>NC_081291.1:63201391-63515220 GCF_030435805.1 Mustela lutreola
ATAAACCCGCATGGAGCGAAATCCTCTATGCCTGGGCAAACCCTCTGCCGGAGAGAGAAGCCCGGTGGAGCCTGTGGAAAGAGCCTTTAGGAAAGGGACACGTTTTTCACTGCACTCCGTAGGAGCATGTCTGTGGAAGGTGCAGCACGCTGCCCGGGGAGAAGAGCAGGAGCATTTGGCCTTCTGGTCTCGAAACGGTTGCGAAGCAGGAGAGCCGGCAATACAAGTATCACCCGCTCCCGGTGCAGAGAGAAAGAAGCCTGGCTGCTAAGGAGACAGGAGGTGATGAGGTGGGCAAGGCGCGTGCTCCACTCTTTAGAAGGAGTCTGGGCAGAGAACCTGCCTGTCCTGAGCCTCTGGGCCCAAGGAGACAGTAGCTCCTTGGCCAACTGTCCCTGGGGCAGACATGCGCTAGCCACCAGGCGCCAACGCTGAACTCGCAGAAACAGCTCCCTGAAATAACGGGGTGTCAGATGCCGTCTTCCTCCAAGATGTGGAAGCTTGGAGGAGGCACGGGGTTTCAGTGGAAGGAGTGGGGACAGTTCCCCAAAGCTCCCTATTAGTGCACGTGCGGTGTGCAGGGATCCTGTCACCTCTCCTTTCCTGTGGGGAGGGCACTGGCCTAGACCGAGAATCCGCCTGAGCGCCAGAGTAAAAGCCCAAGCGATGCATACACTGGGAGATGGTAGTGTGCCTAGAGTGCCATCCTAGACTACGCACGCTACTGCGGGGTTGTGGATGTGTCTGCTTAGTTCGGCCTGGCTGGGTGAACCCAGGACGCGATCATGGAGCCCGGGAAAGCAAGGCCCAAGAGGCACCAGCTCTCCCGCAGCTCTTCTTCCCTGACGCGACTGAAGCCTTGCTGAGGAAGCAGCAGCGAAGTGCTGTTTGCTCCAAGCCAAAGCCTCTGCGAAAGCACAGCATTCGCTGAGAAATGTTCTGCGGGCTCCTGCTGCTTGCCTGAGCCCAGTCTCGCGGTGGGAGAAACCCGCATACAGCGAAAGCCTCTTTGCCTGGGCATCTCCCCTGGGAAAGCACAGCGTTCCTTGGGAAATCAGAGTTGGGTTTGGGGATGCTGCTGCTGCTTGCCTGAGCTCGTCTCTGCAGCTCTGTGGAAGATACACGCATGGAGCGAAATACTCTTTGCCCTAGCATCCCCTCTGCCTGAGAGAGAAGGCAAGTGTGGGGAAGGCGCAGAACGCCGCCCCCGGAGAAGAGAACGAGCCGTTGGCCTTGGGGTCGGGAAACGCTCGGAAAGCAGGATAGGCTGCCGTGGCACGAACGGCAGGCCGGTCGCAAGACAAGGGTCACCCGCTCCCTGTGCGGAGAGATGGAAGCCTGGGTGCTAAGGAGACATGAGGGGTCGACTAGGGCGGAGGCGCGTACTCCACTCTGAGGAAGGAGTCTGGGCTGATGGCAGACCTGTCCTGTGCCTCTGTTCCCAAGGGGAGAGCATCTCCTTGGCCACCTGTCCCAAGGGCAGACTTGGGCTTGCCACCAGGTGCCATACCCGGAACTCGCAGAAACAGCCACATGGAGAAACGAGCAGACAGATGCCGTCTTCCACCAAGATGTGGCAGCGATGTGGGTGGGAGGGGGTGTGCCGGGGAAAGAGTGGAGACAGTCCCCCACGGTTCCCCATCCCACTGCACGGGCGGTGTGCAGTGACCCTGTCGCCTCCTCCCTCCTGTGGTGAAGGACAGGCGTAACCCCGAGTCTGCCTGAGCACCAGAGCAAAAAGCAAAGCCTTACCTACCCCAGGAGATCTTAATAGGCATAGAGTGCCATGCTAGGACACGCACGCTGCTGCAGAGTTGTGACTGTGTCTGCTTAGTTCGGCATAGCAAGGTGAACCCCGGGCTTGAACTTGGTTCCCGGGAAAGCAAGTCCCAAGAGGCACCAGCTCTCCCGCGGATCTTCTTCCCTGCCGCGCAGAGTGAACACCCAAAGCCTTTCTGAGATAGCAGCAGCGAAGTGCGCTTTGTGCCAAGCTGAAAACATCTGCGAAAGCATTGCAGTCGCGGGGAAATCAGAGTCGGTTCTGAGGGCTGCTGTTGCTGCTTGCCTTAGCCTAGTATTCGCAGCACTATGGGAGAAACCGCATAGAGCGAAAGTCTCTTTGCCCTGGCATCCCATCTGGGAAAGCACAGCATTCTTTGGGAATTCAGAGTCCGGTCTGACCGATGCTCCTGTTTGCCTGAGCTGGTCTCCTCAGCACGGTGTCATAAACCCGCATGGAGCGAAATCCTCTATGCCTGGGCAAACCCTCTGCCGGAGAGAGAAGCCCGGTGGAGCCTGTGGAAAGAGCCTTTAGGAAAGGGACACGTTTTTCACTGCACTCCCTAGGAGCATGTCTGTGGAAGGTGCAGCACGCTGCCCGGGGAGAAGAGCAGGAGCATTTGGCCTTCTGGTCTCGAAACGGTTGCGAAGCAGGAGAGCCGGCAATACAAGTATCACCCGCTCCCGGTGCAGAGAGAAAGAAGCCTGGCTGCTAAGGAGACAGGTGGTGATGAGGTGGGCAAGGCGCGTGCTCCACTCTTTAGAAGGAGTCTGGGCAGAGAACCTGCCTGTCCTGAGCCTCTGGGCCCAAGGAGACAGTAGCTCCTTGGCCAACTGTCCCTGGGGCAGACATGCGCTAGCCACCAGGCGCCAACGCTGAACTCGCAGAAACAGCTCCCTGAAATAACGGGGTGTCAGATGCCGTCTTCCTCCAAGATGTGGAGCTTGGAGGAGGCACGGGGTTTCAGTGGAAGGAGTGGGGACAGTTCCCCAAAGCTCCCTATTAGTGCAAGTGCGGTGTGAAGGGATCCTGTCACCTCTCCTTTCCTGTGGGGAGGGCACTGGCCTAGACCGAGAATCCGCCTGAGCGCCAGAGTAAAAGCCCAAGCGATGCATACACTGGGAGATGGTAGTGTGCCTAGAGTGCCATCCTAGACTACGCACGCTACTGCGGGGTTGTGGCTGTGTCTGCTTAGTTCGGCCTGGCTGGGTGAACCCAGGACGCGATCATGGAGCCCGGGAAAGCAAGGCCCAAGAGGCACCAGCTCTCCCGCAGCTCTTCTTCTCTGACGCGACTGAAGCCTTGCTGAGGAAGCAGCAGCGAAGTGCTGTTTGCTCCAAGCCAAAGCCTCTGCGAAAGCACAGCATTCGCTGAGAAATGTTCTGCGGGCTCCTGCTGCTTGCCTGAGCCCAGTCTCGCGGTGGGAGAAACCCGCATACAGCGAAAGCCTCTTTGCCTGGGCATCTCCCCTGGGAAAGCACAGCGTTCCTTGGGAAATCAGAGTTGGGTTTGGGGATGCTGCTGCTGCTTGCCTGAGCTCGTCTCTGCAGCTCTGTGGAAGATACACGCATGGAGCGAAATACTCTTTGCCCTAGCATCCCCTCTGCCTGAGAGAGAAGGCAAGTGTGGGGAAGGCGCAGAACGCCGCCCCCGGAGAAGAGAACGAGCCGTTGGCCTTGGGGTCGGGAAACGCTCGGAAAGCAGGATAGGCTGCCGTGGCACGAACAGCAGGCCGGTCGCAAGACAAGGGTCACCCGCTCCCTGTGCGGAGAGATGGAAGCCTGGCTGCTAAGGAGACATGAGGGGTCGACTAGGGCGGAGGCGCGTACTCCACTCTGAGGAAGGAGTCTGGGCAGATGGCAGACCTGTCCTGTGCCTCTGTTCCCAAGGGGAGAGCATCTCCTTGGCCACCTGTCCCAAGGGCAGACTTGGGCTTGCCACCAGGTGCCATACCCGGAACTCGCAGAAACAGCCACATGGAGAAACGAGCAGACAGATGCCGTCTTCCACCAAGATGTGGCAGCGATGTGGGTGGGAGGGGGTGTGCCGGGGAAAGAGTGGAGACAGTCCCCCACGGTTCCCCATCCCACTGCACGGGCGGTGTGCAGTGACCCTGTCGCCTCCTCCCTCCTGTGGTGAAGGACAGGCGTAACCCCGAGTCTGCCTGAGCACCAGAGCAAAAAGCAAAGCCTTACCTACCCCAGATGATCTTAATAGGCATAGAGTGCCATGCTAGGACACGCACGCTGCTGCAGAGTTGTGACTGTGTCTGCTTAGTTCGGCATAGCAAGGTGAACCCCGGGCTTGAACTTGGTTCCCGGGAAAGCAAGTCCCAAGAGGCACCAGCTCTCCCGCGGATCTTCTTCCCTGCCGCGCAGAGTGAACACCCAAAGCCTTTCTGAGATAGCAGCAGCGAAGTGCGCTTTGTGCCAAGCTGAAAACATCTGCGAAAGCATTGCAGTCGCGGGGAAATCAGAGTCGGTTCTGAGGGCTGCTGTTGCTGCTTGCCTTAGCCTAGTATTCGCAGCACTATGGGAGAAACCCGCATAGAGCGAAAGTCTCTTTGCCCTGGCATCCCATCTGGGAAAGCACAGCATTCTTTGGGAATTCAGAGTCCGGTCTGACCGATGCTCCTGTTTGCCTGAGCTGGTCTCCTCAGCACGGTGTCATAAACCCGCATGGAGCGAAATCCTCTATGCCTGGGCAAACCCTCTGCCGGAGAGAGAAGCCCGGTGGAGCCTGTGGAAAGAGCCTTTAGGAAAGGGACACGTTTTTCACTGCACTCCGTAGGAGCATGTCTGTGGAAGGTGCAGCACGCTGCCCGGGGAGAAGAGCAGGAGCATTTGGCCTTCTGGTCTCGAAACGGTTGCGAAGCAGGAGAGCCGGCAATACAAGTATCACCCGCTCCCGGTGCAGAGAGAAAGAAGCCTGGCTGCTAAGGAGACAGGAGGTGATGAGGTGGGCAAGGCGCGTGCTCCACTCTTTAGAAGGAGTCTGGGCAGAGAACCTGCCTGTCCTGAGCCTCTGGGCCCAAGGAGACAGTAGCTCCTTGGCCAACTGTCCCTGGGGCAGACATGCGCTAGCCACCAGGCGCCAACGCTGAACTCGCAGAAACAGCTCCCTGAAATAACGGGGTGTCAGATGCCGTCTTCCTCCAAGATGTGGAAGCTTGGAGGAGGCACGGGGTTTCAGTGGAAGGAGTGGGGACAGTTCCCCAAAGCTCCCTATTAGTGCACGTGCGGAGTGCAGGGATCCTGTCACCTCTCCTTTCCTGTGGGGAGGGCACTGGCCTAGACCGAGAATCCGCCTGAGCGCCAGAGTAAAAGCCCAAGCGATGCATACACTGGGAGATGGTAGTGTGCCTAGAGTGCCATCCTAGACTACGCACGCTACTGCGGGGTTGTGGATGTGTCTGCTTAGTTCGGCCTGGCTGGGTGAACCCAGGACGCGATCATGGAGCCCGGGAAAGCAAGGCCCAAGAGGCACCAGCTCTCCCGCAGCTCTTCTTCCCTGACGCGACTGAAGCCTTGCTGAGGAAGCAGCAGCGAAGTGCTGTTTGCTCCAAGCCAAAGCCTCTGCGGAAGCACAGCATTCGCTGAGAAATGTTCTGCGGGCTCCTGCTGCTTGCCTGAGCCCAGTCTCGCGGTGGGAGAAACCCGCATACAGCGAAAGCCTCTTTGCCTGGGCATCTCCCCTGGGAAAGCACAGCGTTCCTTGGGAAATCAGAGTTGGGTTTGGGGATGCTGCTGCTGCTTGCCTGAGCTCGTCTCTGCAGCTCTGTGGAAGATACACGCATGGAGCGAAATACTCTTTGCCCTAGCATCCCCTCTGCCTGAGAGAGAAGGCAAGTGTGGGGAAGGCGCAGAACGCCGCCCCCGGAGAAGAGAACGAGCCGTTGGCCTTGGGGTCGGGAAACGCTCGGAAAGCAGGATAGGCTGCCGTGGCACGAACGGCAGGCCGGTCGCAAGACAAGGGTCACCCGCTCCCTGTGCGGAGAGATGGAAGCCTGGCTGCTAAGGAGACATGAGGGGTCGACTAGGGCGGAGGCGCGTACTCCACTCTGAGGAAGGAGTCTGGGCAGATGGCAGACCTGTCCTGTGCCTCTGTTCCCAAGGGGAGAGCATCTCCTTGGCCACCTGTCCCAAGGGCAGACTTGGGCTTGCCACCAGGTGCCATACCCGGAACTCGCAGAAACAGCCACATGGAGAAACGAGCAGACAGATGCCGTCTTCCACCAAGATGTGGCAGCGATGTGGGTGGGAGGGGGTGTGCCGGGGAAAGAGTGGAGACAGTCCCCCACGGTTCCCCATCCCACTGCACGGGCGGTGTGCAGTGACCCTGTCGCCTCCTCCCTCCTGTGGTGAAGGACAGGCGTAACCCCGAGTCTGCCTGAGCACCAGAGCAAAAAGCAAAGCCTTACCTACCCCAGGAGATCTTAATAGGCATAGAGTGCCATGCTAGGACACGCACGCTGCTGCAGAGTTGTGACTGTGTCTGCTTAGTTCGGCATAGCAAGGTGAACCCCGGGCTTGAACTTGGTTCCCGGGAAAGCAAGTCCCAAGAGGCACCAGCTCTCCCGCGGATCTTCTTCCCTGCCGCGCAGAGTGAACACCCAAAGCCTTTCTGAGATAGCAGCAGCGAAGTGCGCTTTGTGCCAAGCTGAAAACATCTGCGAAAGCATTGCAGTCGCGGGGAAATCAGAGTCGGTTCTGAGGGCTGCTGTTGCTGCTTGCCTTAGCCTAGTATTCGCAGCACTATGGGAGAAACCCGCATAGAGCGAAAGTCTCTTTGCCCTGGCATCCCATCTGGGAAAGCACAGCATTCTTTGGGAATTCAGAGTCCGGTCTGACCGATGCTCCTGTTTGCCTGAGCTGGTCTCCTCAGCACGGTGTCATAAACCCGCATGGAGCGAAATCCTCTATGCCTGGGCAAACCCTCTGCCGGAGAGAGAAGCCCGGTGGAGCCTGTGGAAAGAGCCTTTAGGAAAGGGACACGTTTTTCACTGCACTCCCTAGGAGCATGTCTGTGGAAGGTGCAGCACGCTGCCCGGGGAGAAGAGCAAGAGCCGTTGGCCTTCTGGTCTGGAAACGGTTGCAAAGCAGAGGAGAGGGTAATACAAGTATCATCCGCTCCCAGTGTAGAGAGACAGAAGCGTGGCTGCTAAGGAGAGAGGAGGGAATGAGTAGGGCAGGGCGCGTGCTCCACCCTTAGGAAGGAGTCTGGGCAGAAAGCATGCCTGTCCTGAGGGACTGCGTCCAAGGAGACAGCAGCTCCTTGGCCACCTGTCCCTGGGGCAGACATGCGCTAGCCACAAGGCACCTACACTGACCACGCAGAAACAGCTCCCTGAAATTACGGGGAGTCAGATGCCGACTTCCTCCAGGATGTGGAAGCTTGGAGGAGGCACGGGGTTTAAGGGGAGGAGTTGGCACAGTCCCCCAATGCTCCCTATTCAGTTCACGGCCGTGTGCAGGTATCCTTTCGCCTCCTATCTCCTGTGGTGAAGGCACTGGCCTAGACCCCGAGTCTCTCCAAGAGCCGAAGCAAAAAGCAAAGCCTAACCTACCCCAGGAGATGGTAATAGGCATAAAGTGCCATGCTAGGCCTAGCACGCTGCTGCAGGGTTGTGACTGTGTCTGCTTAGGTCGGCATAGCAAGGTGAATCCCGCGAGTAAACTCGGAGCCCAGGAAAGCATGTCCCAAGAGGCACCAGCTCTCCCGCAGCTCTTCTTCCCTACCGTGCAGAGTGAACATCCAATGCCTTTCTGAGGAAGCAGCAGCAAAGTGCGGTTTGTGCCAAGCTGAAAACCTCTGTGAAAGCATAGCAGTCGCTGGGAAATCAGAGTCGGGTCTGAGGGCTGCTGTTGCTGCTTGCCTTAGCCTAGTATTCGCAGCACCATTGGACAAACACGCATAGAGCGAAATCCTCTTTGCCCTGGCATCCCCTCTGGGAAAGCACAGCATTCTTTGGGAAATCAGAGTCCGGTCTGAGGGATGCTCCTGTTTGCCTGAGCTGGTCTCCTCAGCACGGTGTCATATACCCGCATGGAGCGAAACCGTCTATGCCTGGGCATCCCCTCTGCCTGAGAGAGAAGCACGGTGGCGCCTGTGGAAAGAGCCTTAAGGAAAGGAACACGTTTTTCACAGCACTCCCTAGGAGCATGTCTGTGGAAGGTGCAGCACGCTGCCCGGGGAGAAGAGCAGAAGCATTTGGCCTTCTGGTCTCGAAACGGTTGCGAAGCAGGAGAGCCGGCAATACAAGTATCACCCGCTCCCGGTGCAGAGAGAAAGAAGCCTGGCTGCTAAGGAGACAGGAGGTGATGAGGTGGGCAAGGCGCGTGCTCCACTCTTTAGAAGGAGTCTGGGCAGAGAACCTGCCTGTCCTGAGCCTCTGGGCCCAAGGAGACAGTAGCTCCTTGGCCAACTGTCCCTGGGGCAGACATGCGCTAGCCACCAGGCGCCAACGCTGAACTCGCAGAAACAGCTCCCTGAAATAACGGGGTGTCAGATGCCGTCTTCCTCCAAGATGGGGAAGCTTGGAGGAGGCACGGGGTTTCAGTGGAAGGAGTGGGGACAGTTCCCCAAAGCTCCCTATTAGTGCACGTGCGGTGTGCAGGGATCCTGTCACCTCTCCTTTCCTGTGGGGAGGGCACTGGCCTAGACCGAGAATCCGCCTGAGCGCCAGAGTAAAAGCCCAAGCGATGCATACACTGGGAGATGGTAGTGTGCCTAGAGTGCCATCCTAGACTACGCACGCTACTGCGGGGTTGTGGCTGTGTCTGCTTAGTTCGGCCTGGCTGGGTGAACCCAGGACGCGATCATGGAGCCCGGGAAAGCAAGGCCCAAGAGGCACCAGCTCTCCCGCAGCTCTTCTTCCCTGACGCGACTGAAGCCTTGCTGAGGAAGCAGCAGCGAAGTGCTGTTTGCTCCAAGCCAAACCCTCTGCGAAAGCACAGCATTCGCTGAGAAATGTTCTGCGGGCTCCTGCTGCTTGCCTGAGCCCAGTCTCGCGGTGGGAGAAACCCGCATACAGCGAAAGCCTCTTTGCCTGGGCATCTCCCCTGGGAAAGCACAGCGTTCCTTGGGAAATCAGAGTTGGGTTTGGGGATGCTGCTGCTGCTTGCCTGAGCTCGTCTCTGCAGCTCTGTGGAAGATACACGCATGGAGCGAAATACTCTTTGCCCTAGCATCCCC
Source organism: Mustela lutreola (assembly GCF_030435805.1). NCBI lineage: Eukaryota > Metazoa > Chordata > Mammalia > Carnivora > Mustelidae > Mustela > Mustela lutreola. The sequence continues at coordinate 63,210,366 of NC_081291.1, forward strand.
TCTGCCTGAGAGAGAAGGCAAGTGTGGGGAAGGCGCAGAACGCCGCCCCCGGAGAAGAGAACGAGCCGTTGGCCTTGGGGTCGGGAAACGCTCGGAAAGCAGGATAGGCTGCCGTGGCACGAACAGCAGGCCGGTCGCAAGACAAGGGTCACCCGCTCCCTGTGCGGAGAGATGGAAGCCTGGCTGCTAAGGAGACATGAGGGGTCGACTAGGGCGGAGGCGCGTACTCCACTCTGAGGAAGGAGTCTGGGCAGATGGCAGACCTGTCCTGTGCCTCTGTTCCCAAGGGGAGAGCATCTCCTTGGCCACCTGTCCCAAGGGCAGACTTGGGCTTGCCACCAGGTGCCATACCCGGAACTCGCAGAAACAGCCACATGGAGAAACGAGCAGACAGATGCCGTCTTCCACCAAGATGTGGCAGCGATGTGGGTGGGAGGGGGTGTGCCGGGGAAAGAGTGGAGACAGTCCCCCACGGTTCCCCATCCCACTGCACGGGCGGTGTGCAGTGACCCTGTCGCCTCCTCCCTCCTGTGGTGAAGGACAGGCGTAACCCCGAGTCTGCCTGAGCACCAGAGCAAAAAGCAAAGCCTTACCTACCCCAGATGATCTTAATAGGCATAGAGTGCCATGCTAGGACACGCACGCTGCTGCAGAGTTGTGACTGTGTCTGCTTAGTTCGGCATAGCAAGGTGAACCCCGGGCTTGAACTTGGTTCCCGGGAAAGCAAGTCCCAAGAGGCACCAGCTCTCCCGCGGATCTTCTTCCCTGCCGCGCAGAGTGAACACCCAAAGCCTTTCTGAGATAGCAGCAGCGAAGTGCGCTTTGTGCCAAGCTGAAAACATCTGCGAAAGCATTGCAGTCGCGGGGAAATCAGAGTCGGTTCTGAGGGCTGCTGTTGCTGCTTGCCTTAGCCTAGTATTCGCAGCACTATGGGAGAAACCCGCATAGAGCGAAAGTCTCTTTGCCCTGGCATCCCATCTGGGAAAGCACAGCATTCTTTGGGAATTCAGAGTCCGGTCTGACGGATGCTCCTGTTTGCCTGAGCTGGTCTCCTCAGCACGGTGTCATAAACGCGCATGGAGCGAAATCCTCTATGCCTGGGCAAACCCTCTGCCGGAGAGAGAAGCCCGGTGGAGCCTGTGGAAAGAGCCTTTAGGAAAGGGACACGTTTTTCACTGCACTCCCTAGGAGCATGTCTGTGGAAGGTGCAGCACGCTGCCCGGGGAGAAGAGCAAGAGCCGTTGGCCTTCTGGTCTGGAAACGGTTGCAAAGCAGAGGAGAGGGTAATACAAGTATCATCCGCTCCCAGTGTAGAGAGACAGAAGCGTGGCTGCTAAGGAGAGAGGAGGGAATGAGTAGGGCAGGGCGCGTGCTCCACCCTTAGGAAGGAGTCTGGGCAGAAAGCATGCCTGTCCTGAGGGACTGCGTCCAAGGAGACAGCAGCTCCTTGGCCACCTGTCCCTGGGGCAGACATGCGCTAGCCACAAGGCACCTACACTGACCACGCAGAAACAGCTCCCTGAAATTACGGGGAGTCAGATGCCGACTTCCTCCAGGATGTGGAAGCTTGGAGGAGGCACGGGGTTTAAGGGGAGGAGTTGGCACAGTCCCCCAATGCTCCCTATTCAGTTCACGGCCGTGTGCAGGTATCCTGTCGCCTCCTATCTCCTGTGGTGAAGGCACTGGCCTAGACCCCGAGTCTCTCCAAGAGCCGAAGCAAAAAGCAAAGCCTAACCTACCCCAGGAGATGGTAATAGGCATAAAGTGCCATGCTAGGCCTAGCACGCTGCTGCAGGGTTGTGACTGTGTCTGCTTAGGTCGGCATAGCAAGGTGAATCCCGCGAGTAAACTCGGAGCCCAGGAAAGCATGTCCCAAGAGGCACCAGCTCTCCCGCAGCTCTTCTTCCCTACCGTGCAGAGTGAACATCCAATGCCTTTCTGAGGAAGCAGCAGCAAAGTGCGGTTTGTGCCAAGCTGAAAACCTCTGTGAAAGCATAGCAGTCGCTGGGAAATCAGAGTCGGGTCTGAGGGCTGCTGTTGCTGCTTGCCTTAGCCTAGTATTCGCAGCACCATTGGACAAACACGCATAGAGCGAAATCCTCTTTGCCCTGGCATCCCCTCTGGGAAAGCACAGCATTCTTTGGGAAATCAGAGTCCGGTCTGAGGGATGCTCCTGTTTGCCTGAGCTGGTCTCCTCAGCACGGTGTCATATACCCGCATGGAGCGAAACCGTCTATGCCTGGGCATCCCCTCTGCCTGAGAGAGAAGCGCGGTGGCGCCTGTGGAAAGAGCCTTAAGGAAAGGAACACGTTTTTCACAGCACTCCCTAGGAGCATGTCTGTGGAAGGTGCAGCACGCTGCCCGGGGAGAAGAGCAGGAGCATTTGGCCTTCTGGTCTCGAAACGGTTGCGAAGCAGGAGAGCCGGCAATACAAGTATCACCCGCTCCCGGTGCAGAGAGAAAGAAGCCTGGCTGCTAAGGAGACAGGAGGTGATGAGGTGGGCAAGGCGCGTGCTCCACTCTTTAGAAGGAGTCTGGGCAGAGAACCTGCCTGTCCTGAGCCTCTGGGCCCAAGGAGACAGTAGCTCCTTGGCCAACTGTCCCTGGGGCAGACATGCGCTAGCCACCAGGCGCCAACGCTGAACTCGCAGAAACAGCTCCCTGAAATAACGGGGTGTCAGATGCCGTCTTCCTCCAAGATGTGGAAGCTTGGAGGAGGCACGGGGTTTCAGTGGAAGGAGTGGGGACAGTTCCCCAAAGCTCCCTATTAGTGCACGTGCGGTGTGCAGGGATCCTGTCACCTCTCCTTTCCTGTGGGGAGGGCACTGGCCTAGACCGAGAATCCGCCTGAGCGCCAGAGTAAAAGCCCAAGCGATGCATACACTGGGAGATGGTAGTGTGCCTAGAGTGCCATCCTAGACTACGCACGCTACTGCGGGGTTGTGGCTGTGTCTGCTTAGTTCGGCCTGGCTGGGTGAACCCAGGACGCGATCATGGAGCCCGGGAAAGCAAGGCCCAAGAGGCACCAGCTCTCCCGCAGCTCTTCTTCCCTGACGCGACTGAAGCCTTGCTGAGGAAGCAGCAGCGAAGTGCTGTTTGCTCCAAGCCAAAGCCTCTGCGAAAGCACAGCATTCGCTGAGAAATGTTCTGCGGGCTCCTGCTGCTTGCCTGAGCCCAGTCTCGCGGTGGGAGAAACCCGCATACAGCGAAAGCCTCTTTGCCTGGGCATCTCCCCTGGGAAAGCACAGCGTTCCTTGGGAAATCAGAGTTGGGTTTGGGGATGCTGCTGCTGCTTGCCTGAGCTCGTCTCTGCAGCTCTGTGGAAGATACACGCATGGAGCGAAATACTCTTTGCCCTAGCATCCCCTCTGCCTGAGAGAGAAGGCAAGTGTGGGGAAGGCGCAGAACGCCGCCCCCGGAGAAGAGAACGAGCCGTTGGCCTTGGGGTCGGGAAACGCTCGGAAAGCAGGATAGGCTGCCGTGGCACGAACAGCAGGCCGGTCGCAAGACAAGGGTCACCCGCTCCCTGTGCGGAGAGATGGAAGCCTGGCTGCTAAGGAGACATGAGGGGTCGACTAGGGCGGAGGCGCGTACTCCACTCTGAGGAAGGAGTCTGGGCAGATGGCAGACCTGTCCTGTGCCTCTGTTCCCAAGGGGAGAGCATCTCCTTGGCCACCTGTCCCAAGGGCAGACTTGGGCTTGCCACCAGGTGCCATACCCGGAACTCGCAGAAACAGCCACATGGAGAAACGAGCAGACAGATGCCGTCTTCCACCAAGATGTGGCAGCGATGTGGGTGGGAGGGGGTGTGCCGGGGAAAGAGTGGAGACAGTCCCCCACGGTTCCCCATCCCACTGCACGGGCGGTGTGCAGTGACCCTGTCGCCTCCTCCCTCCTGTGGTGAAGGACAGGCGTAACCCCGAGTCTGCCTGAGCACCAGAGCAAAAAGCAAAGCCTTACCTACCCCAGATGATCTTAATAGGCATAGAGTGCCATGCTAGGACACGCACGCTGCTGCAGAGTTGTGACTGTGTCTGCTTAGTTCGGCATAGCAAGGTGAACCCCGGGCTTGAACTTGGTTCCCGGGAAAGCAAGTCCCAAGAGGCACCAGCTCTCCCGCGGATCTTCTTCCCTGCCGCGCAGAGTGAACACCCAAAGCCTTTCTGAGATAGCAGCAGCGAAGTGCGCTTTGTGCCAAGCTGAAAACATCTGCGAAAGCATTGCAGTCGCGGGGAAATCAGAGTCGGTTCTGAGGGCTGCTGTTGCTGCTTGCCTTAGCCTAGTATTCGCAGCACTATGGGAGAAACCCGCATAGAGCGAAAGTCTCTTTGCCCTGGCATCCCATCTGGGAAAGCACAGCATTCTTTGGGAATTCAGAGTCCGGTCTGACGGATGCTCCTGTTTGCCTGAGCTGGTCTCCTCAGCACGGTGTCATAAACGCGCATGGAGCGAAATCCTCTATGCCTGGGCAAACCCTCTGCCGGAGAGAGAAGCCCGGTGGAGCCTGTGGAAAGAGCCTTTAGGAAAGGGACACGTTTTTCACTGCACTCCCTAGGAGCATGTCTGTGGAAGGTGCAGCACGCTGCCCGGGGAGAAGAGCAAGAGCCGTTGGCCTTCTGGTCTGGAAACGGTTGCAAAGCAGAGGAGAGGGTAATACAAGTATCATCCGCTCCCAGTGTAGAGAGACAGAAGCGTGGCTGCTAAGGAGAGAGGAGGGAATGAGTAGGGCAGGGCGCGTGCTCCACCCTTAGGAAGGAGTCTGGGCAGAAAGCATGCCTGTCCTGAGGGACTGCGTCCAAGGAGACAGCAGCTCCTTGGCCACCTGTCCCTGGGGCAGACATGCGCTAGCCACAAGGCACCTACACTGACCACGCAGAAACAGCTCCCTGAAATTACGGGGAGTCAGATGCCGACTTCCTCCAGGATGTGGAAGCTTGGAGGAGGCACGGGGTTTAAGGGGAGGAGTTGGCACAGTCCCCCAATGCTCCCTATTCAGTTCACGGCCGTGTGCAGGTATCCTGTCGCCTCCTATCTCCTGTGGTGAAGGCACTGGCCTAGACCCCGAGTCTCTCCAAGAGCCGAAGCAAAAAGCAAAGCCTAACCTACCCCAGGAGATGGTAATAGGCATAAAGTGCCATGCTAGGCCTAGCACGCTGCTGCAGGGTTGTGACTGTGTCTGCTTAGGTCGGCATAGCAAGGTGAATCCCGCGAGTAAACTCGGAGCCCAGGAAAGCATGTCCCAAGAGGCACCAGCTCTCCCGCAGCTCTTCTTCCCTACCGTGCAGAGTGAACATCCAATGCCTTTCTGAGGAAGCAGCAGCAAAGTGCGGTTTGTGCCAAGCTGAAAACCTCTGTGAAAGCATAGCAGTCGCTGGGAAATCAGAGTCGGGTCTGAGGGCTGCTGTTGCTGCTTGCCTTAGCCTAGTATTCGCAGCACCATTGGACAAACACGCATAGAGCGAAATCCTCTTTGCCCTGGCATCCCCTCTGGGAAAGCACAGCATTCTTTGGGAAATCAGAGTCCGGTCTGAGGGATGCTCCTGTTTGCCTGAGCTGGTCTCCTCAGCACGGTGTCATATACCCGCATGGAGCGAAACCGTCTATGCCTGGGCATCCCCTCTGCCTGAGAGAGAAGCGCGGTGGCGCCTGTGGAAAGAGCCTTAAGGAAAGGAACACGTTTTTCACAGCACTCCCTAGGAGCATGTCTGTGGAAGGTGCAGCACGCTGCCCGGGGAGAAGAGCAGGAGCATTTGGCCTTCTGGTCTCGAAACGGTTGCGAAGCAGGAGAGCCGGCAATACAAGTATCACCCGCTCCCGGTGCAGAGAGAAAGAAGCCTGGCTGCTAAGGAGACAGGAGGTGATGAGGTGGGCAAGGCGCGTGCTCCACTCTTTAGAAGGAGTCTGGGCAGAGAACCTGCCTGTCCTGAGCCTCTGGGCCCAAGGAGACAGTAGCTCCTTGGCCAACTGTCCCTGGGGCAGACATGCGCTAGCCACCAGGCGCCAACGCTGAACTCGCAGAAACAGCTCCCTGAAATAACGGGGTGTCAGATGCGGTCTTCCTCCAAGATGTGGAAGCTTGGAGGAGGCACGGGGTTTCAGTGGAAGGAGTGGGGACAGTTCCCCAAAGCTCCCTATTAGTGCACGTGCGGTGTGCAGGGATCCTGTCACCTCTCCTTTCCTGTGGGGAGGGCACTGGCCTAGACCGAGAATCCGCCTGAGCGCCAGAGTAAAAGCCCAAGCGATGCATACACTGGGAGATGGTAGTGTGCCTAGAGTGCCATCCTAGACTACGCACGCTACTGCGGGGTTGTGGCTGTGTCTGCTTAGTTCGGCCTGGCTGGGTGAACCCAGGACGCGATCATGGAGCCCGGGAAAGCAAGGCCCAAGAGGCACCAGCTCTCCCGCAGCTCTTCTTCCCTGACGCGACTGAAGCCTTGCTGAGGAAGCAGCAGCGAAGTGCTGTTTGCTCCAAGCCAAAGCCTCTGCGAAAGCACAGCATTCGCTGAGAAATGTTCTGCGGGCTCCTGCTGCTTGCCTGAGCCCAGTCTCGCGGTGGGAGAAACCCGCATACAGCGAAAGCCTCTTTGCCTGGGCATCTCCCCTGGGAAAGCACAGCGTTCCTTGGGAAATCAGAGTTGGGTTTGGGGATGCTGCTGCTGCTTGCCTGAGCTCGTCTCTGCAGCTCTGTGAAGATACACGCATGGAGCGAAATACTCTTTGCCCTAGCATCCCCTCTGCCTGAGAGAGAAGGCAAGTGTGGGGAAGGCGCAGAACGCCGCCCCCGGAGAAGAGAACGAGCCGTTGGCCTTGGGGTCGGGAAACGCTCGGAAAGCAGGATAGGCTGCCGTGGCACGAACAGCAGGCCGGTCGCAAGACAAGGGTCACCCGCTCCCTGTGCGGAGAGATGGAAGCCTGGCTGCTAAGGAGACATGAGGGGTCGATTAGGGAGGAGGCGCGTACTCCACTCTGAGGAAGGAGTCTGGGCAGATGGCAGACCTGTCCTGTGCCTCTGTTCCCAAGGGGAGAGCATCTCCTTGGCCACCTGTCCCAAGGGCAGACTTGGGCTTGCCACCAGGTGCCATACCCGGAACTCGCAGAAACAGCCACATGGAGAAACGAGCAGACAGATGCCGTCTTCCACCAAGATGTGGCAGCGATGTGGGTGGGAGGGGGTGTGCCGGGGAAAGAGTGGAGACAGTCCCCCACGGTTCCCCATCCCACTGCACGGGCGGTGTGCAGTGACCCTGTCGCCTCCTCCCTCCTGTGGTGAAGGACAGGCGTAACCCCGAGTCTGCCTGAGCACCAGAGCAAAAAGCAAAGCCTTACCTACCCCAGGAGATCTTAATAGGCATAGAGTGCCATGGTAGGACACGCACGCTGCTGCAGAGTTGTGACTGTGTCTGCTTAGTTCGGCATAGCAAGGTGAACCCCGGGCTTGAACTTGGTTCCCGGGAAAGCAAGTCCCAAGAGGCACCAGCTCTCCCGCGGATCTTCTTCCCTGCCGCGCAGAGTGAACACCCAAAGCCTTTCTGAGATAGCAGCAGCGAAGTGCGCTTTGTGCCAAGCTGAAAACATCTGCGAAAGCATTGCAGTCGCGGGGAAATCAGAGTCGGTTCTGAGGGCTGCTGTTGCTGCTTGCCTTAGCCTAGTATTCGCAGCACTATGGGAGAAACCCGCATAGAGCGAAAGTCTCTTTGCCCTGGCATCCCATCTGGGAAAGCACAGCATTCTTTGGGAATTCAGAGTCCGGTCTGACGGATGCTCCTGTTTGCCTGAGCTGGTCTCCTCAGCACGGTGTCATAAACGCGCATGGAGCGAAATCCTCTATGCCTGGGCAAACCCTCTGCCGGAGAGAGAAGCCCGGTGGAGCCTGTGGAAAGAGCCTTTAGGAAAGGGACACGTTTTTCACTGCACTCCCTAGGAGCATGTCTGTGGAAGGTGCAGCACGCTGCCCGGGGAGAAGAGCAAGAGCCGTTGGCCTTCTGGTCTGGAAACGGTTGCAAAGCAGAGGAGAGGGTAATACAAGTATCATCCGCTCCCAGTGTAGAGAGACAGAAGCGTGGCTGCTAAGGAGAGAGGAGGGAATGTGTAGGGCAGGGCGCGTGCTCCACCCTTAGGAAGGAGTCTGGGCAGAAAGCATGCCTGTCCTGAGGGACTGCGTCCAAGGAGACAGCAGCTCCTTGGCCACCTGTCCCTGGGGCAGACATGCGCTAGCCACAAGGCACCTACACTGACCACGCAGAAACAGCTCCCTGAAATTACGGGGAGTCAGATGCCGACTTCCTCCAGGATGTGGAAGCTTGGAGGAGGCACGGGGTTTAAGGGGAGGAGTTGGCACAGTCCCCCAATGCTCCCTATTCAGTTCACGGCCGTGTGCAGGTATCCTGTCGCCTCCTATCTCCTGTGGTGAAGGCACTGGCCTAGACCCCGAGTCTCTCCAAGAGCCGAAGCAAAAAGCAAAGCCTAACCTACCCCAGGAGATGGTAATAGGCATAAAGTGCCATGCTAGGCCTAGCACGCTGCTGCAGGGTTGTGACTGTGTCTGCTTAGGTCGGCATAGCAAGGTGAATCCCGCGAGTAAACTCGGAGCCCAGGAAAGCATGTCCCAAGAGGCACCAGCTCTCCCGCAGCTCTTCTTCCCTACCGTGCAGAGTGAACATCCAATGCCTTTCTGAGGAAGCAGCAGCAAAGTGCGGTTTGTGCCAAGCTGAAAACCTCTGTGAAAGCATAGCAGTCGCTGGGAAATCAGAGTCGGGTCTGAGGGCTGCTGTTGCTGCTTGCCTTAGCCTAGTATTCGCAGCACCATTGGACAAACACGCATAGAGCGAAATCCTCTTTGCCCTGGCATCCCCTCTGGGAAAGCACAGCATTCTTTGGGAAATCAGAGTCCGGTCTGAGGGATGCTCCTGTTTGCCTGAGCTGGTCTCCTCAGCACGGTGTCATATACCCGCATGGAGCGAAACCGTCTATGCCTGGGCATCCCCTCTGCCTGAGAGAGAAGCGCGGTGGCGCCTGTGGAAAGAGCCTTAAGGAAAGGAACACGTTTTTCACAGCACTCCCTAGGAGCATGTCTGTGGAAGGTGCAGCACGCTGCCCGGGGAGAAGAGCAGAAGCATTTGGCCTTCTGGTCTCGAAACGGTTGCGAAGCAGGAGAGCCGGCAATACAAGTATCACCCGCTCCCGGTGCAGAGAGAAAGAAGCCTGGCTGCTAAGGAGACAGGAGGTGATGAGGTGGGCAAGGCGCGTGCTCCACTCTTTAGAAGGAGTCTGGGCAGAGAACCTGCCTGTCCTGAGCCTCTGGGCCCAAGGAGACAGTAGCTCCTTGGCCAACTGTCCCTGGGGCAGACATGCGCTAGCCACCAGGCGCCAACGCTGAACTCGCAGAAACAGCTCCCTGAAATAACGGGGTGTCAGATGCCGTCTTCCTCCAAGATGTGGAAGCTTGGAGGAGGCACGGGGTTTCAGTGGAAGGAGTGGGGACAGTTCCCCAAAGCTCCCTATTAGTGCACGTGCGGTGTGCAGGGATCCTGTCACCTCTCCTTTCCTGTGGGGAGGGCACTGGCCTAGACCGAGAATCCGCCTGAGCGCCAGAGTAAAAGCCCAAGCGATGCATACACTGGGAGATGGTAGTGTGCCTAGAGTGCCATCCTAGACTACGCACGCTACTGCGGGGTTGTGGCTGTGTCTGCTTAGTTCGGCCTGGCTGGGTGAACCCAGGACGCGATCATGGAGCCCGGGAAAGCAAGGCCCAAGAGGCACCAGCTCTCCCGCATCTCTTCTTCCCTGACGCGACTGAAGCCTTGCTGAGGAAGCAGCAGCGAAGTGCTGTTTGCTCCAAGCCAAAGCCTCTGCGAAAGCACAGCATTCGCTGAGAAATGTTCTGCGGGCTCCTGCTGCTTGCCTGAGCCCAGTCTCGCGGTGGGAGAAACCCGCATACAGCGAAAGCCTCTTTGCCTGGGCATCTCCCCTGGGAAAGCACAGCGTTCCTTGGGAAATCAGAGTTGGGTTTGGGGATGCTGCTGCTGCTTGCCTGAGCTCGTCTCTGCAGCTCTGTGGAAGATACACGCATGGAGCGAAGTACTCTTTGCCCTAGCATCCCCTCTGCCTGAGAGAGAAGGCAAGTGTGGGGAAGGCGCAGAACGCCGCCCCCGGAGAAGAGAACGAGCCGTTGGCCTTGGGGTCGGGAAACGCTCGGAAAGCAGGATAGGCTGCCGTGGCACGAACAGCAGGCCGGTCGCAAGACAAGGGTCACCCGCTCCCTGTGCGGAGAGATGGAAGCCTGGCTGCTAAGGAGACATGAGGGGTCGACTAGGGCAGAGGCGCGTACTCCACTCTGAGGAAGGAGTCTGGGCAGATGGCAGACCTGTCCTGTGCCTCTGTTCCCAAGGGGAGAGCATCTCCTTGGCCACCTGTCCCAAGGGCAGACTTGGGCTTGCCACCAGGTGCCATACCCGGAACTCGCAGAAACAGCCACATGGAGAAACGAGCAGACAGATGCCGTCTTCCACCAAGATGTGGCAGCGATGTGGGTGGGAGGGGGTGTGCCGGGGAAAGAGTGGAGACAGTCCCCCACGGTTCCCCATCCCACTGCACGGGCGGTGTGCAGTGACCCTGTCGCCTCCTCCCTCCTGTGGTGAAGGACAGGCGTAACCCCGAGTCTGCCTGAGCACCAGAGCAAAAAGCAAAGCCTTACCTACCCCAGGAGATCTTAATAGGCATAGAGTGCCATGCTAGGACACGCACGCTGCTGCAGAGTTGTGACTGTGTCTGCTTAGTTCGGCATAGCAAGGTGAACCCCGGGCTTGAACTTGGTTCCCGGGAAAGCAAGTCCCAAGAGGCACCAGCTCTCCCGCGGATCTTCTTCCCTGCCGCGCAGAGTGAACACCCAAAGCCTTTCTGAGATAGCAGCAGCGAAGTGCGCTTTGTGCCAAGCTGAAAACATCTGCGAAAGCATTGCAGTCGCGGGGAAATCAGAGTCGGTTCTGAGGGCTGCTGTTGCTGCTTGCCTTAGCCTAGTATTCGCAGCACTATGGGAGAAACCCGCATAGAGCGAAAGTCTCTTTGCCCTGGCATCCCATCTGGGAAAGCACAGCATTCTTTGGGAATTCAGAGTCCGGTCTGACGGATGCTCCTGTTTCCCTGAGCTGGTCTCCTCAGCACGGTGTCATAAACCCGCATGGAGCGAAATCCTCTATGCCTGGGCAAACCCTCTGCCGGAGAGAGAAGCCCGGTGGAGCCTGTGGAAATAGCCTTTAGGAAAGGGACACGTTTTTCACTGCACTCCCTAGGAGCATGTCTGTGGAAGGTGCAGCACGCTGCCCGGGGAGAAGAGCAGGATCATTTGGCCTTCTGGTCTCGAAACGGTTGCGAAGCAGGAGAGCCGGCAATACAAGTATCACCCGCTCCCGGTGCAGAGAGAAAGAAGCCTGGCTGCTAAGGAGACAGGAGGTGATGAGGTGGGCAAGGCGCGTGCTCCACTCTTTAGAAGGAGTCTGGGCAGAGAACCTGCCTGTCCTGAGCCTCTGGGCCCAAGGAGACAGTAGCTCCTTGGCCAACTGTCCCTGGGGCAGACATGCGCTAGCCACCAGGCGCCAACGCTGAACTCGCAGAAACAGCTCCCTGAAATAACGGGGTGTCAGATGCCGTCTTCCTCCAAGATGTGGAAGCTTGGAGGAGGCACGTGGTTTCAGTGGAAGGAGTGGGGACAGTTCCCCAAAGCTCCCTATTAGTGCACGTGCGGTGTGCAGGGATCCTGTCACCTCTCCTTTCCTGTGGGGGGGGCACTGGCCTAGACCGAGAATCCGCCTGAGCGCCAGAGTAAAAGCCCAAGCGATGCATACACTGGGAGATGGTAGTGTGCCTAGAGTGCCATCCTAGACTACGCACGCTACTGCGGGGTTGTGGCTGTGTCTGCTTAGTTCGGCCTGGCTGGGTGAACCCAGGACGCGATCATGGAGCCCGGGAAAGCAAGGCCCAAGAGGCACCAGCTCTCCCGCAGCTCTTCTTCCCTGACGCGACTGAAGCCTTGCTGAGGAAGCAGCAGCGAAGTGCTGTTTGCTCCAAGCCAAAGCCTCTGCGAAAGCACAGCATTCGCTGAGAAATGTTCTGCGGGCTCCTGCTGCTTGCCTGAGCCCAGTCTCGCGGTGGGAGAAACCCGCATACAGCGAAAGCCTCTTTGCCTGGGCATCTCCCCTGGGAAAGCACAGCGTTCCTTGGGAAATCAGAGTTGGGTTTGGGGATGCTGCTGCTGCTTGCCTGAGCTCGTCTCTGCAGCTCTGTGGAAGATACACGCATGGAGCGAAATACTCTTTGCACTAGCATCCCCTCTGCCTGAGAGAGAAGGCAAGTGTGGGGAAGGCGCAGAACGCCGCCCCCGGAGAAGAGAACGAGCCGTTGGCCTTGGGGTCGGGAAACGCTCGGAAAGCAGGATAGGCTGCCGTGGCACGAACAGCAGGCCGGTCGCAAGACAAGGGTCACCCGCTCCCTGTGCGGAGAGATGGAAGCCTGGCTGCTAAGGAGACATGAGGGGTCGATTAGGGAGGAGGCGCGTACTCCACTCTGAGGAAGGAGTCTGGGCAGATGGCAGACCTGTCCTGTGCCTCTGTTCCCAAGGGGAGAGCATCTCCTTGGCCACCTGTCCCAAGGGCAGACTTGGGCTTGCCACCAGGTGCCATACCCGGAACTCGCAGAAACAGCCACATGGAGAAACGAGCAGACAGATGCCGTCTTCCACCAAGATGTGGCAGCGATGTGGGTGGGAGGGGGTGTGCCGGGGAAAGAGTGGAGACAGTCCCCCACGGTTCCCCATCCCACTGCACGGGCGGTGTGCAGTGACCCTGTCGCCTCCTCCCTCCTGTGGTGAAGGACAGGCGTAACCCCGAGTCTGCCTGAGCACCAGAGCAAAAAGCAAAGCCTTACCTACCCCAGGAGATCTTAATAGGCATAGAGTGCCATGCTAGGACACGCACGCTGCTGCAGAGTTGTGACTGTGTCTGCTTAGTTCGGCATAGCAAGGTGAACCCCGGGCTTGAACTTGGTTCCCGGGAAAGCAAGTCCCAAGAGGCACCAGCTCTCCCGCGGATCTTCTTCCCTGCCGCGCAGAGTGAACACCCAAAGCCTTTCTGAGATAGCAGCAGCGAAGTGCGCTTTGTGCCAAGCTGAAAACATCTGCGAAAGCATTGCAGTCGCGGGGAAATCAGAGTCGGTTCTGAGGGCTGCTGTTGCTGCTTGCCTTAGCCTAGTATTCGCAGCACTATGGGAGAAACCCGCATAGAGCGAAAGTCTCTTTGCCCTGGCATCCCATCTGGGAAAGCACAGCATTCTTTGGGAATTCAGAGTCCGGTCTGACGGATGCTCCTGTTTGCCTGAGCTGGTCTCCTCAGCACGGTGTCATAAACCCGCATGGAGCGAAATCCTCTATGCCTGGGCAAACCCTCTGCCGGAGAGAGAAGCCCGGTGGAGCCTGTGGAAATAGCCTTTAGGAAAGGGACACGTTTTTCACTGCACTCCCTAGGAGCATGTCTGTGGAAGGTGCAGCACGCTGCCCGGGGAGAAGAGCAGGAGCATTTGGCCTTCTGGTCTCGAAACGGTTGCGAAGCAGGAGAGCCGGCAATACAAGTATCACCCGCTCCCGGTGCAGAGAGAAAGAAGCCTGGCTGCTAAGGAGACAGGAGGTGATGAGGTGGGCAAGGCGCGTGCTCCACTCTTTAGAAGGAGTCTGGGCAGAGAACCTGCCTGTCCTGAGCCTCTGGGCCCAAGGAGACAGTAGCTCCTTGGCCAACTGTCCCTGGGGCAGACATGCGCTAGCCACCAGGCGCCAACGCTGAACTCGCAGAAACAGCTCCCTGAAATAACGGGGTGTCAGATGCCGTCTTCCTCCAAGATGTGGAAGCTTGGAGGAGGCACGGGGTTTCAGTGGAAGGAGTGGGGACAGTTCCCCAAAGCTCCCTATTAGTGCACGTGCGGTGTGCAGGGATCCTGTCACCTCTCCTTTCCTGTGGCGAGGGCACTGGCCTAGACCGAGAATCCGCCTGAGCGCCAGAGTAAAAGCCCAAGCGATGCATACACTGGGAGATGGTAGTGTGCCTAGAGTGCCATCCTAGACTACGCACGCTACTGCGGGGTTGTGGCTGTGTCTGCTTAGTTCGGCCTGGCTGGGTGAACCCAGGACGCGATCATGGAGCCCGGGAAAGCAAGGCCCAAGAGGCACCAGCTCTCCCGCAGCTCTTCTTCCCTGACGCGACTGAAGCCTTGCTGAGGAAGCAGCAGCGAAGTGCTGTTTGCTCCAAGCCAAAGCCTCTGCGAAAGCACAGCATTCGCTGAGAAATGTTCTGCGGGCTCCTGCTGCTTGCCTGAGCCCAGTCTCGCGGTGGGAGAAACCCGCATACAGCGAAAGCCTCTTTGCCTGGGCATCTCCCCTGGGAAAGCACAGCGTTCCTTGGGAAATCAGAGTTGTGTTTGGGGATGCTGCTGCTGCTGCCTGAGCTCGTCTCTGCAGCTCTGTGGAAGATACACGCATGGAGCGAAATACTCTTTGCCCTAGCATCCCCTCTGCCTGAGAGAGAAGGCAAGTGTGGGGAAGGCGCAGAACGCCGCCCCCGGAGAAGAGAACGAGCCGTTGGCCTTGGGGTCGGGAAACGCTCGGAAAGCAGGATAGGCTGCCGTGGCACGAACAGCAGGCCGGTCGCAAGACAAGGGTCACCCGCTCCCTGTGCGGAGAGATGGAAGCCTGGCTGCTAAGGAGACATGAGGGGTCGACTAGGGCAGAGGCGCGTACTCCACTCTGAGGAAGGAGTCTGGGCAGATGGCAGACCTGTCCTGTGCCTCTGTTCCCAAGGGGAGAGCATCTCCTTGGCCACCTGTCCCAAGGGCAGACTTGGGCTTGCCACCAGGTGCCATACCCGGAACTCGCAGAAACAGCCACATGGAGAAACGAGCAGACAGATGCCGTCTTCCACCAAGATGTGGCAGCGATGTGGGTGGGAGGGGGTGTGCCGGGGAAAGAGTGGAGACAGTCCCCCACGGTTCCCCATCCCACTGCACGGGCGGTGTGCAGTGACCCTGTCGCCTCCTCCCTCCTGTGGTGAAGGACAGGCGTAACCCCGAGTCTGCCTGACACCAGAGCAAAAAGCAAAGCCTTACCTACCCCAGGAGATCTTAATAGGCATAGAGTGCCATGCTAGGACACGCACGCTGCTGCAGAGTTGTGACTGTGTCTGCTTAGTTCGGCATAGCAAGGTGAACCCCGGGCTTGAACTTGGTTCCCGGGAAAGCAAGTCCCAAGAGGCACCAGCTCTCCCGCGGATCTTCTTCCCTGCCGCGCAGAGTGAACACCCAAAGCCTTTCTGAGATAGCAGCAGCGAAGTGCGCTTTGTGCCAAGCTGAAAACATCTGCGAAAGCATTGCAGTCGCGGGGAAATCAGAGTCGGTTCTGAGGGCTGCTGTTGCTGCTTGCCTTAGCCTAGTATTCGCAGCACTATGGGAGAAACCCGCATAGAGCGAAAGTCTCTTTGCCCTGGCATCCCATCTGGGAAAGCACAGCATTCTTTGGGAATTCAGAGTCCGGTCTGACGGATGCTCCTGTTTGCCTGAGCTGGTCTCCTCAGCACGGTGTCATAAACCCGCATGGAGCGAAATCCTCTATGCCTGGGCTAACCCTCTGCCGGAGAGAGAAGCCCGGTGGAGCCTGTGGAAAGAGCCTTTAGGAAAGGGACACGTTTTTCACTGCATTCCCTAGGAGCATGTCTGTGGAAGGTGTAGCACGCTGCCCGGGGAGAAGAGCAGGAGCATTTGGCCTTCTGGTCTCGAAACGTTTGCGAAGCAGGAGAGCCGGCAATACAAGTATCACCCGCTCCCGGTGCAGAGAGAAAGAAGCCTGGCTGCTAAGGAGACAGGAGGTGATGAGGTGGGCAAGGCGCGTGCTCCACTCTTTAGAAGGAGTCTGGGCAGAGAACCTGCCTGTCCTGAGCCTCTGGGCCCAAGGAGACAGTAGCTCCTTGGCCAACTGTCCCTGGGGCAGACATGCGCTAGCCACCAGGCGCCAACGCTGAACTCGCAGAAACAGCTCCCTGAAATAACGGGGTGTCAGATGCCGTCTTCCTCCAAGATGTGGAAGCTTGGAGGAGGCACGGGGTTTCAGTGGAAGGAGTGGGGACAGTTCCCCAAAGCTCCCTATTAGTGCACGTGCGGTGTGCAGGGATCCTGTCACCTCTCCTTTCCTGTGGGGAGGGCACTGGCCTAGACCGAGAATCCGCCTGAGCGCCAGAGTAAAAGCCCAAGCGATGCATACACTGGGAGATGGTAGTGTGCCTAGAGTGCCATCCTAGACTACGCACGCTACTGCGGGGTTGTGGCTGTGTCTGCTTAGTTCGGCCTGGCTGGGTGAACCCAGGACGCGATCATGGAGCCCGGGAAAGCAAGGCCCAAGAGGCACCAGCTCTCCCGCAGCTCTTCTTCCCTGACGCGACTGAAGCCTTGCTGAGGAAGCAGCAGCGAAGTGCTGTTTGCTCCAAGCCAAAGCCTCTGCGAAAGCACAGCATTCGCTGAGAAATGTTCTGCGGGCTCCTGCTGCTTGCCTGAGCCCAGTCTCGCGGTGGGAGAAACCCGCATACAGCGAAAGCCTCTTTGCCTGGGCA
The DNA here is from genome assembly GCF_030435805.1 of Mustela lutreola. NCBI lineage: Eukaryota > Metazoa > Chordata > Mammalia > Carnivora > Mustelidae > Mustela > Mustela lutreola. The sequence continues at coordinate 63,227,000 of NC_081291.1, forward strand.
TCTCCCCTGGGAAAGCACAGCGTTCCTTGGGAAATCAGAGTTGGGTTTGGGGATGCTGCTGCTGCTTGCCTGAGCTCGTCTCTGCAGCTCTGTGGAAGATACACGCATGGAGCGAAATACTCTTTGCCCTAGCATCCCCTCTGCCTGAGAGAGAAGGCAAGTGTGGGGAAGGCGCAGAACGCCGCCCCCGGAGAAGAGAACGAGCCGTTGGCCTTGGGGTCGGGAAACGCTCGGAAAGCAGGATAGGCTGCCGTGGCACGAACAGCAGGCCGGTCGCAAGACAAGGGTCACCCGCTCCCTGTGCGGAGAGATGGAAGCCTGGCTGCTAAGGAGACATGAGGGGTCGACTAGGGCAGAGGCGCGTACTCCACTCTGAGGAAGGAGTCTGGGCAGATGGCAGACCTGTCCTGTGCCTCTGTTCCCAAGGGGAGAGCATCTCCTTGGCCACCTGTCCCAAGGGCAGACTTGGGCTTGCCACCAGGTGCCATACCCGGAACTCGCAGAAACAGCCACATGGAGAAACGAGCAGACAGATGCCGTCTTCCACCAAGATGTGGCAGCGATGTGGGTGGGAGGGGGTGTGCCGGGGAAAGAGTGGAGACAGTCCCCCACGGTTCCCCATCCCACTGCACGGGCGGTGTGCAGTGACCCTGTCGCCTCCTCCCTCCTGTGGTGAAGGACAGGCGTAACCCCGAGTCTGCCTGACACCAGAGCAAAAAGCAAAGCCTTACCTACCCCAGGAGATCTTAATAGGCATAGAGTGCCAAGCTAGGACACGCACGCTGCTGCAGAGTTGTGACTGTGTCTGCTTAGTTCGGCATAGCAAGGTGAACCCCGGGCTTGAACTTGGTTCCCGGGAAAGCAAGTCCCAAGAGGCACCAGCTCTCCCGCGGATCTTCTTCCCTGCCGCGCAGAGTGAACACCCAAAGCCTTTCTGAGATAGCAGCAGCGAAGTGCGCTTTGTGCCAAGCTGAAAACATCTGCGAAAGCATTGCAGTCGCGGGGAAATCAGAGTCGGTTCTGAGGGCTGCTGTTGCTGCTTGCCTTAGCCTAGTATTCGCAGCACTATGGGAGAAACCCGCATAGAGCGAAAGTCTCTTTGCCCTGGCATCCCATCTGGGAAAGCACAGCATTCTTTGGGAATTCAGAGTCCGGTCTGACGGATGCTCCTGTTTCCCTGAGCTGGTCTCCTCAGCACGGTGTCATAAACCCGCATGGAGCGAAATCCTCTATGCCTGGGCAAACCCTCTGCCGGAGAGAGAAGCCCGGTGGAGCCTGTGGAAATAGCCTTTAGGAAAGGGACACGTTTTTCACTGCACTCCCTAGGAGCATGTCTGTGGAAGGTGCAGCACGCTGCCCGGGGAGAAGAGCAGGATCATTTGGCCTTCTGGTCTCGAAACGGTTGCGAAGCAGGAGAGCCGGCAATACAAGTATCACCCGCTCCCGGTGCAGAGAGAAAGAAGCCTGGCTGCTAAGGAGACAGGAGGTGATGAGGTGGGCAAGGCGCGTGCTCCACTCTTTAGAAGGAGTCTGGGCAGAGAACCTGCCTGTCCTGAGCCTCTGGGCCCAAGGAGACAGTAGCTCCTTGGCCAACTGTCCCTGGGGCAGACATGCGCTAGCCACCAGGCGCCAACGCTGAACTCGCAGAAACAGCTCCCTGAAATAACGGGGTGTCAGATGCCGTCTTCCTCCAAGATGTGGAAGCTTGGAGGAGGCACGGGGTTTCAGTGGAAGGAGTGGGGACAGTTCCCCAAAGCTCCCTATTAGTGCACGTGCGGTGTGCAGGGATCCTGTCACCTCTCCTTTCCTGTGGGGGGGGCACTGGCCTAGACCGAGAATCCGCCTGAGCGCCAGAGTAAAAGCCCAAGCGATGCATACACTGGGAGATGGTAGTGTGCCTAGAGTGCCATCCTAGACTACGCACGCTACTGCGGGGTTGTGGCTGTGTCTGCTTAGTTCGGCCTGGCTGGGTGAACCCAGGACGCGATCATGGAGCCCGGGAAAGCAAGGCCCAAGAGGCACCAGCTCTCCCGCAGCTCTTCTTCCCTGACGCGACTGAAGCCTTGCTGAGGAAGCAGCAGCGAAGTGCTGTTTGCTCCAAGCCAAAGCCTCTGCGAAAGCACAGCATTCGCTGAGAAATGTTCTGCGGGCTCCTGCTGCTTGCCTGAGCCCAGTCTCGCGGTGGGAGAAACCCGCATACAGCGAAAGCCTCTTTGCCTGGGCATCTCCCCTGGGAAAGCACAGCGTTCCTTGGGAAATCAGAGTTGGGTTTGGGGATGCTGCTGCTGCTTGCCTGAGCTCGTCTCTGCAGCTCTGTGGAAGATACACGCATGGAGCGAAATACTCTTTGCACTAGCATCCCCTCTGCCTGAGAGAGAAGGCAAGTGTGGGGAAGGCGCAGAACGCCGCCCCCGGAGAAGAGAACGAGCCGTTGGCCTTGGGGTCGGGAAACGCTCGGAAAGCAGGATAGGCTGCCGTGGCACGAACAGCAGGCCGGTCGCAAGACAAGGGTCACCCGCTCCCTGTGCGGAGAGATGGAAGCCTGGCTGCTAAGGAGACATGAGGGGTCGATTAGGGAGGAGGCGCGTACTCCACTCTGAGGAAGGAGTCTGGGCAGATGGCAGACCTGTCCTGTGCCTCTGTTCCCAAGGGGAGAGCATCTCCTTGGCCACCTGTCCCAAGGGCAGACTTGGGCTTGCCACCAGGTGCCATACCCGGAACTCGCAGAAACAGCCACATGGAGAAACGAGCAGACAGATGCCGTCTTCCACCAAGATGTGGCAGCGATGTGGGTGGGAGGGGGTGTGCCGGGGAAAGAGTGGAGACAGTCCCCCACGGTTCCCCATCCCACTGCACGGGCGGTGTGCAGTGACCCTGTCGCCTCCTCCCTCCTGTGGTGAAGGACAGGCGTAACCCCGAGTCTGCCTGAGCACCAGAGCAAAAAGCAAAGCCTTACCTACCCCAGGAGATCTTAATAGGCATAGAGTGCCATGCTAGGACACGCACGCTGCTGCAGAGTTGTGACTGTGTCTGCTTAGTTCGGCATAGCAAGGTGAACCCCGGGCTTGAACTTGGTTCCCGGGAAAGCAAGTCCCAAGAGGCACCAGCTCTCCCGCGGATCTTCTTCCCTGCCGCGCAGAGTGAACACCCAAAGCCTTTCTGAGATAGCAGCAGCGAAGTGCGCTTTGTGCCAAGCTGAAAACATCTGCGAAAGCATTGCAGTCGCGGGGAAATCAGAGTCGGTTCTGAGGGCTGCTGTTGCTGCTTGCCTTAGCCTAGTATTCGCAGCACTATGGGAGAAACCCGCATAGAGCGAAAGTCTCTTTGCCCTGGCATCCCATCTGGGAAAGCACAGCATTCTTTGGGAATTCAGAGTCCGGTCTGACGGATGCTCCTGTTTGCCTGAGCTGGTCTCCTCAGCACGGTGTCATAAACCCGCATGGAGCGAAATCCTCTATGCCTGGGCAAACCCTCTGCCGGAGAGAGAAGCCCGGTGGAGCCTGTGGAAATAGCCTTTAGGAAAGGGACACGTTTTTCACTGCACTCCCTAGGAGCATGTCTGTGGAAGGTGCAGCACGCTGCCCGGGGAGAAGAGCAGGAGCATTTGGCCTTCTGGTCTCGAAACGGTTGCGAAGCAGGAGAGCCGGCAATACAAGTATCACCCGCTCCCGGTGCAGAGAGAAAGAAGCCTGGCTGCTAAGGAGACAGGAGGTGATGAGGTGGGCAAGGCGCGTGCTCCACTCTTTAGAAGGAGTCTGGGCAGAGAACCTGCCTGTCCTGAGCCTCTGGGCCCAAGGAGACAGTAGCTCCTTGGCCAACTGTCCCTGGGGCAGACATGCGCTAGCCACCAGGCGCCAACGCTGAACTCGCAGAAACAGCTCCCTGAAATAACGGGGTGTCAGATGCCGTCTTCCTCCAAGATGTGGAAGCTTGGAGGAGGCACGGGGTTTCAGTGGAAGGAGTGGGGACAGTTCCCCAAAGCTCCCTATTAGTGCACGTGCGGTGTGCAGGGATCCTGTCACCTCTCCTTTCCTGTGGCGAGGGCACTGGCCTAGACCGAGAATCCGCCTGAGCGCCAGAGTAAAAGCCCAAGCGATGCATACACTGGGAGATGGTAGTGTGCCTAGAGTGCCATCCTAGACTACGCACGCTACTGCGGGGTTGTGGCTGTGTCTGCTTAGTTCGGCCTGGCTGGGTGAACCCAGGACGCGATCATGGAGCCTGGGAAAGCAAGGCCCAAGAGGCACCAGCTCTCCCGCAGCTCTTCTTCCCTGACGCGACTGAAGCCTTGCTGAGGAAGCAGCAGCGAAGTGCTGTTTGCTCCAAGCCAAAGCCTCTGCGAAAGCACAGCATTCGCTGAGAAATGTTCTGCGGGCTCCTGCTGCTTGCCTGAGCCCAGTCTCGCGGTGGGAGAAACCCGCATACAGCGAAAGCCTCTTTGCCTGGGCATCTCCCCTGGGAAAGCACAGCGTTCCTTGGGAAATCAGAGTTGTGTTTGGGGATGCTGCTGCTGCTGCCTGAGCTCGTCTCTGCAGCTCTGTGGAAGATACACGCATGGAGCGAAATACTCTTTGCCCTAGCATCCCCTCTGCCTGAGAGAGAAGGCAAGTGTGGGGAAGGCGCAGAACGCCGCCCCCGGAGAAGAGAACGAGCCGTTGGCCTTGGGGTCGGGAAACGCTCGGAAAGCAGGATAGGCTGCCGTGGCACGAACAGCAGGCCGGTCGCAAGACAAGGGTCACCCGCTCCCTGTGCGGAGAGATGGAAGCCTGGCTGCTAAGGAGACATGAGGGGTCGACTAGGGCAGAGGCGCGTACTCCACTCTGAGGAAGGAGTCTGGGCAGATGGCAGACCTGTCCTGTGCCTCTGTTCCCAAGGGGAGAGCATCTCCTTGGCCACCTGTCCCAAGGGCAGACTTGGGCTTGCCACCAGGTGCCATACCCGGAACTCGCAGAAACAGCCACATGGAGAAACGAGCAGACAGATGCCGTCTTCCACCAAGATGTGGCAGCGATGTGGGTGGGAGGGGGTGTGCCGGGGAAAGAGTGGAGACAGTCCCCCACGGTTCCCCATCCCACTGCACGGGCGGTGTGCAGTGACCCTGTCGCCTCCTCCCTCCTGTGGTGAAGGACAGGCGTAACCCCGAGTCTGCCTGACACCAGAGCAAAAAGCAAAGCCTTACCTACCCCAGGAGATCTTAATAGGCATAGAGTGCCATGCTAGGACACGCACGCTGCTGCAGAGTTGTGACTGTGTCTGCTTAGTTCGGCATAGCAAGGTGAACCCCGGGCTTGAACTTGGTTCCCGGGAAAGCAAGTCCCAAGAGGCACCAGCTCTCCCGCGGATCTTCTTCCCTGCCGCGCAGAGTGAACACCCAAAGCCTTTCTGAGATAGCAGCAGCGAAGTGCGCTTTGTGCCAAGCTGAAAACATCTGCGAAAGCATTGCAGTCGCGGGGAAATCAGAGTCGGTTCTGAGGGCTGCTGTTGCTGCTTGCCTTAGCCTAGTATTCGCAGCACTATGGGAGAAACCCGCATAGAGCGAAAGTCTCTTTGCCCTGGCATCCCATCTGGGAAAGCACAGCATTCTTTGGGAATTCAGAGTCCGGTCTGACGGATGCTCCTGTTTCCCTGAGCTGGTCTCCTCAGCACGGTGTCATAAACCCGCATGGAGCGAAATCCTCTATGCCTGGGCAAACCCTCTGCCGGAGAGAGAAGCCCGGTGGAGCCTGTGGAAAGAGCCTTTAGGAAAGGGACACGTTTTTCACTGCACTCCCTAGGAGCATGTCTGTGGAAGGTGCAGCACGCTGCCCGGGGAGAAGAGCAGGATCATTTGGCCTTCTGGTCTCGAAACGGTTGCGAAGCAGGAGAGCCGGCAATACAAGTATCACCCGCTCCCGGTGCAGAGAGAAAGAAGCCTGGCTGCTAAGGAGACAGGAGGTGATGAGGTGGGCAAGGCGCGTGCTCCACTCTTTAGAAGGAGTCTGGGCAGAGAACCTGCCTGTCCTGAGCCTCTGGGCCCAAGGAGACAGTAGCTCCTTGGCCAACTGTCCCTGGGGCAGACATGCGCTAGCCACCAGGCGCCAACGCTGAACTCGCAGAAACAGCTCCCTGAAATAACGGGGTGTCAGATGCCGTCTTCCTCCAAGATGGGGAAGCTTGGAGGAGGCACGGGGTTTCAGTGGAAGGAGTGGGGACAGTTCCCCAAAGCTCCCTATTAGTGCACGTGCGGTGTGCAGGGATCCTGTCACCTCTCCTTTCCTGTGGGGGGGGCACTGGCCTAGACCGAGAATCCGCCTGAGCGCCAGAGTAAAAGCCCAAGCGATGCATACACTGGGAGATGGTAGTGTGCCTAGAGTGCCATCCTAGACTACGCACGCTACTGCGGGGTTGTGGCTGTGTCTGCTTAGTTCGGCCTGGCTGGGTGAACCCAGGACGCGATCATGGAGCCCGGGAAAGCAAGGCCCAAGAGGCACCAGCTCTCCCGCAGCTCTTCTTCCCTGACGCGACTGAAGCCTTGCTGAGGAAGCAGCAGCGAAGTGCTGTTTGCTCCAAGCCAAAGCCTCTGCGAAAGCACAGCATTCGCTGAGAAATGTTCTGCGGGCTCCTGCTGCTTGCCTGAGCCCAGTCTCGCGGTGGGAGAAACCCGCATACAGCGAAAGCCTCTTTGCCTGGGCATCTCCCCTGGGAAAGCACAGCGTTCCTTGGGAAATCAGAGTTGGGTTTGGGGATGCTGCTGCTGCTTGCCTGAGCTCGTCTCTGCAGCTCTGTGGAAGATACACGCATGGAGCGAAATACTCTTTGCACTAGCATCCCCTCTGCCTGAGAGAGAAGGCAAGTGTGGGGAAGGCGCAGAACGCCGCCCCCGGAGAAGAGAACGAGCCGTTGGCCTTGGGGTCGGGAAACGCTCGGAAAGCAGGATAGGCTGCCGTGGCACGAACAGCAGGCCGGTCGCAAGACAAGGGTCACCCGCTCCCTGTGCGGAGAGATGGAAGCCTGGCTGCTAAGGAGACATGAGGGGTCGATTAGGGAGGAGGCGCGTACTCCACTCTGAGGAAGGAGTCTGGGCAGATGGCAGACCTGTCCTGTGCCTCTGTTCCCAAGGGGAGATCATCTCCTTGGCCACCTGTCCCAAGGGCAGACTTGGGCTTGCCACCAGGTGCCATACCCGGAACTCGCAGAAACAGCCACATGGAGAAACGAGCAGACAGATGCCGTCTTCCACCAAGATGTGGCAGCGATGTGGGTGGGAGGGGGTGTGCCGGGGAAAGAGTGGAGACAGTCCCCCACGGTTCCCCATCCCACTGCACGGGCGGTGTGCAGTGACCCTGTCGCCTCCTCCCTCCTGTGGTGAAGGACAGGCGTAACCCCGAGTCTGCCTGAGCACCAGAGCAAAAAGCAAAGCCTTACCTACCCCAGGAGATCTTAATAGGCATAGAGTGCCATGCTAGGACACGCACGCTGCTGCAGAGTTGTGACTGTGTCTGCTTAGTTCGGCATAGCAAGGTGAACCCCGGGCTTGAACTTGGTTCCCGGGAAAGCAAGTCCCAAGAGGCACCAGCTCTCCCGCGGATCTTCTTCCCTGCCGCGCAGAGTGAACACCCAAAGCCTTTCTGAGATAGCAGCAGCGAAGTGCGCTTTGTGCCAAGCTGAAAACATCTGCGAAAGCATTGCAGTCGCGGGGAAATCAGAGTCGGTTCTGAGGGCTGCTGTTGCTGCTTGCCTTAGCCTAGTATTCGCAGCACTATGGGAGAAACCCGCATAGAGCGAAAGTCTCTTTGCCCTGGCATCCCATCTGGGAAAGCACAGCATTCTTTGGGAATTCAGAGTCCGGTCTGACGGATGCTCCTGTTTGCCTGAGCTGGTCTCCTCAGCACGGTGTCATAAACCCGCATGGAGCGAAATCCTCTATGCCTGGGCAAACCCTCTGCCGGAGAGAGAAGCCCGGTGGAGCCTGTGGAAAGAGCCTTTAGGAAAGGGACACGTTTTTCACTGCACTCCCTAGGAGCATGTCTGTGGAAGGTGCAGCACGCTGCCCGGGGAGAAGAGCAGGAGCATTTGGCCTTCTGGTCTCGAAACGGTTGCGAAGCAGGAGAGCCGGCAATACAAGTATCACCCGCTCCCGGTGCAGAGAGAAAGAAGCCTGGCTGCTAAGGAGACAGGAGGTGATGAGGTGGGCAAGGCGCGTGCTCCACTCTTTAGAAGGAGTCTGGGCAGAGAACCTGCCTGTCCTGAGCCTCTGGGCCCAAGGAGACAGTAGCTCCTTGGCCAACTGTCCCTGGGGCAGACATGCGCTAGCCACCAGGCGCCAACGCTGAACTCGCAGAAACAGCTCCCTGAAATAACGGGGTGTCAGATGCCGTATCCTCCAAGATGTGGAAGCTTAGAGGAGGCACGGGGTTTCAGTGGAAGGAGTGGGGACAGTTCCCCAAAGCTCCCTATTAGTGCACGTGCGGTGTGCAGGGATCCTGTCACCTCTCCTTTCCTGTGGCGAGGGCACTGGCCTAGACCGAGAATCCGCCTGAGCGCCAGAGTAAAAGCCCAAGCGATGCATACACTGGGAGATGGTAGTGTGCCTAGAGTGCCATCCTAGACTACGCACGCTACTGCGGGGTTGTGGCTGTGTCTGCTTAGTTCGGCCTGGCTGGGTGAACCCAGGACGCGATCATGGAGCCCGGGAAAGCAAGGCCCAAGAGGCACCAGCTCTCCCGCAGCTCTTCTTCCCTGACGCGACTGAAGCCTTGCTGAGGAAGCAGCAGCGAAGTGCTGTTTGCTCCAAGCCAAATCCTCTGCGAAAGCACAGCATTCGCTGAGAAATGTTCTGCGGGCTCCTGCTGCTTGCCTGAGCCCAGTCTCGCGGTGGGAGAAACCCGCATACAGCGAAAGCCTCTTTGCCTGGGCATCTCCCCTGGGAAAGCACAGCGTTCCTTGGGAAATCAGAGTTGGGTTTGGGGATGCTGCTGCTGCTTGCCTGAGCTCGTCTCTGCAGCTCTGTGGAAGATACACGCATGGAGCGAAATACTCTTTGCCCTAGCATCCCCTCTGCCTGAGAGAGAAGGCAAGTGTGGGGAAGGCGCAGAACGCCGCCCCCGGAGAAGAGAACGAGCCGTTGGCCTTGGGGTCGGGAAACGCTCGGAAAGAAGGATAGGCTGCCGTGGCACGAACAGCAGGCCGGTCGCAAGACAAGGGTCACCCGCTCCCTGTGCGGAGAGATGGAAGCCTGGCTGCTAAGGAGACATGAGGGGTCGATTAGGGAGGAGGCGCGTACTCCACTCTGAGGAAGGAGTCTGGGCAGATGGCAGACCTGTCCTGTGCCTCTGTTCCCAAGGGGAGAGCATCTCCTTGGCCACCTGTCCCAAGGGCAGACTTGGGCTTGCCACCAGGTGCCATACCCGGAACTCGCAGAAACAGCCACATGGAGAAACGAGCAGACAGATGCCGTCTTCCACCAAGATGTGGCAGCGATGTGGGTGGGAGGGGGTGTGCCGGGGAAAGAGTGGAGACAGTCCCCCACGGTTCCCCATCCCACTGCACGGGCGGTGTGCAGTGACCCTGTCGCCTCCTCCCTCCTGTGGTGAAGGACAGGCGTAACCCCGAGTCTGCCTGAGCACCAGAGCAAAAAGCAAAGCCTTACCTACCCCAGGAGATCTTAATAGGCATAGAGTGCCATGCTAGGACACGCACGCTGCTGCAGAGTTGTGACTGTGTCTGCTTAGTTCGGCATAGCAAGGTGAACCCCGGGCTTGAACTTGGTTCCCGGGAAAGCAAGTCCCAAGAGGCACCAGCTCTCCCGCGGATCTTCTTCCCTGCCGCGCAGAGTGAACACCCAAAGCCTTTCTGAGATAGCAGCAGCGAAGTGCGCTTTGTGCCAAGCTGAAAACATCTGCGAAAGCATTGCAGTCGCGGGGAAATCAGAGTCGGTTCTGAGGGCTGCTGTTGCTGCTTGCCTTAGCCTAGTATTCGCAGCACTATGGGAGAAACCCGCATAGAGCGAAAGTCTCTTTGCCCTGGCATCCCATCTGGGAAAGCACAGCATTCTTTGGGAATTCAGAGTCCGGTCTGACGGATGCTCCTGTTTGCCTGAGCTGGTCTCCTCAGCACGGTGTCATAAACCCGCATGGAGCGAAATCCTCTATGCCTGGGCAAACCCTCTGCCGGAGAGAGAAGCCCGGTGGAGCCTGTGGAAAGAGCCTTTAGGAAAGGGACACGTTTTTCACTGCACTCCCTAGGAGCATGTCTGTGGAAGGTGCAGCACGCTGCCCGGGGAGAAGAGCAGGAGCATTTGGCCTTCTGGTCTCGAAACGGTTGCGAAGCAGGAGAGCCGGCAATACAAGTATCACCCGCTCCCGGTGCAGAGAGAAAGAAGCCTGGCTGCTAAGGAGACAGGAGGTGATGAGGTGGGCAAGGCGCGTGCTCCACTCTTTAGAAGGAGTCTGGGCAGAGAACCTGCCTGTCCTGAGCCTCTGGGCCCAAGGAGACAGTAGCTCCTTGGCCAACTGTCCCTGGGGCAGACATGCGCTAGCCACCAGGCGCCAACGCTGAACTCGCAGAAACAGCTCCCTGAAATAACGGGGTGTCAGATGCCGTCTTCCTCCAAGATGTGGAAGCTTGGAGGAGGCACGGGGTTTCAGTGGAAGGAGTGGGGACAGTTCCCCAAAGCTCCCTATTAGTGCACGTGCGGTGTGCAGGGATCCTGTCACCTCTCCTTTCCTGTGGGGGGGGCACTGGCCTAGACCGAGAATCCGCCTGAGCGCCAGAGTAAAAGCCCAAGCGATGCATACACTGGGAGATGGTAGTGTGCCTAGAGTGCCATCCTAGACTACGCACGCTACTGCGGGGTTGTGGCTGTGTCTGCTTAGTTCGGCCTGGCTGGGTGAACCCAGGACGCGATCATGGAGCCCGGGAAAGCAAGGCCCAGGAGGCACCAGCTCTCCCGCAGCTCTTCTTCCCTGACGCGACTGAAGCCTTGCTGAGGAAGCAGCAGCGAAGTGCTGTTTGCTCCAAGCCAAAGCCTCTGCGAAAGCACAGCATTCGCTGAGAAATGTTCTGCGGGCTCCTGCTGCTTGCCTGAGCCCAGTCTCGCGGTGGGAGAAACCCGCATACAGCGAAAGCCTCTTTGCCTGGGCATCTCCCCTGGGAAAGCACAGCGTTCCTTGGGAAATCAGAGTTGGGTTTGGGGATGCTGCTGCTGCTTGCCTGAGCTCGTCTCTGCAGCTCTGTGGAAGATACACGCATGGAGCGAAATACTCTTTGCACTAGCATCCCCTCTGCCTGAGAGAGAAGGCAAGTGTGGGGAAGGCGCAGAACGCCGCCCCCGGAGAAGAGAACGAGCCGTTGGCCTTGGGGTCGGGAAACGCTCGGAAAGCAGGATAGGCTGCCGTGGCACGAACAGCAGGCCGGTCGCAAGACAAGGGTCACCCGCTCCCTGTGCGGAGAGATGGAAGCCTGGCTGCTAAGGAGACATGAGGGGTCGATTAGGGAGGAGGCGCGTACTCCACTCTGAGGAAGGAGTCTGGGCAGATGGCAGACCTGTCCTGTGCCTCTGTTCCCAAGGGGAGAGCATCTCCTTGGCCACCTGTCCCAAGGGCAGACTTGGGCTTGCCACCAGGTGCCATACCCGGAACTCGCAGAAACAGCCACATGGAGAAACGAGCAGACAGATGCCGTCTTCCACCAAGATGTGGCAGCGATGTGGGTGGGAGGGCGTGTGCCGGGGAAAGAGTGGAGACAGTCCCCCACGGTTCCCCATCCCACTGCACGGGCGGTGTGCAGTGACCCTGTCGCCTCCTCCCTCCTGTGGTGAAGGACAGGCGTAACCCCGAGTCTGCCTGAGCACCAGAGCAAAAAGCAAAGCCTTACCTACCCCAGGAGATCTTAATAGGCATAGAGTGCCATGCTAGGACACGCACGCTGCTGCAGAGTTGTGACTGTGTCTGCTTAGTTCGGCATAGCAAGGTGAACCCCGGGCTTGAACTTGGTTCCCGGGAAAGCAAGTCCCAAGAGGCACCAGCTCTCCCGCGGATCTTCTTCCCTGCCGCGCAGAGTGAACACCCAAAGCCTTTCTGAGATAGCAGCAGCGAAGTGCGCTTTGTGCCAAGCTGAAAACATCTGCGAAAGCATTGCAGTCGCGGGGAAATCAGAGTCGGTTCTGAGGGCTGCTGTTGCTGCTTGCCTTAGCCTAGTATTCGCAGCACTATGGGAGAAACCCGCATAGAGCGAAAGTCTCTTTGCCCTGGCATCCCATCTGGGAAAGCACAGCATTCTTTGGGAATTCAGAGTCCGGTCTGACGGATGCTCCTGTTTGCCTGAGCTGGTCTCCTCAGCACGGTGTCATAAACCCGCATGGAGCGAAATCCTCTATGCCTGGGCAAACCCTCTGCCGGAGAGAGAAGCCCGGTGGAGCCTGTGGAAAGAGCCTTTAGGAAAGGGACACGTTTTTCACTGCACTCCCTAGGAGCATGTCTGTGGAAGGTGCAGCACGCTGCCCGGGGAGAAGAGCAGGAGCATTTGGCCTTCTGGTCTCGAAACGGTTGCGAAGCAGGAGAGCCGGCAATACAAGTATCACCCGCTCCCGGTGCAGAGAGAAAGAAGCCTGGCTGCTAAGGAGACAGGAGGTGATGAGGTGGGCAAGGCGCGTGCTCCACTCTTTAGAAGGAGTCTGGGCAGAGAACCTGCCTGTCCTGAGCCTCTGGGCCCAAGGAGACAGTAGCTCCTTGGCCAACTGTCCCTGGGGCAGACATGCGCTAGCCACCAGGCGCCAACGCTGAACTCGCAGAAACAGCTCCCTGAAATAACGGGGTGTCAGATGCCGTCTTCCTCCAAGATGTGGAAGCTTGGAGGAGGCACGGGGTTTCAGTGGAAGGAGTGGGGACAGTTCCCCAAAGCTCCCTATTAGTGCACGTGCGGTGTGCAGGGATCCTGTCACCTCTCCTTTCCTGTGGCGAGGGCACTGGCCTAGACCGAGAATCCGCCTGAGCGCCAGAGTAAAAGCCCAAGCGATGCATACACTGGGAGATGGTAGTGTGCCTAGAGTGCCATCCTAGACTACGCACGCTACTGCGGGGTTGTGGCTGTGTCTGCTTAGTTCGGCCTGGCTGGGTGAACCCAGGACGCGATCATGGAGCCCGGGAAAGCAAGGCCCAAGAGGCACCAGCTCTCCCGCAGCTCTTCTTCCCTGACGCGACTGAAGCCTTGCTGAGGAAGCAGCAGCGAAGTGCTGTTTGCTCCAAGCCAAAGCCTCTGCGAAAGCACAGCATTCGCTGAGAAATGTTCTGCGGGCTCCTGCTGCTTGCCTGAGCCCAGTCTCGCGGTGGGAGAAACCCGCATACAGCGAAAGCCTCTTTGCCTGGGCATCTCCCCTGGGAAAGCACAGCGTTCCTTGGGAAATCAGAGTTGGGTTTGGGGATGCTGCTGCTGCTTGCCTGAGCTCGTCTCTGCAGCTCTGTGGAAGATACACGCATGGAGCGAAATACTCTTTGCACTAGCATCCCCTCTGCCTGAGAGAGAAGGCAAGTGTGGGGAAGGCGCAGAACGCCGCCCCCGGAGAAGAGAACGAGCCGTTGGCCTTGGGGTCGGGAAACGCTCGGAAAGCAGGATAGGCTGCCGTGGCACGAACAGCAGGCCGGTCGCAAGACAAGGGTCACCCGCTCCCTGTGCGGAGAGATGGAAGCCTGGCTGCTAAGGAGATATGAGGGGTCGATTAGGGAGGAGGCGCGTACTCCACTCTGAGGAAGGAGTCTGGGCAGATGGCAGACCTGTCCTGTGCCTCTGTTCCCAAGGGGAGAGCATCTCCTTGGCCACCTGTCCCAAGGGCAGACTTGGGCTTGCCACCAGGTGCCATACCCGGAACTCGCAGAAACAGCCACATGGAGAAACGAGCAGACAGATGCCGTCTTCCACCAAGATGTGGCAGCGATGTGGGTGGGAGGGGGTGTGCCGGGGAAAGAGTGGAGACAGTCCCCCACGGTTCCCCATCCCACTGCACGGGCGGTGTGCAGTGACCCTGTCGCCTCCTCCCTCCTGTGGTGAAGGACAGGCGTAACCCCGAGTCTGCCTGAGCACCAGAGCAAAAAGCAAAGCCTTACCTACCCCAGGAGATCTTAATAGGCATAGAGTGCCATGCTAGGACACGCACGCTGCTGCAGAGTTGTGACTGTGTCTGCTTAGTTCGGCATAGCAAGGTGAACCCCGGGCTTGAACTTGGTTCCCGGGAAAGCAAGTCCCAAGAGGCACCAGCTCTCCCGCGGATCTTCTTCCCTGCCGCGCAGAGTGAACACCCAAAGCCTTTCTGAGATAGCAGCAGCGAAGTGCGCTTTGTGCCAAGCTGAAAACATCTGCGAAAGCATTGCAGTCGCGGGGAAATCAGAGTCGGTTCTGAGGGCTGCTGTTGCTGCTTGCCTTAGCCTAGTATTCGCAGCACTATGGGAGAAACCCGCATAGAGCGAAAGTCTCTTTGCCCTGGCATCCCATCTGGGAAAGCACAGCATTCTTTGGGAATTCAGAGTCCGGTCTGACGGATGCTCCTGTTTGCCTGAGCTGGTCTCCTCAGCACGGTGTCATAAACCCGCATGGAGCGAAATCCTCTATGCCTGGGCAAACCCTCTGCCGGAGAGAGAAGCCCGGTGGAGCCTGTGGAAAGAGCCTTTAGGAAAGGGACACGTTTTTCACTGCATTCCCTAGGAGCATGTCTGTGGAAGGTGCAGCACGCTGCCCGGGGAGAAGAGCAGGAGCATTTGGCCTTCTGGTCTCGAAACGTTTGCGAAGCACGAGAGCCGGCAATACAAGTATCACCCGCTCCCGGTGCAGAGAGAAAGAAGCCTGGCTGCTAAGGAGACAGGAGGTGATGAGGTGGGCAAGGCGCGTGCTCCACTCTTTAGAAGGAGTCTGGGCAGAGAACCTGCCTGTCCTGAGCCTCTGGGCCCAAGGAGACAGTAGCTCCTTGGCCAACTGTCCCTGGGGCAGACATGCGCTAGCCACCAGGCGCCAACGCTGAACTCGCAGAAACAGCTCCCTGAAATAACGGGGTGTCAGATGCCGTCTTCCTCCAAGATGGGGAAGCTTGGAGGAGGCACGGGGTTTCAGTGGAAGGAGTGGGGACAGTTCCCCAAAGCTCCCTATTAGTGCACGTGCGGTGTGCAGGGATCCTGTCACCTCTCCTTTCCTGTGGGGAGGGCACTGGCCTAGACCGAGAATCCGCCTGAGCGGCAGAGTAAAAGCCCAAGCGATGCATACACTGGGAGATGGTAGTGTGCCTAGAGTGCCATCCTAGACTACGCACGCTACTGCGGGGTTGTGGCTGTGTCTGCTTAGTTCGGCCTGGCTGGGTGAACCCAGGACGCGATCATGGAGCCCGGGAAAGCAAGGCCCAAGAGGCACCAGCTCTCCCGCAGCTCTTCTTCCCTGACGCGACTGAAGCCTTGCTGAGGAAGCAGCAGCGAAGTGCTGTTTGCTCCAAGCCAAAGCCTCTGCGAAAGCACAGCATTCGCTGAGAAATGTTCTGCGGGCTCCTGCTGCTTGCCTGAGCCCAGTCTCGCGGTGGGAGAAACCCGCATACAGCGAAAGCCTCTTTGCCTGGGCATCTCCCCTGGGAAAGCACAGCGTTCCTTGGGAAATCAGAGTTGGGTTTGGGGATGCTGCTGCTGCTTGCCTGAGCTCGTCTCTGCAGCTCTGTGGAAGATACACGCATGGAGCGAAATACTCTTTGCCCTAGCATCCCCTCTGCCTGAGAGAGAAGGCAAGTGTGGGGAAGGCGCAGAACGCCGCCCCCGGAGAAGAGAACGAGCCGTTGGCCTTGGGGTCGGGAAACGCTCGGAAAGCAGGATATGCTGCCGTGGCACGAACAGCAGGCCGGTCGCAAGACAAGGGTCACCCGCTCCCTGTGCGGAGAGATGGAAGCCTGGCTGCTAAGGAGACATGAGGGGTCGACTAGGGCGGAGGCGCGTACTCCACTCTGAGGAAGGAGTCTGGGCAGATGGCAGACCTGTCCTGTGCCTCTGTTCCCAAGGGGAGAGCATCTCCTTGGCCACCTGTCCCAAGGGCAGACTTGGGCTTGCCACCAGGTGCCATACCCGGAACTCGCAGAAACAGCCACATGGAGAAACGAGCAGACAGATGCCGTCTTCCACCAAGATGTGGCAGCGATGTGGGTGGGAGGGGGTGTGCCGGGGAAAGAGTGGAGACAGTCCCCCACGGTTCCCCATCCCACTGCACGGGCGGTGTGCAGTGACCCTGTCGCCTCCTCCCTCCTGTGGTGAAGGACAGGCGTAACCCCGAGTCTGCCTGAGCACCAGAGCAAAAAGCAAAGCCTTACCTACCCCAGGAGATCTTAATAGGCATAGAGTGCCATGGTAGGACACGCACGCTGCTGCAGAGTTGTGACTGTGTCTGCTTAGTTCGGCATAGCAAGGTGAACCCCGGGCTTGAACTTGGTTCCCGGGAAAGCAAGTCCCAAGAGGCACCAGCTCTCCCGCGGATCTTCTTCCCTGCCGCGCAGAGTGAACACCCAAAGCCTTTCTGAGATAGCAGCAGCGAAGTGCGCTTTGTGCCAAGCTGAAAACATCTGCGAAAGCATTGCAGTCGCGGGGAAATCAGAGTCGGTTCTGAGGGCTGCTGTTGCTGCTTGCCTTAGCCTAGTATTCGCAGCACTATGGGAGAAACCCGCATAGAGCGAAAGTCTCTTTGCCCTGGCATCCCATCTGGGAAAGCACAGCATTCTTTGGGAATTCAGAGTCCGGTCTGACGGATGCTCCTGTTTGCCTGAGCTGGTCTCCTCAGCACGGTGTAATAAACCCGCATGGAGCGAAATCCTCTATGCCTGGGCAAACCCTCTGCCGGAGAGAGAAGCCCGGTGGAGCCTGTGGAAAGAGCCTTTAGGAAAGGGACACGTTTTTCACTGCATTCCCTAGGAGCATGTCTGTGGAAGGTGCAGCACGCTGCCCGGGGAGAAGAGCAGGAGCATTTGGCCTTCTGGTCTCGAAACGTTTGCGAAGCAGGAGAGCCGGCAATACAAGTATCACCCGCTCCCGGTGCAGAGAGAAAGAAGCCTGGCTGCTAAGGAGACAGGAGGTGATGAGGTGGGCAAGGCGCGTGCTCCACTCTTTAGAAGGAGTCTGGGCAGAGAACCTGCCTGTCCTGAGCCTCTGGGCCCAAGGAGACAGTAGCTCCTTGGCCAACTGTCCCTGGGGCAGACATGCGCTAGCCACCAGGCGCCAACGCTGAACTCGCAGAAACAGCTCCCTGAAATAACGGGGTGTCAGATGCCGTCTTTCTCCAAGATGTGGAAGCTTGGAGGAGGCACGGGGTTTCAGTGGAAGGAGTGGGGACAGTTCCCCAAAGCTCCCTATTAGTGCACGTGCGGTGTGCAGGGATCCTGTCACCTCTCCTTTCCTGTGGGAGGGGCACTGGCCTAGACCGAGAATCCGCCTGAGCGCCAGAGTAAAAGCCCAAGCGATGCATACACTGGGAGATGGTAGTGTGCCTAGAGTGCCATCCTAGACTACGCACGCTACTGCGGGGTTGTGGCTGTGTCTGCTTAGTTCGGCCTGGCTGGGTGAACCCAGGACGCGATCATGGAGCCCGGGAAAGCAAGGCCCAAGAGGCACCAGCTCTCCCGCAGCTCTTCTTCCCTGACGCGACTGAAGCCTTGCTGAGGAAGCAGCAGCGAAGTGCTGTTTGCTCCAAGCCAAAGCCTCTGCGAAAGCACAGCATTCGCTGAGAAATGTTCTGCGGGCTCCTGCTGCTTGCCTGAGCCCAGTCTCGCGGTGGGAGAAACCCGCATACAGCGAAAGCCTCTTTGCCTGGGCATCTCCCCTGGGAAAGCACAGCGTTCCTTGGGAAATCAGAGTTGGGTTTGGGGATGCTGCTGCTGCTTGCCTGAGCTCGTCTCTGCAGCTCTGTGGAAGATACACGCATGGAGCGAAATACTCTTTGCCCTAGCATCCCCTCTGCCTGAGAGAGAAGGCAAGTGTGGGGAAGGCGCAGAACGCCGCCCCCGGAGAAGAGAACGAGCCGTTGGCCTTGGGGTCGGGAAACGCTCGGAAAGCAGGATAGGCTGCCGTGGCACGAACAGCAGGCCGGTCGCAAGACAAGGGTCACCCGCTCCCTGTGCGGAGAGATGGAAGCCTGGCTGCTAAGGAGACATGAGGGGTCGACTAGGGCAGAGGCGCGTACTCCACTCTGAGGAAGGAGTCTGGGCAGATGGCAGACCTGTCCTGTGCCTCTGTTCCCAAGGGGAGAGCATCTCCTTGGCCACCTGTCCCAAGGGCAGACTTGGGCTTGCCACCAGGTGCCATACCCGGAACTCGCAGAAACAGCCACATGGAGAAACGAGCAGACAGATGCCGTCCTCCACCAAGATGTGGCAGCGATGTGGGTGGGAGGGGGTGTGCCGGGGAAAGAGTGGAGACAGTCCCCCACGGTTCCCCATCCCACTGCACGGGCGGTGTGCAGTGACCCTGTCGCCTCCTCCCTCCTGTGGTGAAGGACAGGCGTAACCCCGAGTCTGCCTGAGCACCAGAGCAAAAAGCAAAGCCTTACCTACCCCAGGAGATCTTAATAGGCATAGAGTGCCATGGTAGGACACGCACGCTGCTGCAGAGTTGTGACTGTGTCTGCTTAGTTCGGCATAGCAAGGTGAACCCCGGGCTTGAACTTGGTTCCCGGGAAAGCAAGTCCCAAGAGGCACCAGCTCTCCCGCGGATCTTCTTCCCTGCCGCGCAGAGTGAACACCCAAAGCCTTTCTGAGATAGCAGCAGCGAAGTGCGCTTTGTGCCAAGCTGAAAACATCTGCGAAAGCATTGCAGTCGCGGGGAAATCAGAGTCGGTTCTGAGGGCTGCTGTTGCTGCTTGCCTTAGCCTAGTATTCGCAGCACTATGGGAGAAACCCGCATAGAGCGAAAGTCTCTTTGCCCTGGCATCCCATCTGGGAAAGCACAGCATTCTTTGGGAATTCAGAGTCCGGTCTGACGGATGCTCCTGTTTCCCTGAGCTGGTCTCCTCAGCACGGTGTCATAAACCCGCATGGAGCGAAATCCTCTATGCCTGGGCAAACCCTCTGCCGGAGAGAGAAGCCCGGTGGAGCCTGTGGAAAGAGCCTTTAGGAAAGGGACACGTTTTTCACTGCACTCCCTAGGAGCATGTCTGTGGAAGGTGCAGCACGCTGCCCGGGGAGAAGAGCAGGAGCATTTGGCCTTCTGGTCTCGAAACGGTTGCGAAGCAGGAGAGCCGGCAATACAAGTATCACCCGCTCCCGGTGCAGAGAGAAAGAAGCCTGGCTGCTAAGGAGACAGGAGGTGATGAGGTGGGCAAGGCGCGTGCTCCACTCTTTAGAAGGAGTCTGGGCAGAGAACCTGCCTGTCCTGAGCCTCTGGGCCCAAGGAGACAGTAGCTCCTTGGCCAACTGTCCCTGGGGCAGACATGCGCTAGCCACCAGGCGCCAACGCTGAACTCGCAGAAACAGCTCCCTGAAATAACGGGGTGTCAGATGCCGTCTTCCTCCAAGATGTGGAAGCTTGGAGGAGGCACGGGGTTTCAGTGGAAGGAGTGGGGACAGTTCCCCAAAGCTCCCTATTAGTGCACGTGCGGTGTGCAGGGATCCTGTCACCTCTCCTTTCCTGTGGGGGGGGCACTGGCCTAGACCGAGAATCCGCCTGAGCGCCAGAGTAAAAGCCCAAGCGATGCATACACTGGGAGATGGTAGTGTGCCTAGAGTGCCATCCTAGACTACGCACGCTACTGCGGGGTTGTGGCTGTGTCTGCTTAGTTCGGCCTGGCTGGGTGAACCCAGGACGCGATCATGGAGCCCGGGAAAGCAAGGCCCAGGAGGCACCAGCTCTCCCGCAGCTCTTCTTCCCTGACGCGACTGAAGCCTTGCTGAGGAAGCAGCAGCGAAGTGCTGTTTGCTCCAAGCCAAAGCCTCTGCGAAAGCACAGCATTCGCTGAGAAATGTTCTGCGGGCTCCTGCTGCTTGCCTGAGCCCAGTCTCGCGGTGGGAGAAACCCGCATACAGCGAAAGCCTCTTTGCCTGGGCATCTCCCCTGGGAAAGCACAGCGTTCCTTGGGAAATCAGAGTTGGGTTTGGGGATGCTGCTGCTGCTTGCCTGAGCTCGTCTCTGCAGCTCTGTGGAAGATACACGCATGGAGCGAAATACTCTTTGCACTAGCATCCCCTCTGCCTGAGAGAGAAGGCAAGTGTGGGGAAGGCGCAGAACGCCGCCCCCGGAGAAGAGAACGAGCCGTTGGCCTTGGGGTCGGGAAACGCTCGGAAAGCAGGATAGGCTGCCGTGGCACGAACAGCAGGCCGGTCGCAAGACAAGGGTCACCCGCTCCCTGTGCGGAGAGATGGAAGCCTGGCTGCTAAGGAGACATGAGGGGTCGATTAGGGAGGAGGCGCGTACTCCACTCTGAGGAAGGAGTCTGGGCAGATGGCAGACCTGTCCTGTGCCTCTGTTCCCAAGGGGAGAGCATCTCCTTGGCCACCTGTCCCAAGGGCAGACTTGGGCTTGCCACCAGGTGCCATACCCGGAACTCGCAGAAACAGCCACATGGAGAAACGAGCAGACAGATGCCGTCTTCCACCAAGATGTGGCAGCGATGTGGGTGGGAGGGGGTGTGCCGGGGAAAGAGTGGAGACAGTCCCCCACGGTTCCCCATCCCACTGCACGGGCGGTGTGCAGTGACCCTGTCGCCTCCTCCCTCCTGTGGTGAAGGACAGGCGTAACCCCGAGTCTGCCTGAGCACCAGAGCAAAAAGCAAAGCCTTACCTACCCCAGGAGATCTTAATAGGCATAGAGTGCCATGCTAGGACACGCACGCTGCTGCAGAGTTGTGACTGTGTCTGCTTAGTTCGGCATAGCAAGGTGAACCCCGGGCTTGAACTTGGTTCCCGGGAAAGCAAGTCCCAAGAGGCACCAGCTCTCCCGCGGATCTTCTTCCCTGCCGCGCAGAGTGAACACCCAAAGCCTTTCTGAGATAGCAGCAGCGAAGTGCGCTTTGTGCCAAGCTGAAAACATCTGCGAAAGCATTGCAGTCGCGGGGAAATCAGAGTCGGTTCTGAGGGCTGCTGTTGCTGCTTGCCTTAGCCTAGTATTCGCAGCACTATGGGAGAAACCCGCATAGAGCGAAAGTCTCTTTGCCCTGGCATCCCATCTGGGAAAGCACAGCATTCTTTGGGAATTCAGAGTCCGGTCTGACGGATGCTCCTGTTTGCCTGAGCTGGTCTCCTCAGCACGGTGTCATAAACCCGCATGGAGCGAAATCCTCTATGCCTGGGCAAACCCTCTGCCGGAGAGAGAAGCCCGGTGGAGCCTGTGGAAAGAGCCTTTAGGAAAGGGACACGTTTTTCACTGCACTCCCTAGGAGCATGTCTGTGGAAGGTGCAGCACGCTGCCCGGGGAGAAGAGCAGGAGCATTTGGCCTTCTGGTCTCGAAACGGTTGCGAAGCAGGAGAGCCGGCAATACAAGTATCACCCGCTCCCGGTGCAGAGAGAAAGAAGCCTGGCTGCTAAGGAGACAGGAGGTGATGAGGTGGGCAAGGCGCGTGCTCCACTCTTTAGAAGGAGTCTGGGCAGAGAACCTGCCTGTCCTGAGCCTCTGGGCCCAAGGAGACAGTAGCTCCTTGGCCAACTGTCCCTGGGGCAGACATGCGCTAGCCACCAGGCGCCAACGCTGAACTCGCAGAAACAGCTCCCTGAAATAACGGGGTGTCAGATGCCGTCTTCCTCC
Organism: Mustela lutreola; assembly: GCF_030435805.1. Classification (NCBI taxonomy): domain Eukaryota; kingdom Metazoa; phylum Chordata; class Mammalia; order Carnivora; family Mustelidae; genus Mustela; species Mustela lutreola. The sequence goes on from NC_081291.1 coordinate 63,248,714, forward strand.
AAGATGTGGAAGCTTGGAGGAGGCACGGGGTTTCAGTGGAAGGAGTGGGGACAGTTCCCCAAAGCTCCCTATTAGTGCACGTGCGGTGTGCAGGGATCCTGTCACCTCTCCTTTCCTGTGGCGAGGGCACTGGCCTAGACCGAGAATCCGCCTGAGCGCCAGAGTAAAAGCCCAAGCGATGCATACACTGGGAGATGGTAGTGTGCCTAGAGTGCCATCCTAGACTACGCACGCTACTGCGGGGTTGTGGCTGTGTCTGCTTAGTTCGGCCTGGCTGGGTGAACCCAGGACGCGATCATGGAGCCCGGGAAAGCAAGGCCCAAGAGGCACCAGCTCTCCCGCAGCTCTTCTTCCCTGACGCGACTGAAGCCTTGCTGAGGAAGCAGCAGCGAAGTGCTGTTTGCTCCAAGCCAAAGCCTCTGCGAAAGCACAGCATTCGCTGAGAAATGTTCTGCGGGCTCCTGCTGCTTGCCTGAGCCCAGTCTCGCGGTGGGAGAAACCCGCATACAGCGAAAGCCTCTTTGCCTGGGCATCTCCCCTGGGAAAGCACAGCGTTCCTTGGGAAATCAGAGTTGGGTTTGGGGATGCTGCTGCTGCTTGCCTGAGCTCGTCTCTGCAGCTCTGTGGAAGATACACGCATGGAGCGAAATACTCTTTGCTCTAGCATCCCCTCTGCCTGAGAGAGAAGGCAAGTGTGGGGAAGGCGCAGAACGCCGCCCCCGGAGAAGAGAACGAGCCGTTGGCCTTGGGGTCGGGAAACGCTCGGAAAGCAGGATAGGCTGCCGTGGCACGAACAGCAGGCCGGTCGCAAGACAAGGGTCACCCGCTCCCTGTGCGGAGAGATGGAAGCCTGGCTGCTAAGGAGACATGAGGGGTCGATTAGGGAGGAGGCGCGTACTCCACTCTGAGGAAGGAGTCTGGGCAGATGGCAGAACTGTCCTGTGCCTCTGTTCCCAAGGGGAGAGCATCTCCTTGGCCACCTGTCCCAAGGGCAGACTTGGGCTTGCCACCAGGTGCCATACCCGGAACTCGCAGAAACAGCCACATGGAGAAACGAGCAGACAGATGCCGTCTTCCACCAAGATGTGGCAGCGATGTGGGTGGGAGGGGGTGTGCCGGGGAAAGAGTGGAGACAGTCCCCCACGGTTCCCCATCCCACTGCACGGGCGGTGTGCAGTGACCCTGTCGCCTCCTCCCTCCTGTGGTGAAGGACAGGCGTAACCCCGAGTCTGCCTGAGCACCAGAGCAAAAAGCAAAGCCTTACCTACCCCAGGAGATCTTAATAGGCATAGAGTGCCATGCTAGGACACGCACGCTGCTGCAGAGTTGTGACTGTGTCTGCTTAGTTCGGCATAGCAAGGTGAACCCCGGGCTTGAACTTGGTTCCCGGGAAAGCAAGTCCCAAGAGGCACCAGCTCTCCCGCGGATCTTCTTCCCTGCCGCGCAGAGTGAACACCCAAAGCCTTTCTGAGATAGCAGCAGCGAAGTGCGCTTTGTGCCAAGCTGAAAACATCTGCGAAAGCATTGCAGTCGCGGGGAAATCAGAGTCGGTTCTGAGGGCTGCTGTTGCTGCTTGCCTTAGCCTAGTATTCGCAGCACTATGGGAGAAACCCGCATAGAGCGAAAGTCTCTTTGCCCTGGCATCCCATCTGGGAAAGCACAGCATTCTTTGGGAATTCAGAGTCCGGTCTGACGGATGCTCCTGTTTGCCTGAGCTGGTCTCCTCAGCACGGTGTCATAAACCCGCATGGAGCGAAATCCTCTATGCCTGGGCAAACCCTCTGCCGGAGAGAGAAGCCCGGTGGAGCCTGTGGAAAGAGCCTTTAGGAAAGGGACACGTTTTTCACTGCATTCCCTAGGAGCATGTCTGTGGAAGGTGCAGCACGCTGCCCGGGGAGAAGAGCAGGAGCATTTGGCCTTCTGGTCTCGAAACGTTTGCGAAGCACGAGAGCCGGCAATACAAGTATCACCCGCTCCCGGTGCAGAGAGAAAGAAGCCTGGCTGCTAAGGAGACAGGAGGTGATGAGGTGGGCAAGGCGCGTGCTCCACTCTTTAGAAGGAGTCTGGGCAGAGAACCTGCCTGTCCTGAGCCTCTGGGCCCAAGGAGACAGTAGCTCCTTGGCCAACTGTCCCTGGGGCAGACATGCGCTAGCCACCAGGCGCCAACGCTGAACTCGCAGAAACAGCTCCCTGAAATAACGGGGTGTCAGATGCCGTCTTCCTCCAAGATGGGGAAGCTTGGAGGAGGCACGGGGTTTCAGTGGAAGGAGTGGGGACAGTTCCCCAAAGCTCCCTATTAGTGCACGTGCGGTGTGCAGGGATCCTGTCACCTCTCCTTTCCTGTGGGGAGGGCACTGGCCTAGACCGAGAATCCGCCTGAGCGGCAGAGTAAAAGCCCAAGCGATGCATACACTGGGAGATGGTAGTGTGCCTAGAGTGCCATCCTAGACTACGCACGCTACTGCGGGGTTGTGGCTGTGTCTGCTTAGTTCGGCCTGGCTGGGTGAACCCAGGACGCGATCATGGAGCCCGGGAAAGCAAGGCCCAAGAGGCACCAGCTCTCCCGCAGCTCTTCTTCCCTGACGCGACTGAAGCCTTGCTGAGGAAGCAGCAGCGAAGTGCTGTTTGCTCCAAGCCAAAGCCTCTGCGAAAGCACAGCATTCGCTGAGAAATGTTCTGCGGGCTCCTGCTGCTTGCCTGAGCCCAGTCTCGCGGTGGGAGAAACCCGCATACAGCGAAAGCCTCTTTGCCTGGGCATCTCCCCTGGGAAAGCACAGCGTTCCTTGGGAAATCAGAGTTGGGTTTGGGGATGCTGCTGCTGCTTGCCTGAGCTCGTCTCTGCAGCTCTGTGGAAGATACACGCATGGAGCGAAATACTCTTTGCCCTAGCATCCCCTCTGCCTGAGAGAGAAGGCAAGTGTGGGGAAGGCGCAGAACGCCGCCCCCGGAGAAGAGAACGAGCCGTTGGCCTTGGGGTCGGGAAACGCTCGGAAAGCAGGATAGGCTGCCGTGGCACGAACAGCAGGCCGGTCGCAAGACAAGGGTCACCCGCTCCCTGTGCGGAGAGATGGAAGCCTGGCTGCTAAGGAGACATGAGGGGTCGACTAGGGCGGAGGCGCGTACTCCACTCTGAGGAAGGAGTCTGGGCAGATGGCAGACCTGTCCTGTGCCTCTGTTCCCAAGGGGAGAGCATCTCCTTGGCCACCTGTCCCAAGGGCAGACTTGGGCTTGCCACCAGGTGCCATACCCGGAACTCGCAGAAACAGCCACATGGAGAAACGAGCAGACAGATGCCGTCCTCCACCAAGATGTGGCAGCGATGTGGGTGGGAGGGGGTGTGCCGGGGAAAGAGTGGAGACAGTCCCCCACGGTTCCCCATCCCACTGCACGGGCGGTGTGCAGTGACCCTGTCGCCTCCTCCCTCCTGTGGTGAAGGACAGGCGTAACCCCGAGTCTGCCTGAGCACCAGAGCAAAAAGCAAAGCCTTACCTACCCCAGGAGATCTTAATAGGCATAGAGTGCCATGGTAGGACACGCACGCTGCTGCAGAGTTGTGACTGTGTCTGCTTAGTTCGGCATAGCAAGGTGAACCCCGGGCTTGAACTTGGTTCCCGGGAAAGCAAGTCCCAAGAGGCACCAGCTCTCCCGCGGATCTTCTTCCCTGCCGCGCAGAGTGAACACCCAAAGCCTTTCTGAGATAGCAGCAGCGAAGTGCGCTTTGTGCCAAGCTGAAAACATCTGCGAAAGCATTGCAGTCGCGGGGAAATCAGAGTCGGTTCTGAGGGCTGCTGTTGCTGCTTGCCTTAGCCTAGTATTCGCAGCACTATGGGAGAAACCCGCATAGAGCGAAAGTCTCTTTGCCCTGGCATCCCATCTGGGAAAGCACAGCATTCTTTGGGAATTCAGAGTCCGGTCTGACGGATGCTCCTGTTTGCCTGAGCTGGTCTCCTCAGCACGGTGTAATAAACCCGCATGGAGCGAAATCCTCTATGCCTGGGCAAACCCTCTGCCGGAGAGAGAAGCCCGGTGGAGCCTGTGGAAAGAGCCTTTAGGAAAGGGACACGTTTTTCACTGCATTCCCTAGGAGCATGTCTGTGGAAGGTGCAGCACGCTGCCCGGGGAGAAGAGCAGGAGCATTTGGCCTTCTGGTCTCGAAACGTTTGCGAAGCAGGAGAGCCGGCAATACAAGTATCACCCGCTCCCGGTGCAGAGAGAAAGAAGCCTGGCTGCTAAGGAGACAGGAGGTGATGAGGTGGGCAAGGCGCGTGCTCCACTCTTTAGAAGGAGTCTGGGCAGAGAACCTGCCTGTCCTGAGCCTCTGGGCCCAAGGAGACAGTAGCTCCTTGGCCAACTGTCCCTGGGGCAGACATGCGCTAGCCACCAGGCGCCAACGCTGAACTCGCAGAAACAGCTCCCTGAAATAACGGGGTGTCAGATGCCGTCTTTCTCCAAGATGTGGAAGCTTGGAGGAGGCACGGGGTTTCAGTGGAAGGAGTGGGGACAGTTCCCCAAAGCTCCCTATTAGTGCACGTGCGGTGTGCAGGGATCCTGTCACCTCTCCTTTCCTGTGGGAGGGGCACTGGCCTAGACCGAGAATCCGCCTGAGCGCCAGAGTAAAAGCCCAAGCGATGCATACACTGGGAGATGGTAGTGTGCCTAGAGTGCCATCCTAGACTACGCACGCTACTGCGGGGTTGTGGCTGTGTCTGCTTAGTTCGGCCTGGCTGGGTGAACCCAGGACGCGATCATGGAGCCCGGGAAAGCAAGGCCCAAGAGGCACCAGCTCTCCCGCAGCTCTTCTTCCCTGACGCGACTGAAGCCTTGCTGAGGAAGCAGCAGCGAAGTGCTGTTTGCTCCAAGCCAAAGCCTCTGCGAAAGCACAGCATTCGCTGAGAAATGTTCTGCGGGCTCCTGCTGCTTGCCTGAGCCCAGTCTCGCGGTGGGAGAAACCCATATACAGCGAAAGCCTCTTTGCCTGGGCATCTCCCCTGGGAAAGCACAGCGTTCCTTGGGAAATCAGAGTTGGGTTTGGGGATGCTGCTGCTGCTTGCCTGAGCTCGTCTCTGCAGCTCTGTGGAAGATACACGCATGGAGCGAAATACTCTTTGCCCTAGCATCCCCTCTGCCTGAGAGAGAAGGCAAGTGTGGGGAAGGCGCAGAACGCCGCCCCCGGAGAAGAGAACGAGCCGTTGGCCTTGGGGTCGGGAAACGCTCGGAAAGCAGGATAGGCTGCCGTGGCACGAACAGCAGGCCGGTCGCAAGACAAGGGTCACCCGCTCCCTGTGCGGAGAGATGGAAGCCTGGCTGCTAAGGAGACATGAGGGGTCGACTAGGGCAGAGGCGCGTACTCCACTCTGAGGAAGGAGTCTGGGCAGATGGCAGACCTGTCCTGTGCCTCTGTTCCCAAGGGGAGAGCATCTCCTTGGCCACCTGTCCCAAGGGCAGACTTGGGCTTGCCACCAGGTGCCATACCCGGAACTCGCAGAAACAGCCACATGGAGAAACGAGCAGACAGATGCCGTCCTCCACCAAGATGTGGCAGCGATGTGGGTGGGAGGGGGTGTGCCGGGGAAAGAGTGGAGACAGTCCCCCACGGTTCCCCATCCCACTGCACGGGCGGTGTGCAGTGACCCTGTCGCCTCCTCCCTCCTGTGGTGAAGGACAGGCGTAACCCCGAGTCTGCCTGAGCACCAGAGCAAAAAGCAAAGCCTTACCTACCCCAGGAGATCTTAATAGGCATAGAGTGCCATGCTAGGACACGCACGCTGCTGCAGAGTTGTGACTGTGTCTGCTTAGTTCGGCATAGCAAGGTGAACCCCGGGCTTGAACTTGGTTCCCGGGAAAGCAAGTCCCAAGAGGCACCAGCTCTCCCGCCGATCTTCTTCCCTGCCGCGCAGAGTGAACACCCAAAGCCTTTCTGAGATAGCAGCAGCGAAGTGCGCTTTGTGCCAAGCTGAAAACATCTGCGAAAGCATTGCAGTCGCGGGGAAATCAGAGTCGGTTCTGAGGGCTGCAGTTGCTGCTTGCCTTAGCCTAGTATTCGCAGCACTATGGGAGAAACCCGCATAGAGCGAAAGTCTCTTTGCCCTGGCATCCCATCTGGGAAAGCACAGCATTCTTTGGGAATTCAGAGTCCGGTCTGACGGATGCTCCTGTTTGCCTGAGCTGGTCTCCTCAGCACGGTGTCATAAACCCGCATGGAGCGAAACCGTCTATGCCTGGGCATCCCCTCTGCCGGGGAGAGAAGCGCGGTGGTGCCTGTGGAAAGAGCCTTAAGGAAAGGAACACGTTTTTCACTGCACTCCCTAGGAGCATGTCTGTGGAAGGTGCAGCACGCTGCCCGGGGAGAAGAGCAGGAGCATTTGGCCTTCTGGTCTCGAAAAGGTTGCGAAGCAAGAGAGCCGGCAATACAAGTATCACCCGCTCCCGGTGCAGAGAGAAAGAAGCCTGGCTGCTAAGGAGACAGGAGGTGATGAGGTGGGCAAGGCGCGTGCTCCACTCTTTAGAAGGAGTCTGGGCAGAGAACCTGCCTGTCCTGAGCCTCTGGGCCCAAGGAGACAGTAGCTCCTTGGCCAACTGTCCCTGGGGCAGACATGCGCTAGCCACCAGGCGCCAACGCTGAACTCGCAGAAACAGCTCCCTGAAATAACGGGGTGTCAGATGCCGTCTTCCTCCAAGATGGGGAAGCTTGGAGGAGGCACGGGGTTTCAGTGGAAGGAGTGGGGACAGTTCCCCAAAGCTCCCTATTAGTGCACGTGCGGTGTGCAGGGATCCTGTCACCTCTCCTTTCCTGTGGGGAGGGCACTGGCCTAGACCGAGAATCCGCCTGAGCGCCAGAGTAAAAGCCCAAGCGATGCATACACTGGGAGATGGTAGTGTGCCTAGAGTGCCATCCTAGACTACGCACGCTACTGCGGGGTTGTGGCTGTGTCTGCTTAGTTCGGCCTGGCTGGGTGAACCCAGGACGCGATCATGGAGCCCGGGAAAGCAAGGCCCAAGAGGCACCAGCTCTCCCGCAGCTCTTCTTCCCTGACGCGACTGAAGCCTTGCTGAGGAAGCAGCAGCGAAGTGCTGTTTGCTCCAAGCCAAAGCCTCTGCGAAAGCACAGCATTCGCTGAGAAATGTTCTGCGGGCTCCTGCTGCTTGCCTGAGCCCAGTCTCGCGGTGGGAGAAACCCGCATACAGCGAAAGCCTCTTTGCCTGGGCATCTCCCCTGGGAAAGCACAGCGTTCCTTGGGAAATCAGAGTTGGGTTTGGGGATGCTGCTGCTGCTTGCCTGAGCTCGTCTCTGCAGCTCTGTGGAAGATACACGCATGGAGCGAAATACTCTTTGCCCTAGCATCCCCTCTGCCTGAGAGAGAAGGCAAGTGTGGGGAAGGCGCAGAACGCCGCCCCCGGAGAAGAGAACGAGCCGTTGGCCTTGGGGTCGGGAAACGCTCGGAAAGCAGGATAGGCTGCCGTGGCACGAACAGCAGGCCGGTCGCAAGACAAGGGTCACCCGCTCCCTGTGCGGAGAGATGGAAGCCTGGCTGCTAAGGAGACATGAGGGGTCGACTAGGGCAGAGGCGCGTACTCCACTCTGAGGAAGGAGTCTGGGCAGATGGCAGACCTGTCCTGTGCCTCTGTTCCCAAGGGGAGAGTATCTCCTTGGCCACCTGTCCCAAGGGCAGACTTGGGCTTGCCACCAGGTGCCATACCCGGAACTCGCAGAAACAGCCACATGGTGAAACGAGCAGACAGATGCCGTCCTCCACCAAGATGTGGCAGCGATGTGGGTGGGAGGGGGTGTGCCGGGGAAAGAGTGGAGACAGTCCCCCACAGTACCCCATCCCACTGCACGGGCGGTGTGCAGTGACCCTGTCGCCTCCTCCCTCCTGTGGTGAAGGACAGGCGTAACCCCGAGTCTGCCTGAGCACCAGAGCAAAAAGCAAAGCCTTACCTACCCCAGGAGATCTTAATAGGCATAGAGTGCCATGCTAGGACACGCACGCTGCTGCAGAGTTGTGACTGTGTCTGCTTAGTTCGGCATAGCAAGGTGAACCCCGGGCTTGAACTTGGTTCCCGGGAAAGCAAGTCCCAAGAGGCACCAGCTCTCCCGCGGATCTTCTTCCCTGCCGCGCAGAGTGAACACCCAAAGCCTTTCTGAGATAGCAGCAGCGAAGTGCGCTTTGTGCCAAGCTGAAAACATCTGCGAAAGCATTGCAGTCGCGGGGAAATCAGAGTCGGTTCTGAGGGCTGCAGTTGCTGCTTGCCTTAGCCTAGTATTCGCAGCACTATGGGAGAAACCCGCATAGAGCGAAAGTCTCTTTGCCCTGGCATCCCATCTGGGAAAGCACAGCATTCTTTGGGAATTCAGAGTCCGGTCTGACGGATGCTCCTGTTTTCCTGAGCTGGTCTCCTCAGCACGGTGTCATAAACCCGCATGGAGCGAAACCGTCTATGCCTGGGCATCCCCTCTGCCGGAGAGAGAAGCGCGGTGGTGCCTGTGGAAAGAGCCTTAAGGAAAGGAACACGTTTTTCACTGCACTCCCTAGGAGCATGTCTGTGGAAGGTGCAGCACGCTGCCCGGGGAGAAGAGCAGGAGCATTTGGCCTTCTGGTCTCGAAACGGTTGCAAAGCAGAGGAGAGGGTAATACAAGTATCATCCGCTCCCAGTGTAGAGAGACAGAAGCGTGGCTGCTAAGGAGAGAGGAGGGAATGAGTAGGGCAGGGCGCGTGCTCCACCCTTAGGAAGGAGTCTGGGCAGAAAGCATGCCTGTCCTGAGGGACTGCGTCCAAGGAGACAGCAGCTCCTTGGCCACCTGTCCCTGGGGCAGACATGCGCTAGCCACAAGGCACCTACACTGACCACGCAGAAACAGCTCCCTGAAATTACGGGGAGTCAGATGCCGACTTCCTCCAGGATGTGGAAGCTTGGAGGAGGCACGGGTTTAAGGGGAGGAGTTGGCACAGTCCCCCAATGCTCCCTATTCAGTTCACGGCCGTGTGCAGGTATCCTGTCGCCTCCTATCTCCTGTGGTGAAGGCACTGGCCTAGACCCCGAGTCTCTCCAAGAGCCGAAGCAAAAAGCAAAGCCTAACCTACCCCAGGAGATGGTAATAGGCATAAAGTGCCATGCTAGGCCTAGCACGCTGCTGCAGGGTTGTGACTGTGTCTGCTTAGGTCGGCATAGCAAGGTGAATCCCGCGAGTAAACTCGGAGCCCAGGAAAGCATGTCCCAAGAGGCACCAGCTCTCCCGCAGCTCTTCTTCCCTACCGTGCAGAGTGAACATCCAATGCCTTTCTGAGGAAGCAGCAGCAAAGTGCGGTTTGTGCCAAGCTGAAAACCTCTGTGAAAGCATAGCAGTCGCTGGGAAATCAGAGTCGGGTCTGAGGGCTGCTGTTGCTGCTTGCCTTAGCCTAGTATTCGCAGCACCATTGGACAAACACGCATAGAGCGAAATCCTCTTTGCCCTGGCATCCCCTCTGGGAAAGCACAGCATTCTTTGGGAAATCAGAGTCCGGTCTGAGGGATGCTCCTGTTTGCCTGAGCTGGTCTCCTCAGCACGGTGTCATATACCCGCATGGAGCGAAACCGTCTATGCCTGGGCATCCCCTCTGCCTGAGAGAGAAGCGCGGTGGCGCCTGTGGAAAGAGCCTTAAGGAAAGGAACACGTTTTTCACAGCACTCCCTAGGAGCATGTCTGTGGAAGGTGCAGCACGCTGCCCGGGGAGAAGAGCAGGAGCATTTGGCCTTCTGGTCTCGAAACGGTTGCGAAGCAGGAGAGCCGGCAATACAAGTATCACCCGCTCCCGGTGCAGAGAGAAAGAAGCCTGGCTGCTAAGGAGACAGGAGGTGATGAGGTGGGCAAGGCGCGTGCTCCACTCTTTAGAAGGAGTCTGGGCAGAGAACCTGCCTGTCCTGAGCCTCTGGGCCCAAGGAGACAGTAGCTCCTTGGCCAACTGTCCCTGGGGCAGACATGCGCTAGCCACCAGGCGCCAACGCTGAACTCGCAGAAACAGCTCCCTGAAATAACGGGGTGTCAGATGCGGTCTTCCTCCAAGATGTGGAAGCTTGGAGGAGGCACGGGGTTTCAGTGGAAGGAGTGGGGACAGTTCCCCAAAGCTCCCTATTAGTGCACGTGCGGTGTGCAGGGATCCTGTCACCTCTCCTTTCCTGTGGGGAGGGCACTGGCCTAGACCGAGAATCCGCCTGAGCGCCAGAGTAAAAGCCCAAGCGATGCATACACTGGGAGATGGTAGTGTGCCTAGAGTGCCATCCTAGACTACGCACGCTACTGCGGGGTTGTGGCTGTGTCTGCTTAGTTCGGCCTGGCTGGGTGAACCCAGGACGCGATCATGGAGCCCGGGAAAGCAAGGCCCAAGAGGCACCAGCTCTCCCGCAGCTCTTCTTCCCTGACGCGACTGAAGCCTTGCTGAGGAAGCAGAAGCGAAGTGCTGTTTGCTCCAAGCCAAAGCCTCTGCGAAAGCACAGCATTCGCTGAGAAATGTTCTGCGGGCTCCTGCTGCTTGCCTGAGCCCAGTCTCGCGGTGGGAGAAACCCGCATACAGCGAAAGCCTCTTTGCCTGGGCATCTCCCCTGGGAAAGCACAGCGTTCCTTGGGAAATCAGAGTTGGGTTTGGGGATGCTGCTGCTGCTTGCCTGAGCTCGTCTCTGCAGCTCTGTGGAAGATACACGCATGGAGCGAAATACTCTTTGCCCTAGCATCCCCTCTGCCTGAGAGAGAAGGCAAGTGTGGGGAAGGCGCAGAACGCCGCCCCCGGAGAAGAGAACGAGCCGTTGGCCTTGGGGTCGGGAAACGCTCGGAAAGCAGGATAGGCTGCCGTGGCACGAACAGCAGGCCGGTCGCAAGACAAGGGTCACCCGCTCCCTGTGCGGAGAGATGGAAGCCTGGCTGCTAAGGAGACATGAGGGGTCGACTAGGGCGGAGGCGCGTACTCCACTCTGAGGAAGGAGTCTGGGCAGATGGCAGACCTGTCCTGTGCCTCTGTTCCCAAGGGGAGAGCATCTCCTTGGCCACCTGTCCCAAGGGCAGACTTGGGCTTGCCACCAGGTGCCATACCCGGAACTCGCAGAAACAGCCACATGGAGAAACGAGCAGACAGATGCCGTCCTCCACCAAGATGTGGCAGCGATGTGGGTGGGAGGGGGTGTGCCGGGGAAAGAGTGGAGACAGTCCCCCACGGTTCCCCATCCCACTGCACGGGCGGTGTGCAGTGACCCTGTCGCCTCCTCCCTCCTGTGGTGAAGGACAGGCGTAACCCCGAGTCTGCCTGAGCACCAGAGCAAAAAGCAAAGCCTTACCTACCCCAGGAGATCTTAATAGGCATAGAGTGCCATGCTAGGACACGCACGCTGCTGCAGAGTTGTGACTGTGTCTGCTTAGTTCGGCATAGCAAGGTGAACCCCGGGCTTGAACTTGGTTCCCGGGAAAGCAAGTCCCAAGAGGCACCAGCTCTCCCGCGGATCTTCTTCCCTGCCGCGCAGAGTGAACACCCAAAGCCTTTCTGAGATAGCAGCAGCGAAGTGCGCTTTGTGCCAAGCTGAAAACATCTGCGAAAGCATTGCAGTCGCGGGGAAATCAGAGTCGGTTCTGAGGCCTGCAGTTGCTGCTTGCCTTAGCCTAGTATTCGCAGCACTATGGGAGAAACCCTCATAGAGCGAAAGTCTCTTTGCCCTGGCATCCCATCTGGGAAAGCACAGCATTCTTTGGGAATTCAGAGTCCGGTCTGACGGATGCTCCTGTTTGCCTGAGCTGGTCTCCTCAGCACGGAGTCATAAACCCACATGGAGCGAAACCGTCTATGCCTGGGCATCCCCTCTGCCGGAGAGAGAAGCGCGGTGGTGCCTGTGGAAAGAGCCTTAAGGAAAGGAACACGTTTTTCACTGCACTCCCTAGGAGCATGTCTGTGGAAGGTGCAGCACGCTGCCCGGGGAGAAGAGCAGGAGCATTTGGCCTTCTGGTCTCGAAAAGGTTGCGAAGCAAGAGAGCCGGCAATACAAGTATCACCCGCTCCCGGTGCAGAGAGAAAGAAGCCTGGCTGCTAAGGAGACAGGAGGTGATGAGGTGGGCAAGGCGCGTGCTCCACTCTTTAGAAGGAGTCTGGGCAGAGAACCTGCCTGTCCTGAGCCTCTGGGCCCAAGGAGACAGTAACTCCTTGGCCAACTGTCCCTGGGGCAGACATGCGCTAGCCACCAGGCGCCAACGCTGAACTCGCAGAAACAGCTCCCTGAAATAACGGGGTGTCAGATGCCGTCTTTCTCCAAGATGTGGAAGCTTGGAGGAGGCACGGGGTTTCAGTGGAAGGAGTGGGGACAGTTCCCCAAAGCTCCCTATTAGTGCACTTGCGGTGTGCAGGGATCCTGTCACCTCTCCTTTCCTGTGGGGGGGGGGCCCTGGCCTAGACCGAGAATCCGCCTGAGCGCCAGAGTAAAAGCCCAAGCGATGCATACACTGGGAGTTGGTAGTGTGCCTAGAGTGCCATCCTAGACTACGCACGCTACTGCGGGGTTGTGGCTGTGTCTGCTTAGTTCGGCCTGGCTGGGTGAACCCAGGACGCGATCATGGAGCCCGGGAAAGCAAGGCCCAAGAGGCACCAGCTCTCCCGCAGCTCTTCTTCCCTGACGCGACTGAAGCCTTGCTGAGGAAGCAGCAGCGAAGTGCTGTTTGCTCCAAGCCAAATCCTCTGCGAAAGCACAGCATTCGCTGAGAAATGTTCTGCGGGCTCCTGCTGCTTGCCTGAGCCCAGTCTCGCGGTGGGAGAAACCCGCATACAGCGAAAGCCTCTTTGCCTGGGCATCTCCCCTGGGAAAGCACAGCGTTCCTTGGGAAATCAGAGTTGGGTTTGGGGATGCTGCTGCTGCTTGCCTGAGCTCGTCTCTGCAGCTCTGTGGAAGATACACGCATGGAGCGAAATACTCTTTGCCCTAGCATCCCCTCTGCCTGAGAGAGAAGGCAAGTGTGGGGAAGGCGCAGAACGCCGCCCCCGGAGAAGAGAACGAGCCGTTGGCCTTGGGGTCGGGAAACGCTCGGAAAGCAGGATAGGCTGCCGTGGCAGGAACAGCAGGCCGGTCGCAAGACAAGGGTCACCCGCTCCCTGTGCGGAGAGATGGAGGCCTGGCTGCTAAGGAGACATGAGGGGTCGACTAGGGCAGAGGCGCGTACTCCACTCTGAGGAAGGAGTCTGGGCAGATGGCAGACCTGTCCTGTGCCTCTGTTCCCAAGGGGAGAGCATCTCCTTGGCCACCTGTCCCAAGGGCAGACTTGGGCTTGCCACCAGGTGCCATACCCGGAACTCGCAGAAACAGCCACATGGAGAAACGAGCAGACAGATGCCGTCCTCCACCAAGATGTGGCAGCGATGTGGGTGGGAGGGGGTGTGCCGGGGAAAGAGTGGAGACAGTCCCCCACGGTTCCCCATCCCACTGCACGGGCGGTGTGCAGTGACCCTGTCGCCTCCTCCCTCCTGTGGTGAAGGACAGGCGTAACCCCGAGTCTGCCTGAGCACCAGAGCAAAAAGCAAAGCCTTACCTACCCCAGGAGATCTTAATAGGCATAGAGTGCCATGCTAGGACACGCACGCTGCTGCAGAGTTGTGACTGTGTCTGCTTAGTTCGGCATAGCAAGGTGAACCCCGGGCTTGAACTTGGTTCCCGGGAAAGCAAGTCCCAAGAGGCACCAGCTCTCCCGCGGATCCTCTTCCCTGCCGCGCAGAGTGAACACCCAAAGCCTTTCTGAGATAGCAGCAGCGAAGTGCGCTTTGTGCCAAGCTGAAAACATCTGCGAAAGCATTGCAGTCGCGGGGAAATCAGAGTCGGTTCTGAGGGCTGCTGTTGCTGCTTGCCTTAGCCTAGTATTCGCAGCACTATGGGAGAAACCCGCATAGAGCGAAAGTCTCTTTGCCCTGGCATCCCATCTGGGAAAGCACAGCATTCTTTGGGAATTCAGAGTCCGGTCTGACGGATGCTCCTGTTTGCCTGAGCTGGTCTCCTCAGCACGGTGTCATAAACCCGCATGGAGCGAAACCGTCTATGCCTGGGCATCCCCTCTGCCGGGGAGAGAAGCGCGGTGGTGCCTGTGGAAAGAGCCTTAAGGAAAGGAACACGTTTTTCACTGCACTCCCTAGGAGCATGTCTGTGGAAGGTGCAGCACGCTGCCCGGGGAGAAGAGCAGGAGCATTTGGCCTTCTGGTCTCGAAAAGGTTGCGAAGCAAGAGAGCCGGCAATACAAGTATCACCCGCTCCCGGTGCAGAGAGAAAGAAGCCTGGCTGCTAAGGAGACAGGAGGTGATGAGGTGGGCAAGGCGCGTGCTCCACTCTTTAGAAGGAGTCTGGGCAGAGAACCTGCCTGTCCTGAGCCTCTGGGCCCAAGGAGACAGTAGCTCCTTGGCCAACTGTCCCTGGGGCAGACATGCGCTAGCCACCAGGCGCCAACGCTGAACTCGCAGAAACAGCTCCCTGAAATAACGGGGTGTCAGATGCCGTCTTCCTCCAAGATGGGGAAGCTTGGAGGAGGCACGGGGTTTCAGTGGAAGGAGTGGGGACAGTTCCCCAAAGCTCCCTATTAGTGCACGTGCGGTGTGCAGGGATCCTGTCACCTCTCCTTTCCTGTGGGGAGGGCACTGGCCTAGACCGAGAATCCGCCTGAGCGCCAGAGTAAAAGCCCAAGCGATGCATACACTGGGAGATGGTAGTGTGCCTAGAGTGCCATCCTAGACTACGCACGCTACTGCGGGGTTGTGGCTGTGTCTGCTTAGTTCGGCCTGGCTGGGTGAACCCAGGACGCGATCATGGAGCCCGGGAAAGCAAGGCCCAAGAGGCACCAGCTCTCCCGCAGCTCTTCTTCCCTGACGCGACTGAAGCCTTGCTGAGGAAGCAGCAGCGAAGTGCTGTTTGCTCCAAGCCAAAGCCTCTGCGAAAGCACAGCATTCGCTGAGAAATGTTCTGCGGGCTCCTGCTGCTTGCCTGAGCCCAGTCTCGCGGTGGGAGAAACCCGCATACAGCGAAAGCCTCTTTGCCTGGGCATCTCCCCTGGGAAAGCACAGCGTTCCTTGGGAAATCAGAGTTGGGTTTGGGGATGCTGCTGCTGCTTGCCTGAGCTCGTCTCTGCAGCTCTGTGGAAGATACACGCATGGAGCGAAATACTCTTTGCCCTAGCATCCCCTCTGCCTGAGAGAGAAGGCAAGTGTGGGGAAGGCGCAGAACGCCGCCCCCGGAGAAGAGAACGAGCCGTTGGCCTTGGGGTCGGGAAACGCTCGGAAAGCAGGATAGGCTGCCGTGGCACGAACAGCAGGCCGGTCGCAAGACAAGGGTCACCCGCTCCCTGTGCGGAGAGATGGAAGCCTGGCTGCTAAGGAGACATGAGGGGTCGACTAGGGCAGAGGCGCGTACTCCACTCTGAGGAAGGAGTCTGGGCAGATGGCAGACCTGTCCTGTGCCTCTGTTCCCAAGGGGAGAGTATCTCCTTGGCCACCTGTCCCAAGGGCAGACTTGGGCTTGCCACCAGGTGCCATACCCGGAACTCGCAGAAACAGCCACATGGTGAAACGAGCAGACAGATGCCGTCCTCCACCAAGATGTGGCAGCGATGTGGGTGGGAGGGGGTGTGCCGGGGAAAGAGTGGAGACAGTCCCCCACAGTACCCCATCCCACTGCACGGGCGGTGTGCAGTGACCCTGTCGCCTCCTCCCTCCTGTGGTGAAGGACAGGCGTAACCCCGAGTCTGCCTGAGCACCAGAGCAAAAAGCAAAGCCTTACCTACCCCAGGAGATCTTAATAGGCATAGAGTGCCATGCTAGGACACGCACGCTGCTGCAGAGTTGTGACTGTGTCTGCTTAGTTCGGCATAGCAAGGTGAACCCCGGGCTTGAACTTGGTTCCCGGGAAAGCAAGTCCCAAGAGGCACCAGCTCTCCCGCGGATCTTCTTCCCTGCCGCGCAGAGTGAACACCCAAAGCCTTTCTGAGATAGCAGCAGCGAAGTGCGCTTTGTGCCAAGCTGAAAACATCTGCGAAAGCATTGCAGTCGCGGGGAAATCAGAGTCGGTTCTGAGGGCTGCAGTTGCTGCTTGCCTTAGCCTAGTATTCGCAGCACTATGGGAGAAACCCGCATAGAGCGAAAGTCTCTTTGCCCTGGCATCCCATCTGGGAAAGCACAGCATTCTTTGGGAATTCAGAGTCCGGTCTGACGGATGCTCCTGTTTTCCTGAGCTGGTCTCCTCAGCACGGTGTCATAAACCCGCATGGAGCGAAACCGTCTATGCCTGGGCATCCCCTCTGCCGGAGAGAGAAGCGCGGTGGTGCCTGTGGAAAGAGCCTTAAGGAAAGGAACACGTTTTTCACTGCACTCCCTAGGAGCATGTCTGTGGAAGGTGCAGCACGCTGCCCGGGGAGAAGAGCAGGAGCATTTGGCCTTCTGGTCTCGAAACGGTTGCAAAGCAGAGGAGAGGGTAATACAAGTATCATCCGCTCCCAGTGTAGAGAGACAGAAGCGTGGCTGCTAAGGAGAGAGGAGGGAATGAGTAGGGCAGGGCGCGTGCTCCACCCTTAGGAAGGAGTCTGGGCAGAAAGCATGCCTGTCCTGAGGGACTGCGTCCAAGGAGACAGCAGCTCCTTGGCCACCTGTCCCTGGGGCAGACATGCGCTAGCCACAAGGCACCTACACTGACCACGCAGAAACAGCTCCCTGAAATTACGGGGAGTCAGATGCCGACTTCCTCCAGGATGTGGAAGCTTGGAGGAGGCACGGGTTTAAGGGGAGGAGTTGGCACAGTCCCCCAATGCTCCCTATTCAGTTCACGGCCGTGTGCAGGTATCCTGTCGCCTCCTATCTCCTGTGGTGAAGGCACTGGCCTAGACCCCGAGTCTCTCCAAGAGCCGAAGCAAAAAGCAAAGCCTAACCTACCCCAGGAGATGGTAATAGGCATAAAGTGCCATGCTAGGCCTAGCACGCTGCTGCAGGGTTGTGACTGTGTCTGCTTAGGTCGGCATAGCAAGGTGAATCCCGCGAGTAAACTCGGAGCCCAGGAAAGCATGTCCCAAGAGGCACCAGCTCTCCCGCAGCTCTTCTTCCCTACCGTGCAGAGTGAACATCCAATGCCTTTCTGAGGAAGCAGCAGCAAAGTGCGGTTTGTGCCAAGCTGAAAACCTCTGTGAAAGCATAGCAGTCGCTGGGAAATCAGAGTCGGGTCTGAGGGCTGCTGTTGCTGCTTGCCTTAGCCTAGTATTCGCAGCACCATTGGACAAACACGCATAGAGCGAAATCCTCTTTGCCCTGGCATCCCCTCTGGGAAAGCACAGCATTCTTTGGGAAATCAGAGTCCGGTCTGAGGGATGCTCCTGTTTGCCTGAGCTGGTCTCCTCAGCACGGTGTCATATACCCGCATGGAGCGAAACCGTCTATGCCTGGGCATCCCCTCTGCCTGAGAGAGAAGCGCGGTGGCGCCTGTGGAAAGAGCCTTAAGGAAAGGAACACGTTTTTCACAGCACTCCCTAGGAGCATGTCTGTGGAAGGTGCAGCACGCTGCCCGGGGAGAAGAGCAGGAGCATTTGGCCTTCTGGTCTCGAAACGGTTGCGAAGCAGGAGAGCCGGCAATACAAGTATCACCCGCTCCCGGTGCAGAGAGAAAGAAGCCTGGCTGCTAAGGAGACAGGAGGTGATGAGGTGGGCAAGGCGCGTGCTCCACTCTTTAGAAGGAGTCTGGGCAGAGAACCTGCCTGTCCTGAGCCTCTGGGCCCAAGGAGACAGTAGCTCCTTGGCCAACTGTCCCTGGGGCAGACATGCGCTAGCCACCAGGCGCCAACGCTGAACTCGCAGAAACAGCTCCCTGAAATAACGGGGTGTCAGATGCGGTCTTCCTCCAAGATGTGGAAGCTTGGAGGAGGCACGGGGTTTCAGTGGAAGGAGTGGGGACAGTTCCCCAAAGCTCCCTATTAGTGCACGTGCGGTGTGCAGGGATCCTGTCACCTCTCCTTTCCTGTGGGGAGGGCACTGGCCTAGACCGAGAATCCGCCTGAGCGCCAGAGTAAAAGCCCAAGCGATGCATACACTGGGAGATGGTAGTGTGCCTAGAGTGCCATCCTAGACTACGCACGCTACTGCGGGGTTGTGGCTGTGTCTGCTTAGTTCGGCCTGGCTGGGTGAACCCAGGACGCGATCATGGAGCCCGGGAAAGCAAGGCCCAAGAGGCACCAGCTCTCCCGCAGCTCTTCTTCCCTGACGCGACTGAAGCCTTGCTGAGGAAGCAGAAGCGAAGTGCTGTTTGCTCCAAGCCAAAGCCTCTGCGAAAGCACAGCATTCGCTGAGAAATGTTCTGCGGGCTCCTGCTGCTTGCCTGAGCCCAGTCTCGCGGTGGGAGAAACCCGCATACAGCGAAAGCCTCTTTGCCTGGGCATCTCCCCTGGGAAAGCACAGCGTTCCTTGGGAAATCAGAGTTGGGTTTGGGGATGCTGCTGCTGCTTGCCTGAGCTCGTCTCTGCAGCTCTGTGGAAGATACACGCATGGAGCGAAATACTCTTTGCCCTAGCATCCCCTCTGCCTGAGAGAGAAGGCAAGTGTGGGGAAGGCGCAGAACGCCGCCCCCGGAGAAGAGAACGAGCCGTTGGCCTTGGGGTCGGGAAACGCTCGGAAAGCAGGATAGGCTGCCGTGGCACGAACAGCAGGCCGGTCGCAAGACAAGGGTCACCCGCTCCCTGTGCGGAGAGATGGAAGCCTGGCTGCTAAGGAGACATGAGGGGTCGACTA
The DNA here is from genome assembly GCF_030435805.1 of Mustela lutreola. NCBI lineage: Eukaryota > Metazoa > Chordata > Mammalia > Carnivora > Mustelidae > Mustela > Mustela lutreola. The sequence goes on from NC_081291.1 coordinate 63,267,455, forward strand.
GGGCGGAGGCGCGTACTCCACTCTGAGGAAGGAGTCTGGGCAGATGGCAGACCTGTCCTGTGCCTCTGTTCCCAAGGGGAGAGCATCTCCTTGGCCACCTGTCCCAAGGGCAGACTTGGGCTTGCCACCAGGTGCCATACCCGGAACTCGCAGAAACAGCCACATGGAGAAACGAGCAGACAGATGCCGTCCTCCACCAAGATGTGGCAGCGATGTGGGTGGGAGGGGGTGTGCCGGGGAAAGAGTGGAGACAGTCCCCCACGGTTCCCCATCCCACTGCACGGGCGGTGTGCAGTGACCCTGTCGCCTCCTCCCTCCTGTGGTGAAGGACAGGCGTAACCCCGAGTCTGCCTGAGCACCAGAGCAAAAAGCAAAGCCTTACCTACCCCAGGAGATCTTAATAGGCATAGAGTGCCATGCTAGGACACGCACGCTGCTGCAGAGTTGTGACTGTGTCTGCTTAGTTCGGCATAGCAAGGTGAACCCCGGGCTTGAACTTGGTTCCCGGGAAAGCAAGTCCCAAGAGGCACCAGCTCTCCCGCGGATCTTCTTCCCTGCCGCGCAGAGTGAACACCCAAAGCCTTTCTGAGATAGCAGCAGCGAAGTGCGCTTTGTGCCAAGCTGAAAACATCTGCGAAAGCATTGCAGTCGCGGGGAAATCAGAGTCGGTTCTGAGGCCTGCAGTTGCTGCTTGCCTTAGCCTAGTATTCGCAGCACTATGGGAGAAACCCTCATAGAGCGAAAGTCTCTTTGCCCTGGCATCCCATCTGGGAAAGCACAGCATTCTTTGGGAATTCAGAGTCCGGTCTGACGGATGCTCCTGTTTGCCTGAGCTGGTCTCCTCAGCACGGAGTCATAAACCCACATGGAGCGAAACCGTCTATGCCTGGGCATCCCCTCTGCCGGAGAGAGAAGCGCGGTGGTGCCTGTGGAAAGAGCCTTAAGGAAAGGAACACGTTTTTCACTGCACTCCCTAGGAGCATGTCTGTGGAAGGTGCAGCACGCTGCCCGGGGAGAAGAGCAGGAGCATTTGGCCTTCTGGTCTCGAAAAGGTTGCGAAGCAAGAGAGCCGGCAATACAAGTATCACCCGCTCCCGGTGCAGAGAGAAAGAAGCCTGGCTGCTAAGGAGACAGGAGGTGATGAGGTGGGCAAGGCGCGTGCTCCACTCTTTAGAAGGAGTCTGGGCAGAGAACCTGCCTGTCCTGAGCCTCTGGGCCCAAGGAGACAGTAACTCCTTGGCCAACTGTCCCTGGGGCAGACATGCGCTAGCCACCAGGCGCCAACGCTGAACTCGCAGAAACAGCTCCCTGAAATAACGGGGTGTCAGATGCCGTCTTTCTCCAAGATGTGGAAGCTTGGAGGAGGCACGGGGTTTCAGTGGAAGGAGTGGGGACAGTTCCCCAAAGCTCCCTATTAGTGCACTTGCGGTGTGCAGGGATCCTGTCACCTCTCCTTTCCTGTGGGGGGGGGGCCCTGGCCTAGACCGAGAATCCGCCTGAGCGCCAGAGTAAAAGCCCAAGCGATGCATACACTGGGAGTTGGTAGTGTGCCTAGAGTGCCATCCTAGACTACGCACGCTACTGCGGGGTTGTGGCTGTGTCTGCTTAGTTCGGCCTGGCTGGGTGAACCCAGGACGCGATCATGGAGCCCGGGAAAGCAAGGCCCAAGAGGCACCAGCTCTCCCGCAGCTCTTCTTCCCTGACGCGACTGAAGCCTTGCTGAGGAAGCAGCAGCGAAGTGCTGTTTGCTCCAAGCCAAATCCTCTGCGAAAGCACAGCATTCGCTGAGAAATGTTCTGCGGGCTCCTGCTGCTTGCCTGAGCCCAGTCTCGCGGTGGGAGAAACCCGCATACAGCGAAAGCCTCTTTGCCTGGGCATCTCCCCTGGGAAAGCACAGCGTTCCTTGGGAAATCAGAGTTGGGTTTGGGGATGCTGCTGCTGCTTGCCTGAGCTCGTCTCTGCAGCTCTGTGGAAGATACACGCATGGAGCGAAATACTCTTTGCCCTAGCATCCCCTCTGCCTGAGAGAGAAGGCAAGTGTGGGGAAGGCGCAGAACGCCGCCCCCGGAGAAGAGAACGAGCCGTTGGCCTTGGGGTCGGGAAACGCTCGGAAAGCAGGATAGGCTGCCGTGGCACGAACAGCAGGCCGGTCGCAAGACAAGGGTCACCCGCTCTCTGTGCGGAGAGATGGAGGCCTGGCTGCTAAGGAGACATGAGGGGTCGACTAGGGCAGAGGCGCGTACTCCACTCTGAGGAAGGAGTCTGGGCAGATGGCAGACCTGTCCTGTGCCTCTGTTCCCAAGGGGAGAGCATCTCCTTGGCCACCTGTCCCAAGGGCAGACTTGGGCTTGCCACCAGGTGCCATACCCGGAACTCGCAGAAACAGCCACATGGAGAAACGAGCAGACAGATGCCGTCCTCCACCAAGATGTGGCAGCGATGTGGGTGGGAGGGGGTGTGCCGGGGAAAGAGTGGAGACAGTCCCCCACGGTTCCCCATCCCACTGCACGGGCGGTGTGCAGTGACCCTGTCGCCTCCTCCCTCCTGTGGTGAAGGACAGGCGTAACCCCGAGTCTGCCTGAGCACCAGAGCAAAAAGCAAAGCCTTACCTACCCCAGGAGATCTTAATAGGCATAGAGTGCCATGCTAGGACACGCACGCTGCTGCAGAGTTGTGACTGTGTCTGCTTAGTTCGGCATAGCAAGGTGAACCCCGGGCTTGAACTTGGTTCCCGGGAAAGCAAGTCCCAAGAGGCACCAGCTCTCCCGCGGATCCTCTTCCCTGCCGCGCAGAGTGAACACCCAAAGCCTTTCTGAGATAGCAGCAGCGAAGTGCGCTTTGTGCCAAGCTGAAAACATCTGCGAAAGCATTGCAGTCGCGGGGAAATCAGAGTCGGTTCTGAGGGCTGCTGTTGCTGCTTGCCTTAGCCTAGTATTCGCAGCACTATGGGAGAAACCCGCATAGAGCGAAAGTCTCTTTGCCCTGGCATCCCATCTGGGAAAGCACAGCATTCTTTGGGAATTCAGAGTCCGGTCTGACGGATGCTCCTGTTTGCCTGAGCTGGTCTCCTCAGCACGGTGTAATAAACCCGCATGGAGCGAAATCCTCTATGCCTGGGCAAACCCTCTGCCGGAGAGAGAAGCCCGGTGGAGCCTGTGGAAAGAGCCTTTAGGAAAGGGACACGTTTTTCACTGCACTCCCTAGGAGCATGTCTGTGGAAGGTGCAGCACGCTGCCCGGGGAGAAGAGCAGGAGCATTTGGCCTTCTGGTCTCGAAACGGTTGCAAAGCAGAGGAGAGGGTAATACAAGTATCATCCGCTCCCAGTGTAGAGAGACAGAAGCGTGGCTGCTAAGGAGAGAGGAGGGAATGAGTAGGGCAGGGCGCGTGCTCCACCCTTAGGAAGGAGTCTGGGCAGAAAGCATGCCTGTCCTGAGGGACTGCGTCCAAGGAGACAGCAGCTCCTTGGCCACCTGTCCCTGGGGCAGACATGCGCTAGCCACAAGGCACCTACACTGACCACGCAGAAACAGCTCCCTGAAATTACGGGGAGTCAGATGCCGACTTCCTCCAGGATGTGGAAGCTTGGAGGAGGCACGGGTTTAAGGGGAGGAGTTGGCACAGTCCCCCAATGCTCCCTATTCAGTTCACGGCCGTGTGCAGGTATCCTGTCGCCTCCTATCTCCTGTGGTGAAGGCACTGGCCTAGACCCCGAGTCTCTCCAAGAGCCGAAGCAAAAAGCAAAGCCTAACCTACCCCAGGAGATGGTAATAGGCATAAAGTGCCATGCTAGGCCTAGCACGCTGCTGCAGGGTTGTGACTGTGTCTGCTTAGGTCGGCATAGCAAGGTGAATCCCGCGAGTAAACTCGGAGCCCAGGAAAGCATGTCCCAAGAGGCACCAGCTCTCCCGCAGCTCTTCTTCCCTACCGTGCAGAGTGAACATCCAATGCCTTTCTGAGGAAGCAGCAGCAAAGTGCGGTTTGTGCCAAGCTGAAAACCTCTGTGAAAGCATAGCAGTCGCTGGGAAATCAGAGTCGGGTCTGAGGGCTGCTGTTGCTGCTTGCCTTAGCCTAGTATTCGCAGCACCATTGGACAAACACGCATAGAGCGAAATCCTCTTTGCCCTGGCATCCCCTCTGGGAAAGCACAGCATTCTTTGGGAAATCAGAGTCCGGTCTGAGGGATGCTCCTGTTTGCCTGAGCTGGTCTCCTCAGCACGGTGTCATATACCCGCATGGAGCGAAACCGTCTATGCCTGGGCATCCCCTCTGCCTGAGAGAGAAGCGCGGTGGCGCCTGTGGAAAGAGCCTTAAGGAAAGGAACACGTTTTTCACAGCACTCCCTAGGAGCATGTCTGTGGAAGGTGCAGCACGCTGCCCGGGGAGAAGAGCAGGAGCATTTGGCCTTCTGGTCTCGAAACGGTTGCGAAGCAGGAGAGCCGGCAATACAAGTATCACCCGCTCCCGGTGCAGAGAGAAAGAAGCCTGGCTGCTAAGGAGACAGGAGGTGATGAGGTGGGCAAGGCGCGTGCTCCACTCTTTAGAAGGAGTCTGGGCAGAGAACCTGCCTGTCCTGAGCCTCTGGGCCCAAGGAGACAGTAGCTCCTTGGCCAACTGTCCCTGGGGCAGACATGCGCTAGCCACCAGGCGCCAACGCTGAACTCGCAGAAACAGCTCCCTGAAATAACGGGGTGTCAGATGCGGTCTTCCTCCAAGATGTGGAAGCTTGGAGGAGGCACGGGGTTTCAGTGGAAGGAGTGGGGACAGTTCCCCAAAGCTCCCTATTAGTGCACGTGCGGTGTGCAGGGATCCTGTCACCTCTCCTTTCCTGTGGGGAGGGCACTGGCCTAGACCGAGAATCCGCCTGAGCGCCAGAGTAAAAGCCCAAGCGATGCATACACTGGGAGATGGTAGTGTGCCTAGAGTGCCATCCTAGACTACGCACGCTACTGCAGGGTTGTGGCTGTGTCTGCTTAGTTCGGCCTGGCTGGGTGAACCCAGGACGCGATCATGGAGCCCGGGAAAGCAAGGCCCAAGAGGCACCAGCTCTCCCGCAGCTCTTCTTCCCTGACGCGACTGAAGCCTTGCTGAGGAAGCAGCAGCGAAGTGCTGTTTGCTCCAAGCCAAAGCCTCTGCGAAAGCACAGCATTCGCTGAGAAATGTTCTGCGGGCTCCTGCTGCTTGCCTGAGCCCAGTCTCGCGGTGGGAGAAACCCGCATACAGCGAAAGCCTCTTTGCCTGGGCATCTCCCCTGGGAAAGCACAGCGTTCCTTGGGAAATCAGAGTTGGGTTTGGGGATGCTGCTGCTGCTTGCCTGAGCTCGTCTCTGCAGCTCTGTGGAAGATACACGCATGGAGCGAAATACTCTTTGCCCTAGCATCCCCTCTGCCTGAGAGAGAAGGCAAGTGTGGGGAAGGCGCAGAACGCCGCCCCCGGAGAAGAGAACGAGCCGTTGGCCTTGGGGTCGGGAAACGCTCGGAAAGCAGGATAGGCTGCCGTGGCACGAACAGCAGGCCGGTCGCAAGACAAGGGTCACCCGCTCCCTGTGCGGAGAGATGGAAGCCTGGCTGCTAAGGAGACATGAGGGGTCGACTAGGGCGGAGGCGCGTACTCCACTCTGAGGAAGGAGTCTGGGCAGATGGCAGACCTGTCCTGTGCCTCTGTTCCCAAGGGGAGAGCATCTCCTTGGCCACCTGTCCCAAGGGCAGACTTGGGCTTGCCACCAGGTGCCATACCCGGAACTCGCAGAAACAGCCACATGGAGAAACGAGCAGACAGATGCCGTCCTCCACCAAGATGTGGCAGCGATGTGGGTGGGAGGGGGTGTGCCGGGGAAAGAGTGGAGACAGTCCCCCACGGTTCCCCATCCCACTGCACGGGCGGTGTGCAGTGACCCTGTCGCCTCCTCCCTCCTGTGGTGAAGGACAGGCGTAACCCCGAGTCTGCCTGAGCACCAGAGCAAAAAGCAAAGCCTTACCTACCCCAGGAGATCTTAATAGGCATAGAGTGCCATGCTAGGACACGCACGCTGCTGCAGAGTTGTGACTGTGTCTGCTTAGTTCGGCATAGCAAGGTGAACCCCGGGCTTGAACTTGGTTCCCGGGAAAGCAAGTCCCAAGAGGCACCAGCTCTCCCGCGGATCTTCTTCCCTGCCGCGCAGAGTGAACACCCAAAGCCTTTCTGAGATAGCAGCAGCGAAGTGCGCTTTGTGCCAAGCTGAAAACATCTGCGAAAGCATTGCAGTCGCGGGGAAATCAGAGTCGGTTCTGAGGCCTGCAGTTGCTGCTTGCCTTAGCCTAGTATTCGCAGCACTATGGGAGAAACCCTCATAGAGCGAAAGTCTCTTTGCCCTGGCATCCCATCTGGGAAAGCACAGCATTCTTTGGGAATTCAGAGTCCGGTCTGACGGATGCTCCTGTTTGCCTGAGCTGGTCTCCTCAGCACGGAGTCATAAACCCACATGGAGCGAAACCGTCTATGCCTGGGCATCCCCTCTGCCGGAGAGAGAAGCGCGGTGGTGCCTGTGGAAAGAGCCTTAAGGAAAGGAACACGTTTTTCACTGCACTCCCTAGGAGCATGTCTGTGGAAGGTGCAGCACGCTGCCCGGGGAGAAGAGCAGGAGCATTTGGCCTTCTGGTCTCGAAAAGGTTGCGAAGCAAGAGAGCCGGCAATACAAGTATCACCCGCTCCCGGTGCAGAGAGAAAGAAGCCTGGCTGCTAAGGAGACAGGAGGTGATGAGGTGGGCAAGGCGCGTGCTCCACTCTTTAGAAGGAGTCTGGGCAGAGAACCTGCCTGTCCTGAGCCTCTGGGCCCAAGGAGACAGTAACTCCTTGGCCAACTGTCCCTGGGGCAGACATGCGCTAGCCACCAGGCGCCAACGCTGAACTCGCAGAAACAGCTCCCTGAAATAACGGGGTGTCAGATGCCGTCTTTCTCCAAGATGTGGAAGCTTGGAGGAGGCACGGGGTTTCAGTGGAAGGAGTGGGGACAGTTCCCCAAAGCTCCCTATTAGTGCACTTGCGGTGTGCAGGGATCCTGTCACCTCTCCTTTCCTGTGGGGGGGGGGGGCCCTGGCCTAGACCGAGAATCCGCCTGAGCGCCAGAGTAAAAGCCCAAGCGATGCATACACTGGGAGTTGGTAGTGTGCCTAGAGTGCCATCCTAGACTACGCACGCTACTGCGGGGTTGTGGCTGTGTCTGCTTAGTTCGGCCTGGCTGGGTGAACCCAGGACGCGATCATGGAGCCCGGGAAAGCAAGGCCCAAGAGGCACCAGCTCTCCCGCAGCTCTTCTTCCCTGACGCGACTGAAGCCTTGCTGAGGAAGCAGCAGCGAAGTGCTGTTTGCTCCAAGCCAAATCCTCTGCGAAAGCACAGCATTCGCTGAGAAATGTTCTGCGGGCTCCTGCTGCTTGCCTGAGCCCAGTCTCGCGGTGGGAGAAACCCGCATACAGCGAAAGCCTCTTTGCCTGGGCATCTCCCCTGGGAAAGCACAGCGTTCCTTGGGAAATCAGAGTTGGGTTTGGGGATGCTGCTGCTGCTTGCCTGAGCTCGTCTCTGCAGCTCTGTGGAAGATACACGCATGGAGCGAAATACTCTTTGCCCTAGCATCCCCTCTGCCTGAGAGAGAAGGCAAGTGTGGGGAAGGCGCAGAACGCCGCCCCCGGAGAAGAGAACGAGCCGTTGGCCTTGGGGTCGGGAAACGCTCGGAAAGCAGGATAGGCTGCCGTGGCACGAACAGCAGGCCGGTCGCAAGACAAGGGTCACCCGCTCTCTGTGCGGAGAGATGGAGGCCTGGCTGCTAAGGAGACATGAGGGGTCGACTAGGGCAGAGGCGCGTACTCCACTCTGAGGAAGGAGTCTGGGCAGATGGCAGACCTGTCCTGTGCCTCTGTTCCCAAGGGGAGAGCATCTCCTTGGCCACCTGTCCCAAGGGCAGACTTGGGCTTGCCACCAGGTGCCATACCCGGAACTCGCAGAAACAGCCACATGGAGAAACGAGCAGACAGATGCCGTCCTCCACCAAGATGTGGCAGCGATGTGGGTGGGAGGGGGTGTGCCGGGGAAAGAGTGGAGACAGTCCCCCACGGTTCCCCATCCCACTGCACGGGCGGTGTGCAGTGACCCTGTCGCCTCCTCCCTCCTGTGGTGAAGGACAGGCGTAACCCCGAGTCTGCCTGAGCACCAGAGCAAAAAGCAAAGCCTTACCTACCCCAGGAGATCTTAATAGGCATAGAGTGCCATGCTAGGACACGCACGCTGCTGCAGAGTTGTGACTGTGTCTGCTTAGTTCGGCATAGCAAGGTGAACCCCGGGCTTGAACTTGGTTCCCGGGAAAGCAAGTCCCAAGAGGCACCAGCTCTCCCGCGGATCCTCTTCCCTGCCGCGCAGAGTGAACACCCAAAGCCTTTCTGAGATAGCAGCAGCGAAGTGCGCTTTGTGCCAAGCTGAAAACATCTGCGAAAGCATTGCAGTCGCGGGGAAATCAGAGTCGGTTCTGAGGGCTGCTGTTGCTGCTTGCCTTAGCCTAGTATTCGCAGCACTATGGGAGAAACCCGCATAGAGCGAAAGTCTCTTTGCCCTGGCATCCCATCTGGGAAAGCACAGCATTCTTTGGGAATTCAGAGTCCGGTCTGACGGATGCTCCTGTTTGCCTGAGCTGGTCTCCTCAGCACGGTGTAATAAACCCGCATGGAGCGAAATCCTCTATGCCTGGGCAAACCCTCTGCCGGAGAGAGAAGCCCGGTGGAGCCTGTGGAAAGAGCCTTTAGGAAAGGGACACGTTTTTCACTGCACTCCCTAGGAGCATGTCTGTGGAAGGTGCAGCACGCTGCCCGGGGAGAAGAGCAGGAGCATTTGGCCTTCTGGTCTCGAAACGGTTGCAAAGCAGAGGAGAGGGTAATACAAGTATCATCCGCTCCCAGTGTAGAGAGACAGAAGCGTGGCTGCTAAGGAGAGAGGAGGGAATGAGTAGGGCAGGGCGCGTGCTCCACCCTTAGGAAGGAGTCTGGGCAGAAAGCATGCCTGTCCTGAGGGACTGCGTCCAAGGAGACAGCAGCTCCTTGGCCACCTGTCCCTGGGGCAGACATGCGCTAGCCACAAGGCACCTACACTGACCACGCAGAAACAGCTCCCTGAAATTACGGGGAGTCAGATGCCGACTTCCTCCAGGATGTGGAAGCTTGGAGGAGGCACGGGTTTAAGGGGAGGAGTTGGCACAGTCCCCCAATGCTCCCTATTCAGTTCACGGCCGTGTGCAGGTATCCTGTCGCCTCCTATCTCCTGTGGTGAAGGCACTGGCCTAGACCCCGAGTCTCTCCAAGAGCCGAAGCAAAAAGCAAAGCCTAACCTACCCCAGGAGATGGTAATAGGCATAAAGTGCCATGCTAGGCCTAGCACGCTGCTGCAGGGTTGTGACTGTGTCTGCTTAGGTCGGCATAGCAAGGTGAATCCCGCGAGTAAACTCGGAGCCCAGGAAAGCATGTCCCAAGAGGCACCAGCTCTCCCGCAGCTCTTCTTCCCTACCGTGCAGAGTGAACATCCAATGCCTTTCTGAGGAAGCAGCAGCAAAGTGCGGTTTGTGCCAAGCTGAAAACCTCTGTGAAAGCATAGCAGTCGCTGGGAAATCAGAGTCGGGTCTGAGGGCTGCTGTTGCTGCTTGCCTTAGCCTAGTATTCGCAGCACCATTGGACAAACACGCATAGAGCGAAATCCTCTTTGCCCTGGCATCCCCTCTGGGAAAGCACAGCATTCTTTGGGAAATCAGAGTCCGGTCTGAGGGATGCTCCTGTTTGCCTGAGCTGGTCTCCTCAGCACGGTGTCATATACCCGCATGGAGCGAAACCGTCTATGCCTGGGCATCCCCTCTGCCTGAGAGAGAAGCGCGGTGGCGCCTGTGGAAAGAGCCTTAAGGAAAGGAACACGTTTTTCACAGCACTCCCTAGGAGCATGTCTGTGGAAGGTGCAGCACGCTGCCCGGGGAGAAGAGCAGGAGCATTTGGCCTTCTGGTCTCGAAACGGTTGCGAAGCAGGAGAGCCGGCAATACAAGTATCACCCGCTCCCGGTGCAGAGAGAAAGAAGCCTGGCTGCTAAGGAGACAGGAGGTGATGAGGTGGGCAAGGCGCGTGCTCCACTCTTTAGAAGGAGTCTGGGCAGAGAACCTGCCTGTCCTGAGCCTCTGGGCCCAAGGAGACAGTAGCTCCTTGGCCAACTGTCCCTGGGGCAGACATGCGCTAGCCACCAGGCGCCAACGCTGAACTCGCAGAAACAGCTCCCTGAAATAACGGGGTGTCAGATGCGGTCTTCCTCCAAGATGTGGAAGCTTGGAGGAGGCACGGGGTTTCAGTGGAAGGAGTGGGGACAGTTCCCCAAAGCTCCCTATTAGTGCACGTGCGGTGTGCAGGGATCCTGTCACCTCTCCTTTCCTGTGGGGAGGGCACTGGCCTAGACCGAGAATCCGCCTGAGCGCCAGAGTAAAAGCCCAAGCGATGCATACACTGGGAGATGGTAGTGTGCCTAGAGTGCCATCCTAGACTACGCACGCTACTGCGGGGTTGTGGCTGTGTCTGCTTAGTTCGGCCTGGCTGGGTGAACCCAGGACGCGATCATGGAGCCCGGGAAAGCAAGGCCCAAGAGGCACCAGCTCTCCCGCAGCTCTTCTTCCCTGACGCGACTGAAGCCTTGCTGAGGAAGCAGAAGCGAAGTGCTGTTTGCTCCAAGCCAAAGCCTCTGCGAAAGCACAGCATTCGCTGAGAAATGTTCTGCGGGCTCCTGCTGCTTGCCTGAGCCCAGTCTCGCGGTGGGAGAAACCCGCATACAGCGAAAGCCTCTTTGCCTGGGCATCTCCCCTGGGAAAGCACAGCGTTCCTTGGGAAATCAGAGTTGGGTTTGGGGATGCTGCTGCTGCTTGCCTGAGCTCGTCTCTGCAGCTCTGTGGAAGATACACGCATGGAGCGAAATACTCTTTGCCCTAGCATCCCCTCTGCCTGAGAGAGAAGGCAAGTGTGGGGAAGGCGCAGAACGCCGCCCCCGGAGAAGAGAACGAGCCGTTGGCCTTGGGGTCGGGAAACGCTCGGAAAGCAGGATAGGCTGCCGTGGCACGAACAGCAGGCCGGTCGCAAGACAAGGGTCACCCGCTCCCTGTGCGGAGAGATGGAAGCCTGGCTGCTAAGGAGACATGAGGGGTCGACTAGGGCGGAGGCGCGTACTCCACTCTGAGGAAGGAGTCTGGGCAGATGGCAGACCTGTCCTGTGCCTCTGTTCCCAAGGGGAGAGCATCTCCTTGGCCACCTGTCCCAAGGGCAGACTTGGGCTTGCCACCAGGTGCCATACCCGGAACTCGCAGAAACAGCCACATGGAGAAACGAGCAGACAGATGCCGTCCTCCACCAAGATGTGGCAGCGATGTGGGTGGGAGGGGGTGTGCCGGGGAAAGAGTGGAGACAGTCCCCCACGGTTCCCCATCCCACTGCACGGGCGGTGTGCAGTGACCCTGTCGCCTCCTCCCTCCTGTGGTGAAGGACAGGCGTAACCCCGAGTCTGCCTGAGCACCAGAGCAAAAAGCAAAGCCTTACCTACCCCAGGAGATCTTAATAGGCATAGAGTGCCATGCTAGGACACGCACGCTGCTGCAGAGTTGTGACTGTGTCTGCTTAGTTCGGCATAGCAAGGTGAACCCCGGGCTTGAACTTGGTTCCCGGGAAAGCAAGTCCCAAGAGGCACCAGCTCTCCCGCGGATCTTCTTCCCTGCCGCGCAGAGTGAACACCCAAAGCCTTTCTGAGATAGCAGCAGCGAAGTGCGCTTTGTGCCAAGCTGAAAACATCTGCGAAAGCATTGCAGTCGCGGGGAAATCAGAGTCGGTTCTGAGGCCTGCAGTTGCTGCTTGCCTTAGCCTAGTATTCGCAGCACTATGGGAGAAACCCTCATAGAGCGAAAGTCTCTTTGCCCTGGCATCCCATCTGGGAAAGCACAGCATTCTTTGGGAATTCAGAGTCCGGTCTGACGGATGCTCCTGTTTGCCTGAGCTGGTCTCCTCAGCACGGAGTCATAAACCCACATGGAGCGAAACCGTCTATGCCTGGGCATCCCCTCTGCCGGAGAGAGAAGCGCGGTGGTGCCTGTGGAAAGAGCCTTAAGGAAAGGAACACGTTTTTCACTGCACTCCCTAGGAGCATGTCTGTGGAAGGTGCAGCACGCTGCCCGGGGAGAAGAGCAGGAGCATTTGGCCTTCTGGTCTCGAAAAGGTTGCGAAGCAAGAGAGCCGGCAATACAAGTATCACCCGCTCCCGGTGCAGAGAGAAAGAAGCCTGGCTGCTAAGGAGACAGGAGGTGATGAGGTGGGCAAGGCGCGTGCTCCACTCTTTAGAAGGAGTCTGGGCAGAGAACCTGCCTGTCCTGAGCCTCTGGGCCCAAGGAGACAGTAACTCCTTGGCCAACTGTCCCTGGGGCAGACATGCGCTAGCCACCAGGCGCCAACGCTGAACTCGCAGAAACAGCTCCCTGAAATAACGGGGTGTCAGATGCCGTCTTTCTCCAAGATGTGGAAGCTTGGAGGAGGCACGGGGTTTCAGTGGAAGGAGTGGGGACAGTTCCCCAAAGCTCCCTATTAGTGCACTTGCGGTGTGCAGGGATCCTGTCACCTCTCCTTTCCTGTGGGGGGGGGGCCCTGGCCTAGACCGAGAATCCGCCTGAGCGCCAGAGTAAAAGCCCAAGCGATGCATACACTGGGAGTTGGTAGTGTGCCTAGAGTGCCATCCTAGACTACGCACGCTACTGCGGGGTTGTGGCTGTGTCTGCTTAGTTCGGCCTGGCTGGGTGAACCCAGGACGCGATCATGGAGCCCGGGAAAGCAAGGCCCAAGAGGCACCAGCTCTCCCGCAGCTCTTCTTCCCTGACGCGACTGAAGCCTTGCTGAGGAAGCAGCAGCGAAGTGCTGTTTGCTCCAAGCCAAATCCTCTGCGAAAGCACAGCATTCGCTGAGAAATGTTCTGCGGGCTCCTGCTGCTTGCCTGAGCCCAGTCTCGCGGTGGGAGAAACCCGCATACAGCGAAAGCCTCTTTGCCTGGGCATCTCCCCTGGGAAAGCACAGCGTTCCTTGGGAAATCAGAGTTGGGTTTGGGGATGCTGCTGCTGCTTGCCTGAGCTCGTCTCTGCAGCTCTGTGGAAGATACACGCATGGAGCGAAATACTCTTTGCCCTAGCATCCCCTCTGCCTGAGAGAGAAGGCAAGTGTGGGGAAGGCGCAGAACGCCGCCCCCGGAGAAGAGAACGAGCCGTTGGCCTTGGGGTCGGGAAACGCTCGGAAAGCAGGATAGGCTGCCGTGGCACGAACAGCAGGCCGGTCGCAAGACAAGGGTCACCCGCTCTCTGTGCGGAGAGATGGAGGCCTGGCTGCTAAGGAGACATGAGGGGTCGACTAGGGCAGAGGCGCGTACTCCACTCTGAGGAAGGAGTCTGGGCAGATGGCAGACCTGTCCTGTGCCTCTGTTCCCAAGGGGAGAGCATCTCCTTGGCCACCTGTCCCAAGGGCAGACTTGGGCTTGCCACCAGGTGCCATACCCGGAACTCGCAGAAACAGCCACATGGAGAAACGAGCAGACAGATGCCGTCCTCCACCAAGATGTGGCAGCGATGTGGGTGGGAGGGGGTGTGCCGGGGAAAGAGTGGAGACAGTCCCCCACGGTTCCCCATCCCACTGCACGGGCGGTGTGCAGTGACCCTGTCGCCTCCTCCCTCCTGTGGTGAAGGACAGGCGTAACCCCGAGTCTGCCTGAGCACCAGAGCAAAAAGCAAAGCCTTACCTACCCCAGGAGATCTTAATAGGCATAGAGTGCCATGCTAGGACACGCACGCTGCTGCAGAGTTGTGACTGTGTCTGCTTAGTTCGGCATAGCAAGGTGAACCCCGGGCTTGAACTTGGTTCCCGGGAAAGCAAGTCCCAAGAGGCACCAGCTCTCCCGCGGATCTTCTTCCCTGCCGCGCAGAGTGAACACCCAAAGCCTTTCTGAGATAGCAGCAGCGAAGTGCGCTTTGTGCCAAGCTGAAAACATCTGCGAAAGCATTGCAGTCGCGGGGAAATCAGAGTCGGTTCTGAGGGCTGCTGTTGCTGCTTGCCTTAGCCTAGTATTCGCAGCACTATGGGAGAAACCCGCATAGAGCGAAAGTCTCTTTGCCCTGGCATCCCATCTGGGAAAGCACAGCATTCTTTGGGAATTCAGAGTCCGGTCTGACGGATGCTCCTGTTTGCCTGAGCTGGTCTCCTCAGCACGGTGTCATAAACCCGCATGGAGCGAAATCCTCTATGCCTGGGCAAACCCTCTGCCGGAGAGAGAAGCCCGGTGGAGCCTGTGGAAAGAGCCTTTAGGAAAGGGACACGTTTTTCACTGCACTCCCTAGGAGCATGTCTGTGGAAGGTGCAGCACGCTGCCCGGGGAGAAGAGCAGGAGCATTTGGCCTTCTGGTCTCGAAACGTTTGCGAAGCAGGAGAGCCGGCAATACAAGTATCACCCGCTCCCGGTGCAGAGAGAAAGAAGCCTGGCTGCTAAGGAGACAGGAGGTGATGAGGTGGGCAAGGCGCGTGCTCCACTCTTTAGAAGGAGTCTGGGCAGAGAACCTGCCTGTCCTGAGCCTCTGGGCCCAAGGAGACAGTAGCTCCTTGGCCAACTGTCCCTGGGGCAGACATGCGCTAGCCACCAGGCGCCAACGCTGAACTCGCAGAAACAGCTCCCTGAAATAACGGGGTGTCAGATGCGGTCTTCCTCCAAGATGTGGAAGCTTGGAGGAGGCACGGGGTTTCAGTGGAAGGAGTGGGGACAGTTCCCCAAAGCTCCCTATTAGTGCACGTGCGGTGTGCAGGGATCCTGTCACCTCTCCTTTCCTGTGGGGAGGGCACTGGCCTAGACCGAGAATCCGCCTGAGCGCCAGAGTAAAAGCCCAAGCGATGCATACACTGGGAGATGGTAGTGTGCCTAGAGTGCCATCCTAGACTACGCACGCTACTGCGGGGTTGTGGCTGTGTCTGCTTAGTTCGGCCTGGCTGGGTGAACCCAGGACGCGATCATGGAGCCCGGGAAAGCAAGGCCCAAGAGGCACCAGCTCTCCCGCAGCTCTTCTTCCCTGACGCGACTGAAGCCTTGCTGAGGAAGCAGAAGCGAAGTGCTGTTTGCTCCAAGCCAAAGCCTCTGCGAAAGCACAGCATTCGCTGAGAAATGTTCTGCGGGCTCCTGCTGCTTGCCTGAGCCCAGTCTCGCGGTGGGAGAAACCCGCATACAGCGAAAGCCTCTTTGCCTGGGCATCTCCCCTGGGAAAGCACAGCGTTCCTTGGGAAATCAGAGTTGGGTTTGGGGATGCTGCTGCTGCTTGCCTGAGCTCGTCTCTGCAGCTCTGTGGAAGATACACGCATGGAGCGAAATACTCTTTGCCCTAGCATCCCCTCTGCCTGAGAGAGAAGGCAAGTGTGGGGAAGGCGCAGAACGCCGCCCCCGGAGAAGAGAACGAGCCGTTGGCCTTGGGGTCGGGAAACGCTCGGAAAGCAGGATAGGCTGCCGTGGCACGAACAGCAGGCCGGTCGCAAGACAAGGGTCACCCGCTCCCTGTGCGGAGAGATGGAAGCCTGGCTGCTAAGGAGACATGAGGGGTCGACTAGGGCGGAGGCGCGTACTCCACTCTGAGGAAGGAGTCTGGGCAGATGGCAGACCTGTCCTGTGCCTCTGTTCCCAAGGGGAGAGCATCTCCTTGGCCACCTGTCCCAAGGGCAGACTTGGGCTTGCCACCAGGTGCCATACCCGGAACTCGCAGAAACAGCCACATGGAGAAACGAGCAGACAGATGCCGTCTTCCACCAAGATGTGGCAGCGATGTGGGTGGAGGGGGTGTGCCGGGGAAAGAGTGGAGACAGTCCCCCACGGTTCCCCATCCCACTGCACGGGCGGTGTGCAGTGACCCTGTCGCCTCCTCCCTCCTGTGGTGAAGGACAGGCGTAACCCCGAGTCTGCCTGAGCACCAGAGCAAAAAGCAAAGCCTTACCTACCCCAGATAATCTTAATAGGCATAGAGTGCCATGCTAGGACACGCACGCTGCTGCAGAGTTGTGACTGTGTCTGCTTAGTTCGGCATAGCAAGGTGAACCCCGGGCTTGAACTTGGTTCCCGGGAAAGCAAGTCCCAAGAGGCACCAGCTCTCCCGCGGATCTTCTTCCCTGCCGCGCAGAGTGAACACCCAAAGCCTTTCTGAGATAGCAGCAGCGAAGTGCGCTTTGTGCCAAGCTGAAAACATCTGCGAAAGCATTGCAGTCGCGGGGAAATCAGAGTCGGTTCTGAGGGCTGCAGTTGCTGCTTGCCTTAGCCTAGTATTCGCAGCACTATGGGAGAAACCCGCATAGAGCGAAAGTCTCTTTGCCCTGGCATCCCATCTGGGAAAGCACAGCATTCTTTGGGAATTCAGAGTCCGGTCTGACGGATGCTCCTGTTTTCCTGAGCTGGTCTCCTCAGCACGGTGTCATAAACCCGCATGGAGCGAAACCGTCTATGCCTGGGCATCCCCTCTGCCGGAGAGAGAAGCGCGGTGGTGCCTGTGGAAAGAGCCTTAAGGAAAGGAACACGTTTTTCACTGCACTCCCTAGGAGCATGTCTGTGGAAGGTGCAGCACGCTGCCCGGGGAGAAGAGCAGGAGCATTTGGCTTTCTGGTCTCGAAAAGGTTGCGAAGCAAGAGAGCCGGCAATACAAGTATCACCCGCTCCCGGTGCAGAGAGAAAGAAGCCTGGCTGCTAAGGAGACAGGAGGTGATGAGGTGGGCAAGGCGCGTGCTCCACTCTTTAGAAGGAGTCTGGGCAGAGAACCTGCCTGTCCTGAGCCTCTGGGCCCAAGGAGACAGTAGCTCCTTGGCCAACTGTCCCTGGGGCAGACATGCGCTAGCCACCAGGCGCCAACGCTGAACTCGCAGAAACAGCTCCCTGAAATAACGGGGTGTCAGATGCCGTCTTTCTCCAAGATGTGGAAGCTTGGAGGAGGCACGGGGTTTCAGTGGAAGGAGTGGGGACAGTTCCCCAAAGCTCCCTATTAGTGCACGTGCGGTGTGCAGGGATCCTGTCACCTCTCCTTTCCTGTGGGAGGGGCACTGGCCTAGACCGAGAATCCGCCTGAGCGCCAGAGTAAAAGCCCAAGCGATGCATACACTGGGAGATGGTAGTGTGCCTAGAGTGCCATCCTAGACTACGCACGCTACTGCGGGGTTGTGGCTGTGTCTGCTTAGTTCGGCCTGGCTGGGTGAACCCAGGACGCGATCATGGAGCCCGGGAAAGCAAGGCCCAAGAGGCACCAGCTCTCCCGCAGCTCTTCTTCCCTGACGCGACTGAAGCCTTGCTGAGGAAGCAGCAGCGAAGTGCTGTTTGCTCCAAGCCAAAGCCTCTGCGAAAGCACAGCATTCGCTGAGAAATGTTCTGCGGGCTCCTGCTGCTTGCCTGAGCCCAGTCTCGCGGTGGGAGAAACCCGCATACAGCGAAAGCCTCTTTGCCTGGGCATCTCCCCTGGGAAAGCACAGCGTTCCTTGGGAAATCAGAGTTGGGTTTGGGGATGCTGCTGCTGCTTGCCTGAGCTCGTCTCTGCAGCTCTGTGGAAGATACACGCATGGAGCGAAATACTCTTTGCCCTAGCATCCCCTCTGCCTGAGAGAGAAGGCAAGTGTGGGGAAGGCGCAGAACGCCGCCCCCGGAGAAGAGAACGAGCCGTTGGCCTTGGGGTCGGGAAACGCTCGGAAAGCAGGATAGGCTGCCGTGGCACGAACAGCAGGCCGGTCGCAAGACAAGGGTCACCCGCTCCCTGTGCGGAGAGATGGAAGCCTGGCTGCTAAGGAGACATGAGGGGTCGACTAGGGCAGAGGCGCGTACTCCACTCTGAGGAAGGAGTCTGGGCAGATGGCAGACCTGTCCTGTGCCTCTGTTCCCAAGGGGAGAGCATCTCCTTGGCCACCTGTCCCAAGGGCAGACTTGGGCTTGCCACCAGGTGCCATACCCGGAACTCGCAGAAACAGCCACATGGAGAAACGAGCAGACAGATGCCGTCTTCCACCAAGATGTGGCAGCGATGTGGGTGGGAGGGGGTGTGCCGGGGAAAGAGTGGAGACAGTCCCCCACGGTTCCCCATCCCACTGCACGGGCGGTGTGCAGTGACCCTGTCGCCTCCTCCCTCCTGTGGTGAAGGACAGGCGTAACCCCGAGTCTGCCTGAGCACCAGAGCAAAAAGCAAAGCCTTACCTACCCCAGGAGATCTTAATAGGCATAGAGTGCCATGCTAGGACACGCACGCTGCTGCAGAGTTGTGACTGTGTCTGCTTAGTTCGGCATAGCAAGGTGAACCCCGGGCTTGAACTTGGTTCCCGTGAAAGCAAGTCCCAAGAGGCACCAGCTCTCCCGCGGATCTTCTTCCCTGCCGCGCAGAGTGAACACCCAAAGCCTTTCTGAGATAGCAGCAGCGAAGTGCGCTTTGTGCCAAGCTGAAAACATCTGCGAAAGCATTGCAGTCGCGGGGAAATCAGAGTCGGTTCTGAGGGCTGCAGTTGCTGCTTGCCTTAGCCTAGTATTCGCAGCACTATGGGAGAAACCCGCATAGAGCGAAAGTCTCTTTGCCCTGGCATCCCATCTGGGAAAGCACAGCATTCTTTGGGAATTCAGAGTCCGGTCTGACGGATGCTCCTGTTTGCCTGAGCTGGTCTCCTCAGCACGGTGTAATAAACCCGCATGGAGCGAAATCCTCTATGCCTGGGCAAACCCTCTGCCGGAGAGAGAAGCCCGGTGGAGCCTGTGGAAAGAGCCTTTAGGAAAGGGACACGTTTTTCACTGCACTCCCTAGGAGCATGTCTGTGGAAGGTGCAGCACGCTGCCCGGGGAGAAGAGCAGGAGCATTTGGCCTTCTGGTCTCGAAACGGTTGCAAAGCAGAGGAGAGGGTAATACAAGTATCATCCGCTCCCAGTGTAGAGAGACAGAAGCGTGGCTGCTAAGGAGAGAGGAGGGAATGAGTAGGGCAGGGCGCGTGCTCCACCCTTAGGAAGGAGTCTGGGCAGAAAGCATGCCTGTCCTGAGGGACTGCGTCCAAGGAGACAGCAGCTCCTTGGCCACCTGTCCCTGGGGCAGACATGCGCTAGCCACAAGGCACCTACACTGACCACGCAGAAACAGCTCCCTGAAATTACGGGGAGTCAGATGCCGACTTCCTCCAGGATGTGGAAGCTTGGAGGAGGCACGGGTTTAAGGGGAGGAGTTGGCACAGTCCCCCAATGCTCCCTATTCAGTTCACGGCCGTGTGCAGGTATCCTGTTGCCTCCTATCTCCTGTGGTGAAGGCACTGGCCTAGACCCCGAGTCTCTCCAAGAGACGAAGCAAAAAGCAAAGCCTAACCTACCCCAGGAGATGGTAATAGGCATAAAGTGCCATGCTAGGCCTAGCACGCTGCTGCAGGGTTGTGACTGTGTCTGCTTAGGTCGGCATAGCAAGGTGAATCCCGCGAGTAAACTCGGAGCCCAGGAAAGCATGTCCCAAGAGGCACCAGCTCTCCCGCAGCTCTTCTTCCCTACCGTGCAGAGTGAACATCCAATGACTTTCTGAGGAAGCAGCAGCAAAGTGCGGTTTGTGCCAAGCTGAAAACCTCTGTGAAAGCATAGCAGTCGCTGGGAAATCAGAGTCGGGTCTGAGGGCTGCTGTTGCTGCTTGCCTTAGCCTAGTATTCGCAGCACCATTGGACAAACACGCATAGAGCGAAATCCTCTTTGCCCTGGCATCCCCTCTGGGAAAGCACAGCATTCTTTGGGAAATCAGAGTCCGGTCTGAGGGATGCTCCTGTTTGCCTGAGCTGGTCTCCTCAGCACGGTGTCATATACCCGCATGGAGCGAAACCGTCTATGCCTGGGCATCCCCTCTGCCTGAGAGAACAGCGCGGTGGCGCCTGTGGAAAGAGCCTTAAGGAAAGGAACACGTTTTTCACAGCACTCCCTAGGAGCATGTCTGTGGAAGGTGCAGCACGCTGCCCGGGGAGAAGAGCAGGAGCATTTGGCCTTCTGGTCTCGAAACGGTTGCGAAGCAGGAGAGCCGGCAATACAAGTATCACCCGCTCCCGGTGCAGAGAGAAAGAAGCCTGGCTGCTAAGGAGACAGGAGGTGATGAGGTGGGCAAGGCGCGTGCTCCACTCTTTAGAAGGAGTCTGGGCAGAGAACCTGCCTGTCCTGAGCCTCTGGGCCCAAGGAGACAGTAGCTCCTTGGCCAACTGTCCCTGGGGCAGACATGCGCTAGCCACCAGGCGCCAACGCTGAACTCGCAGAAACAGCTCCCTGAAATAACGGGGTGTCAGATGCGGTCTTCCTCCAAGATGTGGAAGCTTGGAGGAGGCACGGGGTTTCAGTGGAAGGAGTGGGGACAGTTCCCCAAAGCTCCCTATTAGTGCACGTGCGGTGTGCAGGGATCCTGTCACCTCTCCTTTCCTGTGGCGAGGGCACTGGCCTAGACCGAGAATCCGCCTGAGCGCCAGAGTAAAAGCCCAAGCGATGCATACACTGGGAGATGGTAGTGTGCCTAGAGTGCCATCCTAGACTACGCACGCTACTGCGGGGTTGTGGCTGTGTCTGCTTAGTTCGGCCTGGCTGGGTGAACCCAGGACGCGATCATGGAGCCCGGGAAAGCAAGGCCCAAGAGGCACCAGCTCTCCCGCAGCTCTTCTTCCCTGACGCGACTGAAGCCTTGCTGAGGAAGCAGAAGCGAAGTGCTGTTTGCTCCAAGCCAAAGCCTCTGCGAAAGCACAGCATTCGCTGAGAAATGTTCTGCGGGCTCCTGCTGCTTGCCTGAGCCCAGTCTCGCGGTGGGAGAAACCCGCATACAGCGAAAGCCTCTTTGCCTGGGCATCTCCCCTGGGAAAGCACAGCGTTCCTTGGGAAATCAGAGTTGGGTTTGGGGATGCTGCTGCTGCTTGCCTGAGCTCGTCTCTGCAGCTCTGTGGAAGATACACGCATGGAGCGAAATACTCTTTGCCCTAGCATCCCCTCTGCCTGAGAGAGAAGGCAAGTGTGGGGAAGGCGCAGAACGCCGCCCCCGGAGAAGAGAACGAGCCGTTGGCCTTGGGGTCGGGAAACGCTCGGAAAGCAGGATAGGCTGCCGTGGCACGAACAGCAGGCCGGTCGCAAGACAAGGGTCACCCGCTCCCTGTGCGGAGAGATGGAAGCCTGGCTGCTAAGGAGACATGAGGGGTCGACTAGGGCGGAGGCGCGTACTCCACTCTGAGGAAGGAGTCTGGGCAGATGGCAGACCTGTCCTGAGCCTCTGTTCCCAAGGGGAGAGCATCTCCTTGGCCACCTGTCCCAAGGGCAGACTTGGGCTTGCCACCAGGTGCCATACCCGGAACTCGCAGAAACAGCCACATGGAGAAACGAGCAGACAGATGCCGTCTTCCACCAAGATGTGGCAGCGATGTGGGTGGAGGGGGTGTGCCGGGGAAAGAGTGGAGACAGTCCCCCACGGTTCCCCATCCCACTGCACGGGCGGTGTGCAGTGACCCTGTCGCCTCCTCCCTCCTGTGGTGAAGGACAGGCGTAACCCCGAGTCTGCCTGAGCACCAGAGCAAAAAGCAAAGCCTTACCTACCCCAGATGATCTTAATAGGCATAGAGTGCCATGCTAGGACACGCACGCTGCTGCAGAGTTGTGACTGTGTCTGCTTAGTTCGGCATAGCAAGGTGAACCCCGGGCTTGAACTTGGTTCCCGTGAAAGCAAGTCCCAAGAGGCACCAGCTCTCCCGCGGATCTTCTTCCCTGCCGCGCAGAGTGAACACCCAAAGCCTTTCTGAGATAGCAGCAGCGAAGTGCGCTTTGTGCCAAGCTGGAAACATCTGCGAAAGCATTGCAGTCGCGGGGAAATCAGAGTCGGTTCTGAGGGCTGCTGTTGCTGCTTGCCTTAGCCTAGTATTCGCAGCACTATGGGAGAAACCCGCATAGAGCGAAAGTCTCTTTGCCCTGGCATCCCATCTGGGAAAGCACAGCATTCTTTGGGAATTCAGAGTCCGGTCTGACGGATGCTCCTGTTTGCCTGAGCTGGTCTCCTCAGCACGGTGTCATAAACCCGCATGGAGCGAAATCCTCTATGCCTGGGCAAACCCTCTGCCGGAGAGAGAAGCCCGGTGGAGCCTGTGGACAGAGCCTTTAGGAAAGGGACACGTTTTTCACTGCACTCCCTAGGAGCATGTCTGTGGAAGGTGCAGCACGCTGCCCGGGGAGAAGAGCAAGAGCCGTTGGCCTTCTGGTCTGGAAACGGTTGCAAAGCAGAGGAGAGGGTAATACAAGTATCATCCGCTCCCAGTGTAGAGAGACAGAAGCGTGGCTGCTAAGGAGAGAGGAGGGAATGAGTAGGGCAGGGCGCGTGCTCCACCCTTAGGAAGGAGTCTGGGCAGAAAGCATGCCTGTCCTGAGGGACTGCGTCCAAGGAGACAGCAGCTCCTTGGCCACCTGTCCCTGGGGCAGACATGCGCTAGCCACAAGGCACCTACACTGACCACGCAGAAACAGCTCCCTGAAATTACGGGGAGTCAGATGCCGACTTCCTCCACGATGTGGAAGCTTGGAGGAGGCACGGGGTTTAAGGGGAGGAGTTGGCACAGTCCCCCAATGCTCCCTATTCAGTTCACGGCCGTGTGCAGGTATCCTGTCGCCTCCTATCTCCTGTGGTGAAGGCACTGGCCTAGACCCCGAGTCTCTCCAAGAGCCGAAGCAAAAAGCAAAGCCTAACCTACCCCAGGAGATGGTAATAGGCATAAAGTGCCATGCTAGGCCTAGCACGCTGCTGCAGGGTTGTGACTGTGTCTGCTTAGGTCGGCATAGCAAGGTGAATCCCGCGAGTAAACTCGGAGCCCAGGAAAGCATGTCCCAAGAGGCACCAGCTCTCCCGCAGCTCTTCTTCCCTACCGTGCAGAGTGAACATCCAATGCCTTTCTGAGGAAGCAGCAGCAAAGTGCGGTTTGTGCCAAGCTGAAAACCTCTGTGAAAGCATAGCAGTCGCTGGGAAATCAGAGTCGGGTCTGAGGGCTGCTGTTGCTGCTTGCCTTAGCCTAGTATTCGCAGCACCATTGGACAAACACGCATAGAGCGAAATCCTCTTTGCCCTGGCATCCCCTCTGGGAAAGCACAGCATTCTTTGGGAAATCAGAGTCCGGTCTGAGGGATGCTCCTGTTTGCCTGAGCTGGTCTCCTCAGCACGGTGTCATATACCCGCATGGAGCGAAACCGTCTATGCCTGGGCATCCCCTCTGCCTGAGAGAGAAGCGCGGTGGCGCCTGTGGAAAGAGCCTTAAGGAAAGGAACACGTTTTTCACAGCACTCCCTAGGAGCATGTCTGTGGAAGGTGCAGCACGCTGCCCGGGGAGAAGAGCAGGAGCATTTGGCCTTCTGGTCTCGAAACGGTTGCGAAGCAGGAGAGCCGGCAATACAAGTATCACCCGCTCCCGGTGCAGAGAGAAAGAAGCCTGGCTGCTAAGGAGACAGGAGGTGATGAGGTGGGCAAGGCGCGTGCTCCACTCTTTAGAAGGAGTCTGGGCAGAGAACCTGCCTGTCCTGAGCCTCTGGGCCCAAGGAGACAGTAGCTCCTTGGCCAACTGTCCCTGGGGCAGACATGCGCTAGCCACCAGGCGCCAACGCTGAACTCGCAGAAACAGCTCCCTGAAATAACGGGGTGTCAGATGCGGTCTTCCTCCAAGATGTGGAAGCTTGGAGGAGGCACGGGGTTTCAGTGGAAGGAGTGGGGACAGTTCCCCAAAGCTCCCTATTAGTGCACGTGCGGTGTGCAGGGATCCTGTCACCTCTCCTTTCCTGTGGCGAGGGCACTGGCCTAGACCGAGAATCCGCCTGAGCGCCAGAGTAAAAGCCCAAGCGATGCATACACTGGGAGATGGTAGTGTGCCTAGAGTGCCATCCTAGACTACGCACGCTACTGCGGGGTTGTGGCTGTGTCTGCTTAGTTCGGCCTGGCTGGGTGAACCCAGGACGCGATCATGGAGCCCGGGAAAGCAAGGCCCAAGAGGCACCAGCTCTCCCGCAGCTCTTCTTCCCTGACGCGACTGAAGCCTTGCTGAGGAAGCAGCAGCGAAGTGCTGTTTGCTCCAAGCCAAAGCCTCTGCGAAAGCACAGCATTCGCTGAGAAATGTTCTGCGGGCTCCTGCTGCTTGCCTGAGCCCAGTCTCGCGGTGGGAGAAACCCGCATACAGCGAAAGCCTCTTTGCCTGGGCATCTCCCCTGGGAAAGCACAGCGTTCCTTGGGAAATCAGAGTTGGGTTTGGGGATGCTGCTGCTGCTTGCCTGAGCTCGTCTCTGCAGCTCTGTGGAAGATACACGCATGGAGCGAAATACTCTTTGCCCTAGCATCCCCTCTGCCTGAGAGAGAAGGCAAGTGTGGGGAAGGCGCAGAACGCCGCCCCCGGAGAAGAGAACGAGCCGTTGGCCTTGGGGTCGGGAAACGCTCGGAAAGCAGGATAGGCTGCCGTGGCACGAACAGCAGGCCGGTCGCAAGACAAGGGTCACCCGCTCCCTGTGCGGAGAGATGGAAGCCTGGCTGCTAAGGAGACATGAGGGGTCGACTAGGGCGGAGGCGCGTACTCCACTCTGAGGAAGGAGTCTGGGCAGATGGCAGACCTGTCCTGTGCCTCTGTTCCCAAGGGGAGAGCATCTCCTTGGCCACCTGTCCCAAGGGCAGACTTGGGCTTGCCACCAGGTGCCATACCCGGAACTCGCAGAAACAGCCACATGGAGAAACGAGCAGACAGATGCCGTCCTCCACCAAGATGTGGCAGCGATGTGGGTGGGAGGGGGTGTGCCGGGGAAAGAGTGGAGACAGTCCCCCACGGTTCCCCATCCCACTGCACGGGCGGTGTGCAGTGACCCTGTCGCCTCCTCCCTCCTGTGGTGAAGGACAGGCGTAACCCCGAGTCTGCCTGAGCACCAGAGCAAAAAGCAAAGCCTTACCTACCCCAGGAGATCTTAATAGGCATAGAGTGCCATGCTAGGACACGCACGCTGCTGCAGAGTTGTGACTGTGTCTGCTTAGTTCAGCATAGCAAGGTGAACCCCGGGCTTGAACTTGGTTCCCGGGAAAGCAAGTCCCAAGAGGCACCAGCTCTCCCGCGGATCTTCTTCCCTGCCGCGCAGAGTGAACACCCAAAGCCTTTCTGAGATAGCAGCAGCGAAGTGCGCTTTGTGCCAAGCTGAAAACATCTGCGAAAGCATTGCAGTCGCGGGGAAATCAGAGTCGGTTCTGAGGCCTGCAGTTGCTGCTTGCCTTAGCCTAGTATTCGCAGCACTATGGTAGAAACCCGCATAGAGCGAAAGTCTCTTTGCCCTGGCATCCCATCTGGGAAAGCACAGCATTCTTTGGGAATTCAGAGTCCGGTCTGACGGATGCTCCTGTTTGCCTGAGCTGGTCTCCTCAGCACGGAGTCATAAACCCACATGGAGCGAAACCGTCTATGCCTGGGCATCCCCTCTGCCGGAGAGAGAAGCGCGGTGGTGCCTGTGGAAAGAGCCTTAAGGAAAGGAACACGTTTTTCACTGCACTCCCTAGGAGCATGTCTGTGGAAGGTGCAGCACGCTGCCCGGGGAGAAGAGCAGGAGCATTTGGCCTTCTGGTCTCGAAAAGGTTGCGAAGCAAGAGAGCCGGCAATACAAGTATCACCCGCTCCCGGTGCAGAGAGAAAGAAGCCTGGCTGCTAAGGAGACAGGAGGTGATGAGGTGGGCAAGGCGCGTGCTCCACTCTTTAGAAGGAGTCTGGGCAGAGAACCTGCCTGTCCTGAGCCTCTGGGCCCAAGGAGACAGTAACTCCTTGGCCAACTGTCCCTGGGGCAGACATGCGCTAGCCACCAGGCGCCAACGCTGAACTCGCAGAAACAGCTCCCTGAAATAACGGGGTGTCAGATGCCGTCTTTCTCCAAGATGTGGAAGCTTGGAGGAGGCACGGGGTTTCAGTGGAAGGAGTGGGGACAGTTCCCCAAAGCTCCCTATTAGTGCACTTGCGGTGTGCAGGGATCCTGTCACCTCTCCTTTCCTGTGGGGGGGGGGCCCTGGCCTAGACCGAGAATCCGCCTGAGCGCCAGAGTAAAAGCCCAAGCGATGCATACACTGGGAGTTGGTAGTGTGCCTAGAGTGCCATCCTAGACTACGCACGCTACTGCGGGGTTGTGGCTGTGTCTGCTTAGTTCGGCCTGGCTGGGTGAACCCAGGACGCGATCATGGAGCCCGGGAAAGCAAGGCCCAAGAGGCACCAGCTCTCCCGCAGCTCTTCTTCCCTGACGCGACTGAAGCCTTGCTGAGGAAGCAGCAGCGAAGTGCTGTTTGCTCCAAGCCAAATCCTCTGCGAAAGCACAGCATTCGCTGAGAAATGTTCTGCGGGCTCCTGCTGCTTGCCTGAGCCCAGTCTCGCGGTGGGAGAAACCCGCATACAGCGAAAGCCTCTTTGCCTGGGCATCTCCCCTGGGAAAGCACAGCGTTCCTTGGGAAATCAGAGTTGGGTTTGGGGATGCTGCTGCTGCTTGCCTGAGCTCGTCTCTGCAGCTCTGTGGAAGATACACGCATGGAGCGAAATACTCTTTGCCCTAGCATCCCCTCTGCCTGAGAGAGAAGGCAAGTGTGGGGAAGGCGCAGAACGCCGCCCCCGGAGAAGAGAACGAGCCGTTGGCCTTGGGGTCGGGAAACGCTCGGAAAGCAGGATAGGCTGCCGTGGCAGGAACAGCAGGCCGGTCGCAAGACAAGGGTCACCCGCTCTCTGTGCGGAGAGATGGAGGCCTGGCTGCTAAGGAGACATGAGGGGTCGACTAGGGCAGAGGCGCGTACTCCACTCTGAGGAAGGAGTCTGGGCAGATGGCAGACCTGTCCTGTGCCTCTGTTCCCAAGGGGAGAGCATCTCCTTGGCCACCTGTCCCAAGGGCAGACTTGGGCTTGCCACCAGGTGCCATACCCGGAACTCGCAGAAACAGCCACATGGAGAAACGAGCAGACAGATGCCGTCCTCCACCAAGATGTGGCAGCGATGTGGGTGGGAGGGGGTGTGCCGGGGAAAGAGTGGAGACAGTCCCCCACGGTTCCCCATCCCACTGCACGGGCGGTGTGCAGTGACCCTGTCGCCTCCTCCCTCCTGTGGTGAAGGACAGGCGTAACCCCGAGTCTGCCTGAGCACCAGAGCAAAAAGCAAAGCCTTACCTACCCCAGGAGATCTTAATAGGCATAGAGTGCCATGCTAGGACACGCACGCTGCTGCAGAGTTGTGACTGTGTCTGCTTAGTTCGGCATAGCAAGGTGAACCCCGGGCTTGAACTTGGTTCCCGGGAAAGCAAGTCCCAAGAGGCACCAGCTCTCCCGCGGATCCTCTTCCCTGCCGCGCAGAGTGAACACCCAAAGCCTTTCTGAGATAGCAGCAGCGAAGTGTGCTTTGTGCCAAGCTGAAAACATCTGCGAAAGCATTGCAGTCGCGGGGAAATCAGAGTCGGTTCTGAGGGCTGCTGTTGCTGCTTGCCTTAGCCTAGTATTCGCAGCACTATGGGAGAAACCCGCATAGAGCGAAAGTCTCTTTGCCCTGGCATCCCATCTGGGAAAGCACAGCATTCTTTGGGAATTCAGAGTCCGGTCTGACGGATGCTCCTGTTTGCCTGAGCTGGTCTCCTCAGCACGGTGTAATAAACCCGCATGGAGCGAAATCCTCTATGCCTGGGCAAACCCTCTGCCGGAGAGAGAAGCCCGGTGGAGCCTGTGGAAAGAGCCTTTAGGAAAGGGACACGTTTTTCACTGCACTCCCTAGGAGCATGTCTGTGGAAGGTGCAGCACGCTGCCCGGGGAGAAGAGCAGGAGCATTTGGCCTTCTGGTCTCGAAACGGTTGCAAAGCAGAGGAGAGGGTAATACAAGTATCATCCGCTCCCAGTGTAGAGAGACAGAAGCGTGGCTGCTAAGGAGAGAGGAGGGAATGAGTAGGGCAGGGCGCGTGCTCCACCCTTAGGAAGGAGTCTGGGCAGAAAGCATGCCTGTCCTGAGGGACTGCGTCCAAGGAGACAGCAGCTCCTTGGCCACCTGTCCCTGGGGCAGACATGCGCTAGCCACAAGGCACCTACACTGACCACGCAGAAACAGCTCCCTGAAATTACGGGGAGTCAGATGCCGACTTCCTCCAGGATGTGGAAGCTTGGAGGAGGCACGGGTTTAAGGGGAGGAGTTGGCACAGTCCCCCAATGCTCCCTATTCAGTTCACGGCCGTGTGCAGGTATCCTGTCGCCTCCTATCTCCTGTGGTGAAGGCACTGGCCTAGACCCCGAGTCTCTCCAAGAGCCGAAGCAAAAAGCAAAGCCTAACCTACCCCAGGAGATGGTAATAGGCATAAAGTGCCATGCTAGGCCTAGCACGCTGCTGCAGGGTTGTGACTGTGTCTGCTTAGGTCGGCATAGCAAGGTGAATCCCGCGAGTAAACTCGGAGCCCAGGAAAGCATGTCCCAAGAGGCACCAGCTCTCCCGCAGCTCTTCTTCCCTACCGTGCAGAGTGAACATCCAATGCCTTTCTGAGGAAGCAGCAGCAAAGTGCGGTTTGTGCCAAGCTGAAAACCTCTGTGAAAGCATAGCAGTCGCTGGGAAATCAGAGTCGGGTCTGAGGGCTGCTGTTGCTGCTTGCCTTAGCCTAGTATTCGCAGCACCATTGGACAAACACGCATAGAGCGAAATGCTCTTTGCCCTGGCATCCCCTCTGGGAAAGCACAGCATTCTTTGGGAAATCAGAGTCCGGTCTGAGGGATGCTCCTGTTTGCCTGAGCTGGTCTCCTCAGCACGGTGTCATATACCCGCATGGAGCGAAACCGTCTATGCCTGGGCATCCCCTCTGCCTGAGAGAGAAGCGCGGTGGCGCCTGTGGAAAGAGCCTTAAGGAAAGGAACACGTTTTTCACAGCACTCCCTAGGAGCATGTCTGTGGAAGGTGCAGCACGCTGCCCGGGGAGAAGAGCAGGAGCATTTGGCCTTCTGGTCTCGAAACGGTTGCGAAGCAGGAGAGCCGGCAATACAAGTATCACCCGCTCCCGGTGCAGAGAGAAAGAAGCCTGGCTGCTAAGGAGACAGGAGGTGATGAGGTGGGCAAGGCGCGTGCTCCACTCTTTAGAAGGAGTCTGGGCAGAGAACCTGCCTGTCCTGAGCCTCTGGGCCCAAGGAGACAGTAGCTCCTTGGCCAACTGTCCCTGGGGCAGACATGCGCTAGCCACCAGGCGCCAACGCTGAACTCGCAGAAACAGCTCCCTGAAATAACGGGGTGTCAGATGCCGTCTTCCTCCAAGATGTGGAAGCTTGGAGGAGGCACGGGGTTTCAGTGGAAGGAGTGGGGACAGTTCCCCAAAGCTCCCTATTAGTGCACGTGCGGTGTGCAGGGATCCTGTCACCTCTCCTTTCCTGTGGGGAGGGCACTGGCCTAGACCGAGAATCCGCCTGAGCGCCAGAGTAAAAGCCCAAGCGATGCATACACTGGGAGATGGTAGTGTGCCTAGAGTGCCATCCTAGACTACCCACGCTACTGCGGGGTTGTGGCTGTGTCTGCTTAGTTCGGCCTGGCTGGGTGAACCCAGGGCGCGATCATGGAGCCCGGGAAAGCAAGGCCCAAGAGGCACCAGCTCTCCCGCAGCTCTTCTTCCCTGACGCGACTGAAGCCTTGCTGAGGAAGCAGCAGCGAAGTGCTGTTTGCTCCAAGCCAAAGCCTCTGCGAAAGCACAGCATTCGCTGAGAAATGTTCTGCGGGCTCCTGCTGCTTGCCTGAGCCCAGTCTCGCGGTGGGAGAAACCCGCATACAGCGAAAGCCTCTTTGCCTGGGCATCTCCCCTGGGAAAGCACAGCGTTCCTTGGGAAATCAGAGTTGGGTTTGGGGATGCTGCTGCTGCTTGCCTGAGCTCGTCTCTGCAGCTCTGTGGAAGATACACGCATGGAGCGAAATACTCTTTGCCCTAGCATCCCCTCTGCCTGAGAGAGAAGGCAAGTGTGGGGAAGGCGCAGAACGCCGCCCCCGGAGAAGAGAACGAGCCGTTGGCCTTGGGGTCGGGAAACGCTCGGAAAGCAGGATAGGCTGCCGTGGCACGAACAGCAGGCCGGTCGCAAGACAAGGGTCACCCGCTCCCTGTGCGGAGAGATGGAAGCCTGGCTGCTAAGGAGACATGAGGGGTCGACTAGTGCGGAGGCGCGTACTCCACTCTGAGGAAGGAGTCTGGGTAGATGGCAGACCTGTCCTGTGCCTCTGTTCCCAAGGGGAGAGCATCTCCTTGGCCACCTGTCCCAAGGGCAGACTTGGGCTTGCCACCAGGTGCCATACCCGGAACTCGCAGAAACAGCCACATGGAGAAACGAGCAGACAGATGCCGTCCTCCACCAAGATGTGGCAGCGATGTGGGTGGGAGGGGGTGTGCCGGGGAAAGAGTGGAGACAGTCCCCCACGGTTCCCCATCCCACTGCACGGGCGGTGTGCAGTGACCCTGTCGCCTCCTCCCTCCTGTGGTGAAGGACAGGCGTAACCCCGAGTCTGCCTGAGCACCAGAGCAAAAAGCAAAGCCTTACCTACCCCAGGAGATCTTAATAGGCATAGAGTGCCATGCTAGGACACGCACGCTGCTGCAGAGTTGTGACTGTGTCTGCTTAGTTCGGCATAGCAAGGTGAACCCCGGGCTTGAACTTGGTTCCCGGGAAAGCAAGTCCCAAGAGGCACCAGCTCTCCCGCGGATCTTCTTCCCTGCCGCGCAGAGTGAACACCCAAAGCCTTTCTGAGATAGCAGCAGCGAAGTGCGCTTTGTGCCAAGCTGAAAACATCTGCGAAAGCATTGCAGTCGCGGGGAAATCAGAGTCGGTTCTGAGGCCTGCAGTTGCTGCTTGCCTTAGCCTAATATTCGCAGCACTATGGTAGAAACCCGCATAGAGCGAAAGTCTCTTTGCCCTGGCATCCCATCTGGGAAAGCACAGCATTCTTTGGGAATTCAGAGTCCGGTCTGACGGATGCTCCTGTTTGCCTGAGCTGGTCTCCTCAGCACGGAGTCATAAACCCGCATGGAGCGAAACCGTCTATGCCTGGGCATCCCCTCTGCCGGAGAGAGAAGCGCGGTGGTGCCTGTGGAAAGAGCCTTAAGGAAAGGGACACGTTTTTCACTGCACTCCCTAGGAGCATGTCTGTGGAAGGTGCAGCACGCTGCCCGGGGAGAAGAGCAGGAGCATTTGGCCTTCTGGTCTCGAAAAGGTTGCGAAGCAAGAGAGCCGGCAATACAAGTATCACCCGCTCCCGGTGCAGAGAGAAAGAAGCCTGGCTGCTAAGGAGACAGGAGGTGATGAGGTGGGCAAGGCGCGTGCTCCACTCTTTAGAAGGAGTCTGGGCAGAGAACCTGCCTGTCCTGAGCCTCTGGGCCCAAGGAGACAGTAACTCCTTGGCCAACTGTCCCTGGGGCAGACATGCGCTAGCCACCAGGCGCCAACGCTGAACTCGCAGAAACAGCTCCCTGAAATAACGGGGTGTCAGATGCCGTCTTTCTCCAAGATGTGGAAGCTTGGAGGAGGCACGGGGTTTCAGTGGAAGGAGTGGGGACAGTTCCCCAAAGCTCCCTATTAGTGCACTTGCGGTGTGCAGGGATCCTGTCACCTCTCCTTTCCTGTGGGGGGGGGGCCCTGGCCTAGACCGAGAATCCGCCTGAGCGCCA
The DNA here is from genome assembly GCF_030435805.1 of Mustela lutreola. Taxonomy (NCBI): domain Eukaryota; kingdom Metazoa; phylum Chordata; class Mammalia; order Carnivora; family Mustelidae; genus Mustela; species Mustela lutreola. The sequence continues at coordinate 63,299,150 of NC_081291.1, forward strand.
GAGTAAAAGCCCAAGCGATGCATACACTGGGAGTTGGTAGTGTGCCTAGAGTGCCATCCTAGACTACGCACGCTACTGCGGGGTTGTGGCTGTGTCTGCTTAGTTCGGCCTGGCTGGGTGAACCCAGGACGCGATCATGGAGCCCGGGAAAGCAAGGCCCAAGAGGCACCAGCTCTCCCGCAGCTCTTCTTCCCTGACGCGACTGAAGCCTTGCTGAGGAAGCAGCAGCGAAGTGCTGTTTGCTCCAAGCCAAATCCTCTGCGAAAGCACAGCATTCGCTGAGAAATGTTCTGCGGGCTCCTGCTGCTTGCCTGAGCCCAGTCTCGCGGTGGGAGAAACCCGCATACAGCGAAAGCCTCTTTGCCTGGGCATCTCCCCTGGGAAAGCACAGCGTTCCTTGGGAAATCAGAGTTGGGTTTGGGGATGCTGCTGCTGCTTGCCTGAGCTCGTCTCTGCAGCTCTGTGGAAGATACACGCATGGAGCGAAATACTCTTTGCCCTAGCATCCCCTCTGCCTGAGAGAGAAGGCAAGTGTGGGGAAGGCGCAGAACGCCGCCCCCGGAGAAGAGAACGAGCCGTTGGCCTTGGGGTCGGGAAACGCTCGGAAAGCAGGATAGGCTGCCGTGGCAGGAACAGCAGGCCGGTCGCAAGACAAGGGTCACCCGCTCCCTGTGCGGAGAGATGGAGGCCTGGCTGCTAAGGAGACATGAGGGGTCGACTAGGGCAGAGGCGCGTACTCCACTCTGAGGAAGGAGTCTGGGCAGATGGCAGACCTGTCCTGTGCCTCTGTTCCCAAGGGGAGAGCATCTCCTTGGCCACCTGTCCCAAGGGCAGACTTGGGCTTGCCACCAGGTGCCATACCCGGAACTCGCAGAAACAGCCACATGGAGAAACGAGCAGACAGATGCCGTCCTCCACCAAGATGTGGCAGCGATGTGGGTGGGAGGGGGTGTGCCGGGGAAAGAGTGGAGACAGTCCCCCACGGTTCCCCATCCCACTGCACGGGCGGTGTGCAGTGACCCTGTCGCCTCCTCCCTCCTGTGGTGAAGGACAGGCGTAACCCCGAGTCTGCCTGAGCACCAGAGCAAAAAGCAAAGCCTTACCTACCCCAGGAGATCTTAATAGGCATAGAGTGCCATGCTAGGACACGCACGCTGCTGCAGAGTTGTGACTGTGTCTGCTTAGTTCGGCATAGCAAGGTGAACCCCGGGCTTGAACTTGGTTCCCGGGAAAGCAAGTCCCAAGAGGCACCAGCTCTCCCGCGGATCCTCTTCCCTGCCGCGCAGAGTGAACACCCAAAGCCTTTCTGAGATAGCAGCAGCGAAGTGTGCTTTGTGCCAAGCTGAAAACATCTGCGAAAGCATTGCAGTCGCGGGGAAATCAGAGTCGGTTCTGAGGGCTGCTGTTGCTGCTTGCCTTAGCCTAGTATTCGCAGCACTATGGGAGAAACCCGCATAGAGCGAAAGTCTCTTTGCCCTGGCATCCCATCTGGGAAAGCACAGCATTCTTTGGGAATTCAGAGTCCGGTCTGACGGATGCTCCTGTTTGCCTGAGCTGGTCTCCTCAGCACGGTGTAATAAACCCGCATGGAGCGAAATCCTCTATGCCTGGGCAAACCCTCTGCCGGAGAGAGAAGCCCGGTGGAGCCTGTGGAAAGAGCCTTTAGGAAAGGGACACGTTTTTCACTGCACTCCCTAGGAGCATGTCTGTGGAAGGTGCAGCACGCTGCCCGGGGAGAAGAGCAGGAGCATTTGGCCTTCTGGTCTCGAAACGGTTGCAAAGCAGAGGAGAGGGTAATACAAGTATCATCCGCTCCCAGTGTAGAGAGACAGAAGCGTGGCTGCTAAGGAGAGAGGAGGGAATGAGTAGGGCAGGGCGCGTGCTCCACCCTTAGGAAGGAGTCTGGGCAGAAAGCATGCCTGTCCTGAGGGACTGCGTCCAAGGAGACAGCAGCTCCTTGGCCACCTGTCCCTGGGGCAGACATGCGCTAGCCACAAGGCACCTACACTGACCACGCAGAAACAGCTCCCTGAAATTACGGGGAGTCAGATGCCGACTTCCTCCAGGATGTGGAAGCTTGGAGGAGGCACGGGGTTTAAGGGGAGGAGTTGGCACAGTCCCCCAATGCTCCCTATTCAGTTCACGGCCGTGTGCAGGTATCCTGTCGCCTCCTATCTCCTGTGGTGAAGGCACTGGCCTAGACCCCGAGTCTCTCCAAGAGCCGAAGCAAAAAGCAAAGCCTAACCTACCCCAGGAGATGGTAATAGGCATAAAGTGCCATGCTAGGCCTAGCACGCTGCTGCAGGGTTGTGACTGTGTCTGCTTAGGTCGGCATAGCAAGGTGAATCCCGCGAGTAAACTCGGAGCCCAGGAAAGCATGTCCCAAGAGGCACCAGCTCTCCCGCAGCTCTTCTTCCCTACCGTGCAGAGTGAACATCCAATGCCTTTCTGAGGAAGCAGCAGCAAAGTGCGGTTTGTGCCAAGCTGAAAACCTCTGTGAAAGCATAGCAGTCGCTGGGAAATCAGAGTCGGGTCTGAGGGCTGCTGTTGCTGCTTGCCTTAGCCTAGTATTCGCAGCACCATTGGACAAACACGCATAGAGCGAAATCCTCTTTGCCCTGGCATCCCCTCTGGGAAAGCACAGCATTCTTTGGGAAATCAGAGTCCGGTCTGAGGGATGCTCCTGTTTGCCTGAGCTGGTCTCCTCAGCACGGTGTCATATACCCGCATGGAGCGAAACCGTCTATGCCTGGGCATCCCCTCTGCCTGAGAGAGAAGCGCGGTGGCGCCTGTGGAAAGAGCCTTAAGGAAAGGAACACGTTTTTCACAGCACTCCCTAGGAGCATGTCTGTGGAAGGTGCAGCACGCTGCCCGGGGAGAAGAGCAGGAGCATTTGGCCTTCTGGTCTCGAAACGGTTGCGAAGCAGGAGAGCCGGCAATACAAGTATCACCCGCTCCCGGTGCAGAGAGAAAGAAGCCTGGCTGCTAAGGAGACAGGAGGTGATGAGGTGGGCAAGGCGCGTGCTCCACTCTTTAGAAGGAGTCTGGGCAGAGAACCTGCCTGTCCTGAGCCTCTGGGCCCAAGGAGACAGTAGCTCCTTGGCCAACTGTCCCTGGGGCAGACATGCGCTAGCCACCAGGCGCCAACGCTGAACTCGCAGAAACAGCTCCCTGAAATAACGGGGTGTCAGATGCCGTCTTCCTCCAAGATGTGGAAGCTTGGAGGAGGCACGGGGTTTCAGTGGAAGGAGTGGGGACAGTTCCCCAAAGCTCCCTATTAGTGCACGTGCGGTGTGCAGGGATCCTGTCACCTCTCCTTTCCTGTGGGGAGGGCACTGGCCTAGACCGAGAATCCGCCTGAGCGCCAGAGTAAAAGCCCAAGCGATGCATACACTGGGAGATGGTAGTGTGCCTAGAGTGCCATCCTAGACTACGCACGCTACTGCGGGGTTGTGGCTGTGTCTGCTTAGTTCGGCCTGGCTGGGTGAACCCAGGACGCGATCATGGAGCCCGGGAAAGCAAGGCCCAAGAGGCACCAGCTCTCCCGCAGCTCTTCTTCCCTGACGCGACTGAAGCCTTGCTGAGGAAGCAGCAGCGAAGTGCTGTTTGCTCCAAGCCAAAGCCTCTGCGAAAGCACAGCATTCGCTGAGAAATGTTCTGCGGGCTCCTGCTGCTTGCCTGAGCCCAGTCTCGCGGTGGGAGAAACCCGCATACAGCGAAAGCCTCTTTGCCTGGGCATCTCCCCTGGGAAAGCACAGCGTTCCTTGGGAAATCAGAGTTGGGTTTGGGGATGCTGCTGCTGCTTGCCTGAGCTCGTCTCTGCAGCTCTGTGGAAGATACACGCATGGAGCGAAATACTCTTTGCCCTAGCATCCCCTCTGCCTGAGAGAGAAGGCAAGTGTGGGGAAGGCGCAGAACGCCGCCCCCGGAGAAGAGAACGAGCCGTTGGCCTTGGGGTCGGGAAACGCTCGGAAAGCAGGATAGGCTGCCGTGGCACGAACAGCAGGCCGGTCGCAAGACAAGGGTCACCCGCTCCCTGTGCGGAGAGATGGAAGCCTGGCTGCTAAGGAGACATGAGGGGTCGATTAGGGAGGAGGCGCGTACTCCACTCTGAGGAAGGAGTCTGGGCAGATGGCAGACCTGTCCTGTGCCTCTGTTCCCAAGGGGAGAGCATCTCCTTGGCCACCTGTCCCAAGGGCAGACTTGGGCTTGCCACCAGGTGCCATACCCGGAACTCGCAGAAACAGCCACATGGAGAAACGAGCAGACAGATGCCGTCTTCCACCAAGATGTGGCAGCGATGTGGGTGGGAGGGGGTGTGCCGGGGAAAGAGTGGAGACAGTCCCCCACGGTTCCCCATCCCACTGCACGGGCGGTGTGCAGTGACCCTGTCGCCTCCTCCCTCCTGTGGTGAAGGACAGGCGTAACCCCGAGTCTGCCTGAGCACCAGAGCAAAAAGCAAAGCCTTACCTACCCCAGGAGATCTTAATAGGCATAGAGTGCCATGCTAGGACACGCACGCTGCTGCAGAGTTGTGACTGTGTCTGCTTAGTTCGGCATAGCAAGGTGAACCCCGGGCTTGAACTTGGTTCCCGGGAAAGCAAGTCCCAAGAGGCACCAGCTCTCCCGCGGATCTTCTTCCCTGCCGCGCAGAGTGAACACCCAAAGCCTTTCTGAGATAGCAGCAGCGAAGTGCGCTTTGTGCCAAGCTGAAAACATCTGCGAAAGCATTGCAGTCGCGGGGAAATCAGAGTCGGTTCTGAGGGCTGCTGTTGCTGCTTGCCTTAGCCTAGTATTCGCAGCACTATGGGAGAAACCCGCATAGAGCGAAAGTCTCTTTGCCCTGGCATCCCATCTGGGAAAGCACAGCATTCTTTGGGAATTCAGAGTCCGGTCTGACGGATGCTCCTGTTTGCCTGAGCTGGTCTCCTCAGCACGGTGTCATAAACCCGCATGGAGCGAAATCCTCTATGCCTGGTCAATCCCTCTGCCGGAGAGAGAAGCCCGGTGGAGCCTGTGGAAAGAGCCTTTAGGAAAGGGACACGTTTTTCACTGCATTCCCTAGGAGCATGTCTGTGGAAGGTGCAGCACGCTGCCCGGGGAGAAGAGCAGGAGTATTTGGCCTTCTGGTCTCGAAACGTTTGCGAAGCACGAGAGCCGGCAATACAAGTATCACCCGCTCCCGGTGCAGAGAGAAAGAAGCCTGGCTGCTAAGGAGACAGGAGGTGATGAGGTGGGCAAGGCGCGTGCTCCACTCTTTAGAAGGAGTCTGGGCAGAGAACCTGCCTGTCCTGAGCCTCTGGGCCCAAGGAGACAGTAGCTCCTTGGCCAACTGTCCCTGGGGCAGACATGCGCTAGCCACCAGGCGCCAACGCTGAACTCGCAGAAACAGCTCCCTGAAATAACGGGGTGTCAGATGCCGTCTTCCTCCAAGATGTGGAAGCTTGGAGGAGGCACGGGGTTTCAGTGGAAGGAGTGGGGACAGTTCCCCAAAGCTCCCTATTAGTGCACGTGCGGTGTGCAGGGATCCTGTCACCTCTCCTTTCCTGTGGGGAGGGCACTGGCCTAGACCGAGAATCCGCCTGAGCGCCAGAGTAAAAGCCCAAGCGATGCATACACTGGGAGATGGTAGTGTGCCTAGAGTGCCATCCTAGACTACGCACGCTACTGCGGGGTTGTGGCTGTGTCTGCTTAGTTCGGCCTGGCTGGGTGAACCCAGGACGCGATCATGGAGCCCGGGAAAGCAAGGCCCAAGAGGCACCAGCTCTCCCGCAGCTCTTCTTCCCTGACGCGACTGAAGCCTTGCTGAGGAAGCAGCAGCGAAGTGCTGTTTGCTCCAAGCCAAAGCCTCTGCGAAAGCACAGCATTCGCTGAGAAATGTTCTGCGGGCTCCTGCTGCTTGCCTGAGCCCAGTCTCGCGGTGGGAGAAACCCGCATACAGCGAAAGCCTCTTTGCCTGGGCATCTCCCCTGGGAAAGCACAGCGTTCCTTGGGAAATCAGAGTTGGGTTTGGGGATGCTGCTGCTGCTTGCCTGAGCTCGTCTCTGCAGCTCTGTGGAAGATACACGCATGGAGCGAAATACTCTTTGCCCTAGCATCCCCTCTGCCTGAGAGAGAAGGCAAGTGTGGGGAAGGCGCAGAACGCCGCCCCCGGAGAAGAGAACGAGCCGTTGGCCTTGGGGTCGGGAAACGCTCGGAAAGCAGGATAGGCTGCCGTGGCACGAACAGCAGGCCGGTCGCAAGACAAGGGTCACCCGCTCCCTGTGCGGAGAGATGGAAGCCTGGCTGCTAAGGAGACATGAGGGGTCGACTAGGGCGGAGGCGCGTACTCCACTCTGAGGAAGGAGTCTGGGCAGATGGCAGACCTGTCCTGTGCCTCTGTTCCCAAGGGGAGAGCATCTCCTTGGCCACCTGTCCCAAGGGCAGACTTGGGCTTGCCACCAGGTGCCATACCCGGAACTCGCAGAAACAGCCACATGGAGAAACGAGCAGACAGATGCCGTCTTCCACCAAGATGTGGCAGCGATGTGGGTGGGAGGGGGTCTGCCGGGGAAAGAGTGGAGACAGTCCCCCACGGTTCCCCATCCCACTGCACGGGCGGTGTGCAGTGACCCTGTCGCCTCCTCCCTCCTGTGGTGAAGGACAGGCGTAACCCCGAGTCTGCCTGAGCACCAGAGCAAAAAGCAAAGCCTTACCTACCCCAGGAGATCTTAATAGGCATAGAGTGCCATGCTAGGACACGCACGCTGCTGCAGAGTTGTGACTGTGTCTGCTTAGTTCGGCATAGCAAGGTGAACCCCGGGCTTGAACTTGGTTCCCGGGAAAGCAAGTCCCAAGAGGCACCAGCTCTCCCGCGGATCTTCTTCCCTGCCGCGCAGAGTGAACACCCAAAGCCTTTCTGAGATAGCAGCAGCGAAGTGCGCTTTGTGCCAAGCTGAAAATATCTGCGAAAGCATTGCAGTCGCGGGGAAATCAGAGTCGGTTCTGAGGGCTGCTGTTGCTGCTTGCCTTAGCCTAGTATTCGCAGCACTATGGGAGAAACCCGCATAGAGCGAAAGTCTCTTTGCCCTGGCATCCCATCTGGGAAAGCACAGCATTCTTTGGGAATTCAGAGTCCGGTCTGACGGATGCTCCTGTTTGCCTGAGCTGGTCTCCTCAGCACGGTGTCATAAACCCGCATGGAGCGAAATCCTCTATGCCTGGTCAATCCCTCTGCCGGAGAGAGAAGCCCGGTGGAGCCTGTGGAAAGAGCCTTTAGGAAAGGGACACGTTTTTCACTGCATTCCCTAGGAGCATGTCTGTGGAAGGTGCAGCACGCTGCCCGGGGAGAAGAGCAGGAGCATTTGGCCTTCTGGTCTCGAAACGTTTGCGAAGCAGGAGAGCCGGCAATACAAGTATCACCCGCTCCCGGTGCAGAGAGAAAGAAGCCTGGCTGCTAAGGAGACAGGAGGTGATGAGGTGGGCAAGGCGCGTGCTCCACTCTTTAGAAGGAGTCTGGGCAGAGAACCCTCCTGTCCTGAACCTCTGGGCCCAAGGAGACAGTAGCTCCTTGGCCAACTGTCCCTGGGGCAGACATGCGCTAGCCACCAGGCGCCAACGCTGAACTCGCAGAAACAGCTCCCTGAAATAACGGGGTGTCAGATGCCGTCTTCCTCCAAGATGTGGAAGCTTGGAGGAGGCACGGGGTTTCAGTGGAAGGAGTGGGGACAGTTCCCCAAAGCTCCCTATTAGTGCACGTGCGGTGTGCAGGGATCCTGTCACCTCTCCTTTCCTGTGGGGAGGGCACTGGCCTAGACCGAGAATCCGCCTGAGCGCCAGAGTAAAAGCCCAAGCGATGCATACACTGGGAGATGGTAGTGTGCCTAGAGTGCCATCCTAGACTACGCACGCTACTGCGGGGTTGTGGCTGTGTCTGCTTAGTTCGGCCTGGCTGGGTGAACCCAGGACGCGATCATGGAGCCCGGGAAAGCAAGGCCCAAGAGGCACCAGCTCTCCCGCAGCTCTTCTTCCCTGACGCGACTGAAGCCTTGCTGAGGAAGCAGCAGCGAAGTGCTGTTTGCTCCAAGCCAAAGCCTCTGCGAAAGCACAGCATTCGCTGAGAAATGTTCTGCGGGCTCCTGCTGCTTGCCTGAGCCCAGTCTCGCGGTGGGAGAAACCCGCATACAGCGAAAGCCTCTTTGCCTGGGCATCTCCCCTGGGAAAGCACAGCGTTCCTTGGGAAATCAGAGTTGGGTTTGGGGATGCTGCTGCTGCTTGCCTGAGCTCGTCTCTGCAGCTCTGTGGAAGATACACGCATGGAGCGAAATACTCTTTGCCCTAGCATCCCCTCTGCCTGAGAGAGAAGGCAAGTGTGGGGAAGGCGCAGAACGCCGCCCCCGGAGAAGAGAACGAGCCGTTGGCCTTGGGGTCGGGAAACGCTCGGAAAGCAGGATAGGCTGCCGTGGCACGAACAGCAGGCCGGTCGCAAGACAAGGGTCACCCGCTCCCTGTGCGGAGAGATGGAAGCCTGGCTGCTAAGGAGACATGAGGGGTCGACTAGGGCGGAGGCGCGTACTCCACTCTGAGGAAGGAGTCTGGGCAGATGGCAGACCTGTCCTGTGCCTCTGTTCCCAAGGGGAGAGCATCTCCTTGGCCACCTGTCCCAAGGGCAGACTTGGGCTTGCCACCAGGTGCCATACCCGGAACTCGCAGAAACAGCCACATGGAGAAACGAGCAGACAGATGCCGTCTTCCACCAAGATGTGGCAGCGATGTGGGTGGGAGGGGGTGTGCCGGGGAAAGAGTGGAGACAGTCCCCCACGGTTCCCCATCCCACTGCACGGGCGGTGTGCAGTGACCCTGTCGCCTCCTCCCTCCTGTGGTGAAGGACAGGCGTAACCCCGAGTCTGCCTGAGCACCAGAGCAAAAAGCAAAGCCTTACCTACCCCAGGAGATCTTAATAGGCATAGAGTGCCATGCTAGGACACACACGCTGCTGCAGAGTTGTGACTGTGTCTGCTTAGTTCGGCATAGCAAGGTGAACCCCGGGCTTGAACTTGGTTCCCGGGAAAGCAAGTCCCAAGAGGCACCAGCTCTCCCGCGGATCTTCTTCCCTGCCGCGCAGAGTGAACACCCAAAGCCTTTCTGAGATAGCAGCAGCGAAGTGCGCTTTGTGCCAAGCTGAAAACATCTGCGAAAGCATTGCAGTCGCGGGGAAATCAGAGTCGGTTCTGAGGGCTGCTGTTGCTGCTTGCCTTAGCCTAGTATTCGCAGCACTATGGGAGAAACCCGCATAGAGCGAAAGTCTCTTTGCCCTGGCATCCCATCTGGGAAAGCACAGCATTCTTTGGGAATTCAGAGTCCGGTCTGACGGATGCTCCTGTTTGCCTGAGCTGGTCTCCTCAGCACGGTGTCATAAACCCGCATGGAGCGAAATCCTCTATGCCTGGGCAAACCCTCTGCCGGAGAGAGAAGCCCGGTGGAGCCTGTGGAAAGAGCCTTTAGGAAAGGGACACGTTTTTCACTGCATTCCCTAGGAGCATGTCTGTGGAAGGTGCAGCACGCTGCCCGGGGAGAAGAGCAGGAGCATTTGGCCTTCTGGTCTCGAAACGTTTGCGAAGCACGAGAGCCGGCAATACAAGTATCACCCGCTCCCGGTGCAGAGAGAAAGAAGCCTGGCTGCTAAGGAGACAGGAGGTGATGAGGTGGGCAAGGCGCGTGCTCCACTCTTTAGAAGGAGTCTGGGCAGAGAACCTGCCTGTCCTGAGCCTCTGGGCCCAAGGAGACAGTAGCTCCTTGGCCAACTGTCCCTGGGGCAGACATGCGCTAGCCACCAGGCGCCAACGCTGAACTCGCAGAAACAGCTCCCTGAAATAACGGGGTGTCAGATGCCGTCTTCCTCCAAGATGTGGAAGCTTGGAGGAGGCACGGGGTTTCAGTGGAAGGAGTGGGGACAGTTCCCCAAAGCTCCCTATTAGTGCACGTGCGGTGTGCAGGGATCCTGTCACCTCTCCTTTCCTGTGGGGAGGGCACTGGCCTAGACCGAGAATCCGCCTGAGCGCCAGAGTAAAAGCCCAAGCGATGCATACACTGGGAGATGGTAGTGTGCCTAGAGTGCCATCCTAGACTACGCACGCTACTGCGGGGTTGTGGCTGTGTCTGCTTAGTTCGGCCTGGCTGGGTGAACCCAGGACGCGATCATGGAGCCCGGGAAAGCAAGGCCCAAGAGGCACCAGCTCTCCCGCAGCTCTTCTTCCCTGACGCGACTGAAGCCTTGCTGAGGAAGCAGCAGCGAAGTGCTGTTTGCTCCAAGCCAAAGCCTCTGCGAAAGCACAGCATTCGCTGAGAAATGTTCTGCGGGCTCCTGCTGCTTGCCTGAGCCCAGTCTCGCGGTGGGAGAAACCCGCATACAGCGAAAGCCTCTTTGCCTGGGCATCTCCCCTGGGAAAGCACAGCGTTCCTTGGGAAATCAGAGTTGGGTTTGGGGATGCTGCTGCTGCTTGCCTGAGCTCGTCTCTGCAGCTCTGTGGAAGATACACGCATGGAGCGAAATACTCTTTGCACTAGCATCCCCTCTGCCTGAGAGAGAAGGCAAGTGTGGGGAAGGCGCAGAACGCCGCCCCCGGAGAAGAGAACGAGCCGTTGGCCTTGGGGTCGGGAAACGCTCGGAAAGCAGGATAGGCTGCCGTGGCACGAACAGCAGGCCGGTCGCAAGACAAGGGTCACCCGCTCCCTGTGCGGAGAGATGGAAGCCTGGCTGCTAAGGAGACATGAGGGGTCGACTAGGGAGGAGGCGCGTACTCCACTCTGAGGAAGGAGTCTGGGCAGATGGCAGACCTGTCCTGTGCCTCTGTTCCCAAGGGGAGAGCATCTCCTTGGCCACCTGTCCCAAGGGCAGACTTGGGCTTGCCACCAGGTGCCATACCCGGAACTCGCAGAAACAGCCACATGGAGAAACGAGCAGACAGATGCCGTCTTCCACCAAGATGTGGCAGCGATGTGGGTGGGAGGGGGTGTGCCGGGGAAAGAGTGGAGACAGTCCCCCACGGTTCCCCATCCCACTGCACGGGCGGTGTGCAGTGACCCTGTCGCCTCCTCCCTCCTGTGGTGAAGGACAGGCGTAACCCCGAGTCTGCCTGAGCACCAGAGCAAAAGGCAAAGCCTTACCGCCCCAGGAGATGGTAATAGGCATAGAGTGCCATGCTAGGACACACACGCTGCTGCAGAGTTGTGACTGTGTCTGCTTAGTTCGGCATAGCAAGGTGAACCCCGGGCTTGAACTTGGTTCCCGGGAAAGCAAGTCCCAAGAGGCACCAGCTCTCCCGCGGATCTTCTTCCCTGCCGCGCAGAGTGAACACCCAAAGCCTTTCTGAGATAGCAGCAGCGAAGTGCGCTTTGTGCCAAGCTGAAAACATCTGCGAAAGCATTGCAGTCGCGGGGAAATCAGAGTCGGTTCTGAGGGCTGCTGTTGCTGCTTGCCTTAGCCTAGTATTCGCAGCACTATGGGAGAAACCCGCATAGAGCGAAAGTCTCTTTGCCCTGGCATCCCATCTGGGAAAGCACAGCATTCTTTGGGAATTCAGAGTCCGGTCTGACGGATGCTCCTGTTTGCCTGAGCTGGTCTCCTCAGCACGGTGTCATAAACCCGCATGGAGCGAAATCCTCTATGCCTGGTCAATCCCTCTGCCGGAGAGAGAAGCCCGGTGGAGCCTGTGGAAAGAGCCTTTAGGAAAGGGACACGTTTTTCACTGCATTCCCTAGGAGCATGTCTGTGGAAGGTGCAGCACGCTGCCCGGGGAGAAGAGCAGGAGCATTTGGCCTTCTGGTCTCGAAACGTTTGCGAAGCAGGAGAGCCGGCAATACAAGTATCACCCGCTCCCGGTGCAGAGAGAAAGAAGCCTGGCTGCTAAGGAGACAGGAGGTGATGAGGTGGGCAAGGCGCGTGCTCCACTCTTTAGAAGGAGTCTGGGCAGAGAACCCTCCTGTCCTGAGCCTCTGGGCCCAAGGAGACAGTAGCTCCTTGGCCAACTGTCCCTGGGGCAGACATGCGCTAGCCACCAGGCGCCAACGCTGAACTCGCAGAAACAGCTCCCTGAAATAACGGGGTGTCAGATGCCGTCTTCCTCCAAGATGTGGAAGCTTGGAGGAGGCACGGGGTTTCAGTGGAAGGAGTGGGGACAGTTCCCCAAAGCTCCCTATTAGTGCACGTGCGGTGTGCAGGGATCCTGTCACCTCTCCTTTCCTGTGGGGAGGGCACTGGCCTAGACCGAGAATCCGCCTGAGCGCCAGAGTAAAAGCCCAAGCGATGCATACACTGGGAGATGGTAGTGTGCCTAGAGTGCCATCCTAGACTACGCACGCTACTGCGGGGTTGTGGCTGTGTCTGCTTAGTTCGGCCTGGCTGGGTGAACCCAGGACGCGATCATGGAGCCCGGGAAAGCAAGGCCCAAGAGGCACCAGCTCTCCCGCAGCTCTTCTTCCCTGACGCGACTGAAGCCTTGCTGAGGAAGCAGCAGCGAAGTGCTGTTTGCTCCAAGCCAAAGCCTCTGCGAAAGCACAGCATTCGCTGAGAAATGTTCTGCGGGCTCCTGCTGCTTGCCTGAGCCCAGTCTCGCGGTGGGAGAAACCCGCATACAGCGAAAGCCTCTTTGCCTGGGCATCTCCCCTGGGAAAGCACAGCGTTCCTTGGGAAATCAGAGTTGGGTTTGGGGATGCTGCTGCTGCTTGCCTGAGCTCGTCTCTGCAGCTCTGTGGAAGATACACGCATGGAGCGAAATACTCTTTGCCCTAGCATCCCCTCTGCCTGAGAGAGAAGGCAAGTGTGGGGAAGGCGCAGAACGCCGCCCCCGGAGAAGAGAACGAGCCGTTGGCCTTGGGGTCGGGAAACGCTCGGAAAGCAGGATAGGCTGCCGTGGCACGAACAGCAGGCCGGTCGCAAGACAAGGGTCACCCGCTCCCTGTGCGGAGAGATGGAAGCCTGGCTGCTAAGGAGACATGAGGGGTCGACTAGGGCGGAGGCGCGTACTCCACTCTGATGAAGGAGTCTGGGCAGATGGCAGACCTGTCCTGTGCCTCTGTTCCCAAGGGGAGAGCATCTCCTTGGCCACCTGTCCCAAGGGCAGACTTGGGCTTGCCACCAGGTGCCATACCCGGAACTCGCAGAAACAGCCACATGGAGAAACGAGCAGACAGATGCCGTCTTCCACCAAGATGTGGCAGCGATGTGGGTGGGAGGGGGTGTGCCGGGGAAAGAGTGGAGACAGTCCCCCACGGTTCCCCATCCCACTGCACGGGCGGTGTGCAGTGACCCTGTCGCCTCCTCCCTCCTGTGGTGAAGGACAGGCGTAACCCCGAGTCTGCCTGAGCACCAGAGCAAAAAGCAAAGCCTTACCTACCCCAGGAGATCTTAATAGGCATAGAGTGCCATGCTAGGACACACACGCTGCTGCAGAGTTGTGACTGTGTCTGCTTAGTTCGGCATAGCAAGGTGAACCCCGGGCTTGAACTTGGTTCCCGGGAAAGCAAGTCCCAAGAGGCACCAGCTCTCCCGCGGATCTTCTTCCCTGCCGCGCAGAGTGAACACCCAAAGCCTTTCTGAGATAGCAGCAGCGAAGTGCGCTTTGTGCCAAGCTGAAAACATCTGCGAAAGCATTGCAGTCGCGGGGAAATCAGAGTCGGTTCTGAGGGCTGCTGTTGCTGCTTGCCTTAGCCTAGTATTCGCAGCACTATGGGAGAAACCCGCATAGAGCGAAAGTCTCTTTGCCCTGGCATCCCATCTGGGAAAGCACAGCATTCTTTGGGAATTCAGAGTCCGGTCTGACGGATGCTCCTGTTTGCCTGAGCTGGTCTCCTCAGCACGGTGTCATAAACCCGCATGGAGCGAAATCCTCTATGCCTGGGCAAACCCTCTGCCGGAGAGAGAAGCCCGGTGGAGCCTGTGGAAAGAGCCTTTAGGAAAGGGACACGTTTTTCACTGCATTCCCTAGGAGCATGTCTGTGGAAGGTGCAGCACGCTGCCCGGGGAGAAGAGCAGGAGCATTTGGCCTTCTGGTCTCGAAACGTTTGCGAAGCACGAGAGCCGGCAATACAAGTATCACCCGCTCCCGGTGCAGAGAGAAAGAAGCCTGGCTGCTAAGGAGACAGGAGGTGATGAGGTGGGCAAGGCGCGTGCTCCACTCTTTAGAAGGAGTCTGGGCAGAGAACCTGCCTGTCCTGAGCCTCTGGGCCCAAGGAGACAGTAGCTCCTTGGCCAACTGTCCCTGGGGCAGACATGCGCTAGCCACCAGGCGCCAACGCTGAACTCGCAGAAACAGCTCCCTGAAATAACGGGGTGTCAGATGCCGTCTTCCTCCAAGATGTGGAAGCTTGGAGGAGGCACGGGGTTTCAGTGGAAGGAGTGGGGACAGTTCCCCAAAGCTCCCTATTAGTGCACGTGCGGTGTGCAGGGATCCTGTCACCTCTCCTTTCCTGTGGGGAGGGCACTGGCCTAGACCGAGAATCCGCCTGAGCGCCAGAGTAAAAGCCCAAGCGATGCATACACTGGGAGATGGTAGTGTGCCTAGAGTGCCATCCTAGACTACGCACGCTACTGCGGGGTTGTGGCTGTGTCTGCTTAGTTCGGCCTGGCTGGGTGAACCCAGGACGCGATCATGGAGCCCGGGAAAGCAAGGCCCAAGAGGCACCAGCTCTCCCGCAGCTCTTCTTCCCTGACGCGACTGAAGCCTTGCTGAGGAAGCAGCAGCGAAGTGCTGTTTGCTCCAAGCCAAAGCCTCTGCGAAAGCACAGCATTCGCTGAGAAATGTTCTGCGGGCTCCTGCTGCTTGCCTGAGCCCAGTCTCGCGGTGGGAGAAACCCGCATACAGCGAAAGCCTCTTTGCCTGGGCATCTCCCCTGGGAAAGCACAGCGTTCCTTGGGAAATCAGAGTTGGGTTTGGGGATGCTGCTGCTGCTTGCCTGAGCTCGTCTCTGCAGCTCTGTGGAAGATACACGCATGGAGCGAAATACTCTTTGCACTAGCATCCCCTCTGCCTGAGAGAGAAGGCAAGTGTGGGGAAGGCGCAGAACGCCGCCCCCGGAGAAGAGAACGAGCCGTTGGCCTTGGGGTCGGGAAACGCTCGGAAAGCAGGATAGGCTGCCGTGGCACGAACAGCAGGCCGGTCGCAAGACAAGGGTCACCCGCTCCCTGTGCGGAGAGATGGAAGCCTGGCTGCTAAGGAGACATGAGGGGTCGATTAGGGAGGAGGCGCGTACTCCACTCTGAGGAAGGAGTCTGGGCAGATGGCAGACCTGTCCTGTGCCTCTGTTCCCAAGGGGAGAGCATCTCCTTGGCCACCTGTCCCAAGGGCAGACTTGGGCTTGCCACCAGGTGCCATACCCGGAACTCGCAGAAACAGCCACATGGAGAAACGAGCAGACAGATGCCGTCTTCCACCAAGATGTGGCAGCGATGTGGGTGGGAGGGGGTGTGCCGGGGAAAGAGTGGAGACAGTCCCCCACGGTTCCCCATCCCACTGCACGGGCGGTGTGCAGTGACCCTGTCGCCTCCTCCCTCCTGTGGTGAAGGACAGGCGTAACCCCGAGTCTGCCTGAGCACCAGAGCAAAAGGCAAAGCCTTACCGCCACAGGAGATGGTAATAGGCATAGAGTGCCATGCTAGGACACACACGCTGCTGCAGAGTTGTGACTGTGTCTGCTTAGTTCGGCATAGCAAGGTGAACCCCGGGCTTGAACTTGGTTCCCGGGAAAGCAAGTCCCAAGAGGCACCAGCTCTCCCGCGGATCTTCTTCCCTGCCGCGCAGAGTGAACACCCAAAGCCTTTCTGAGATAGCAGCAGCGAAGTGCGCTTTGTGCCAAGCTGAAAACATCTGCGAAAGCATTGCAGTCGCGGGGAAATCAGAGTCGGTTCTGAGGGCTGCTGTTGCTGCTTGCCTTAGCCTAGTATTCGCAGCACTATGGGAGAAACCCGCATAGAGCGAAAGTCTCTTTGCCCTGGCATCCCATCTGGGAAAGCACAGCATTCTTTGGGAATTCAGAGTCCGGTCTGACGGATGCTCCTGTTTGCCTGAGCTGGTCTCCTCAGCACGGTGTAATAAACCCGCATGGAGCGAAATCCTCTATGCCTGGGCAAACCCTCTGCTGGAGAGAGAAGCCCGGTGGAGCCTGTGGAAAGAGCCTTTAGGAAAGGGACACGTTTTTCACTGCATTCCCTAGGAGCATGTCTGTGGAAGGTGCAGCACGCTGCCCGGGGAGAAGAGCAGGAGCATTTGGCCTTCTGGTCTCGAAACGTTTGCGAAGCAGGAGAGCCGGCAATACAAGTATCACCCGCTCCCGGTGCAGAGAGAAAGAAGCCTGGCTGCTAAGGAGACAGGAGGTGATGAGGTGGGCAAGGCGCGTGCTCCACTCTTTAGAAGGAGTCTGGGCAGAGAACCTGCCTGTCCTGAGCCTCTGGGCCCAAGGAGACAGTAGCTCCTTGGCCAACTGTCCCTGGGGCAGACATGCGCTAGCCACCAGGCGCCAACGCTGAACTCGCAGAAACAGCTCCCTGAAATAACGGGGTGTCAGATGCCGTCTTCCTCCAAGATGTGGAAGCTTGGAGGAGGCACGGGGTTTCAGTGGAAGGAGTGGGGACAGTTCCCCAAAGCTCCCTATTAGTGCACGTGCGGTGTGCAGGGATCCTGTCACCTCTCCTTTCCTGTGGGGAGGGCACTGGCCTAGACCGAGAATCCGCCTGAGCGCCAGAGTAAAAGCCCAAGCGATGCATACACTGGGAGATGGTAGTGTGCCTAGAGTGCCATCCTAGACTACGCACGCTACTGCGGGGTTGTGGCTGTGTCTGCTTAGTTCGGCCTGGCTGGGTGAACCCAGGACGCGATCATGGAGCCCGGGAAAGCAAGGCCCAAGAGGCACCAGCTCTCCCGCAGCTCTTCTTCCCTGACGCGACTGAAGCCTTGCTGAGGAAGCAGCAGCGAAGTGCTGTTTGCTCCAAGCCAAAGCCTCTGCGAAAGGACAGCATTCGCTGAGAAATGTTCTGCGGGCTCCTGCTGCTTGCCTGAGCCCAGTCTCGCGGTGGGAGAAACCCGCATACAGCGAAAGCCTCTTTGCCTGGGCATCTCCCCTGGGAAAGCACAGGGTTCCTTGGGAAATCAGAGTTGGGTTTGGGGATGCTGCTGCTGCTTGCCTGAGCTCGTCTCTGCAGCTCTGTGGAAGATACACGCATGGAGCGAAATACTCTTTGCCCTAGCATCCCCTCTGCCTGAGAGAGAAGGCAAGTGTGGGGAAGGCGCAGAACGCCGCCCCCGGAGAAGAGAACGAGCCGTTGGCCTTGGGGTCGGGAAACGCTCGGAAAGCAGGATAGGCTGCCGTGGCACGAACAGCAGGCCGGTCGCAAGACAAGGGTCACCCGCTCCCTGTGCGGAGAGATGGAAGCCTGGCTGCTAAGGAGACATGAGGGGTCGACTAGGGCGGAGGCGCGTACTCCACTCTGAGGAAGGAGTCTGGGCAGATGGCAGACCTGTCCTGTGCCTCTGTTCCCAAGGGGAGAGCATCTCCTTGGCCACCTGTCCCAAGGGCAGACTTGGGCTTGCCACCAGGTGCCATACCCGGAACTCGCAGAAACAGCCACATGGAGAAACGAGCAGACAGATGCCGTCTTCCACCAAGATGTGGCAGCGATGTGGGTGGGAGGGGGTGTGCCGGGGAAAGAGTGGAGACAGTCCCCCACGGTTCCCCATCCCACTGCACGGGCGGTGTGCAGTGACCCTGTCGCCTCCTCCCTCCTGTGGTGAAGGACAGGCGTAACCCCGAGTCTGCCTGAGCACCAGAGCAAAAAGCAAAGCCTTACCTACCCCAGGAGATCTTAATAGGCATAGAGTGCCATGCTAGGACACGCACGCTGCTGCAGAGTTGTGACTGTGTCTGCTTAGTTCGGCATAGCAAGGTGAACCCCGGGCTTGAACTTGGTTCCCGGGAAAGCAAGTCCCAAGAGGCACCAGCTCTCCCGCGGATCTTCTTCCCTGCCGCGCAGAGTGAACACCCAAAGCCTTTCTGAGATAGCAGCAGCGAAGTGCGCTTTGTGCCAAGCTGAAAATATCTGCGAAAGCATTGCAGTCGCGGGGAAATCAGAGTCGGTTCTGAGGGCTGCTGTTGCTGCTTGCCTTAGCCTAGTATTCGCAGCACTATGGGAGAAACCCGCATAGAGCGAAAGTCTCTTTGCCCTGGCATCCCATCTGGGAAAGCACAGCATTCTTTGGGAATTCAGAGTCCGGTCTGACGGATGCTCCTGTTTGCCTGAGCTGGTCTCCTCAGCACGGTGTCATAAACCCGCATGGAGCGAAATCCTCTATGCCTGGGCAAACCCTCTGCCGGAGAGAGAAGCCCGGTGGAGCCTGTGGAAAGAGCCTTTAGGAAAGGGACACGTTTTTCACTGCATTCCCTAGGAGCATGTCTGTGGAAGGTGCAGCACGCTGCCCGGGGAGAAGAGCAGGAGCATTTGGCCTTCTGGTCTCGAAACGTTTGCGAAGCAGGAGAGCCGGCAATACAAGTATCACCCGCTCCCGGTGCAGAGAGAAAGAAGCCTGGCTGCTAAGGAGACAGGAGGTGATGAGGTGGGCAAGGCGCGTGCTCCACTCTTTAGAAGGAGTCTGGGCAGAGAACCTGCCTGTCCTGAGCCTCTGGGCCCAAGGAGACAGTAGCTCCTTGGCCAACTGTCCCTGGGGCAGACATGCGCTAGCCACCAGGCGCCAACGCTGAACTCGCAGAAACAGCTCCCTGAAATAACGGGGTGTCAGATGCCGTCTTCCTCCAAGATGTGGAAGCTTGGAGGAGGCACGGGGTTTCAGTGGAAGGAGTGGGGACAGTTCCCCAAAGCTCCCTATTAGTGCACGTGCGGTGTGCAGGGATCCTGTCACCTCTCCTTTCCTGTGGGGAGGGCACTGGCCTAGACCGAGAATCCGCCTGAGCGCCAGAGTAAAAGCCCAAGCGATGCATACACTGGGAGATGGTAGTGTGCCTAGAGTGCCATCCTAGACTACGCACGCTACTGCGGGGTTGTGGCTGTGTCTGCTTAGTTCGGCCTGGCTGGGTGAACCCAGGACGCGATCATGGAGCCCGGGAAAGCAAGGCCCAAGAGGCACCAGCTCTCCCGCAGCTCTTCTTCCCTGACGCGACTGAAGCCTTGCTGAGGAAGCAGCAGCGAAGTGCTGTTTGCTCCAAGCCAAAGCCTCTGCGAAAGCACAGCATTCGCTGAGAAATGTTCTGCGGGCTCCTGCTGCTTGCCTGAGCCCAGTCTCGCAGTGGGAGAAACCCGCATACAGCGAAAGCCTCTTTGCCTGGGCATCTCCCCTGGGAAAGCACAGCGTTCCTTGGGAAATCAGAGTTGGGTTTGGGGATGCTGCTGCTGCTTGCCTGAGCTCGTCTCTGCAGCTCTGTGGAAGATACACGCATGGAGCGAAATACTCTTTGCCCTAGCATCCCCTCTGCCTGAGAGAGAAGGCAAGTGTGGGGAAGGCGCAGAACGCCGCCCCCGGAGAAGAGAACGAGCCGTTGGCCTTGGGGTCGGGAAACGCTCGGAAAGCAGGATAGGCTGCCGTGGCACGAACAGCAGGCCGGTCGCAAGACAAGGGTCACCCGCTCCCTGTGCGGAGAGATGGAAGCCTGGCTGCTAAGGAGACATGAGGGGTCGACTAGGGCGGAGGCGCGTACTCCACTCTGAGGAAGGAGTCTGGGCAGATGGCAGACCTGTCCTGTGCCTCTGTTCCCAAGGGGAGAGCATCTCCTTGGCCACCTGTCCCAAGGGCAGACTTGGGCTTGCCACCAGGTGCCATACCCGGAACTCGCAGAAACAGCCACATGGAGAAACGAGCAGACAGATGCCGTCTTCCACCAAGATGTGGCAGCGATGTGGGTGGGAGGGGGTGTGCCGGGGAAAGAGTGGAGACAGTCCCCCACGGTTCCCCATCCCACTGCACGGGCGGTGTGCAGTGACCCTGTCGCCTCCTCCCTCCTGTGGTGAAGGACAGGCGTAACCCCGAGTCTGCCTGAGCACCAGAGCAAAAAGCAAAGCCTTACCTACCCCAGGAGATCTTAATAGGCATAGAGTGCCATGCTAGGACACGCACGCTGCTGCAGAGTTGTGACTGTGTCTGCTTAGTTCGGCATAGCAAGGTGAACCCCGGGCTTGAACTTGGTTCCCGGGAAAGCAAGTCCCAAGAGGCACCAGCTCTCCCGCGGATCTTCTTCCCTGCCGCGCAGAGTGAACACCCAAAGCCTTTCTGAGATAGCAGCAGCGAAGTGCGCTTTGTGCCAAGCTGAAAATATCTGCGAAAGCATTGCAGTCGCGGGGAAATCAGAGTCGGTTCTGAGGGCTGCTGTTGCTGCTTGCCTTAGCCTAGTATTCGCAGCACTATGGGAGAAACCCGCATAGAGCGAAAGTCTCTTTGCCCTGGCATCCCATCTGGGAAAGCACAGCATTCTTTGGGAATTCAGAGTCCGGTCTGACGGATGCTCCTGTTTGCCTGAGCTGGTCTCCTCAGCACGGTGTCATAAACCCGCATGGAGCGAAATCCTCTATGCCTGGTCAATCCCTCTGCCGGAGAGAGAAGCCCGGTGGAGCCTGTGGAAAGAGCCTTTAGGAAAGGGACACGTTTTTCACTGCATTCCCTAGGAGCATGTCTGTGGAAGGTGCAGCACGCTGCCCGGGGAGAAGAGCAGGAGCATTTGGCCTTCTGGTCTCGAAACGTTTGCGAAGCAGGAGAGCCGGCAATACAAGTATCACCCGCTCCCGGTGCAGAGAGAAAGAAGCCTGGCTGCTAAGGAGACAGGAGGTGATGAGGTGGGCAAGGCGCGTGCTCCACTCTTTAGAAGGAGTCTGGGCAGAGAACCCTCCTGTCCTGAGCCTCTGGGCCCAAGGAGACAGTAGCTCCTTGGCCAACTGTCCCTGGGGCAGACATGCGCTAGCCACCAGGCGCCAACGCTGAACTCGCAGAAACAGCTCCCTGAAATAACGGGGTGTCAGATGCCGTCTTCCTCCAAGATGTGGAAGCTTGGAGGAGGCACGGGGTTTCAGTGGAAGGAGTGGGGACAGTTCCCCAAAGCTCCCTATTAGTGCACGTGCGGTGTGCAGGGATCCTGTCACCTCTCCTTTCCTGTGGGGAGGGCACTGGCCTAGACCGAGAATCCGCCTGAGCGCCAGAGTAAAAGCCCAAGCGATGCATACACTGGGAGATGGTAGTGTGCCTAGAGTGCCATCCTAGACTACGCACGCTACTGCGGGGTTGTGGCTGTGTCTGCTTAGTTCGGCCTGGCTGGGTGAACCCAGGACGCGATCATGGAGCCCGGGAAAGCAAGGCCCAAGAGGCACCAGCTCTCCCGCAGCTCTTCTTCCCTGACGCGACTGAAGCCTTGCTGAGGAAGCAGCAGCGAAGTGCTGTTTGCTCCAAGCCAAAGCCTCTGCGAAAGCACAGCATTCGCTGAGAAATGTTCTGCGGGCTCCTGCTGCTTGCCTGAGCCCAGTCTCGCGGTGGGAGAAACCCGCATACAGCGAAAGCCTCTTTGCCTGGGCATCTCCCCTGGGAAAGCACAGCGTTCCTTGGGAAATCAGAGTTGGGTTTGGGGATGCTGCTGCTGCTTGCCTGAGCTCGTCTCTGCAGCTCTGTGGAAGATACACGCATGGAGCGAAATACTCTTTGCCCTAGCATCCCCTCTGCCTGAGAGAGAAGGCAAGTGTGGGGAAGGCGCAGAACGCCGCCCCCGGAGAAGAGAACGAGCCGTTGGCCTTGGGGTCGGGAAACGCTCGGAAAGCAGGATAGGCTGCCGTGGCACGAACAGCAGGCCGGTCGCAAGACAAGGGTCACCCGCTCCCTGTGCGGAGAGATGGAAGCCTGGCTGCTAAGGAGACATGAGGGGTCGACTAGGGCGGAGGCGCGTACTCCACTCTGATGAAGGAGTCTGGGCAGATGGCAGACCTGTCCTGTGCCTCTGTTCCCAAGGGGAGAGCATCTCCTTGGCCACCTGTCCCAAGGGCAGACTTGGGCTTGCCACCAGGTGCCATACCCGGAACTCGCAGAAACAGCCACATGGAGAAACGAGCAGACAGATGCCGTCTTCCACCAAGATGTGGCAGCGATGTGGGTGGGAGGGGGTGTGCCGGGGAAAGAGTGGAGACAGTCCCCCACGGTTCCCCATCCCACTGCACGGGCGGTGTGCAGTGACCCTGTCGCCTCCTCCCTCCTGTGGTGAAGGACAGGCGTAACCCCGAGTCTGCCTGAGCACCAGAGCAAAAAGCAAAGCCTTACCTACCCCAGGAGATCTTAATAGGCATAGAGTGCCATGCTAGGACACACACGCTGCTGCAGAGTTGTGACTGTGTCTGCTTAGTTCGGCATAGCAAGGTGAACCCCGGGCTTGAACTTGGTTCCCGGGAAAGCAAGTCCCAAGAGGGACCAGCTCTCCCGCGGATCTTCTTCCCTGCCGCGCAGAGTGAACACCCAAAGCCTTTCTGAGATAGCAGCAGCGAAGTGCGCTTTGTGCCAAGCTGAAAACATCTGCGAAAGCATTGCAGTCGCGGGGAAATCAGAGTCGGTTCTGAGGGCTGCTGTTGCTGCTTGCCTTAGCCTAGTATTCGCAGCACTATGGGAGAAACCCGCATAGAGCGAAAGTCTCTTTGCCCTGGCATCCCATCTGGGAAAGCACAGCATTCTTTGGGAATTCAGAGTCCGGTCTGACGGATGCTCCTGTTTGCCTGAGCTGGTCTCCTCAGCACGGTGTCATAAACCCGCATGGAGCGAAATCCTCTATGCCTGGGCAAACCCTCTGCCGGAGAGAGAAGCCCGGTGGAGCCTGTGGAAAGAGCCTTTAGGAAAGGGACACGTTTTTCACTGCATTCCCTAGGAGCATGTCTGTGGAAGGTGCAGCACGCTGCCCGGGGAGAAGAGCAGGAGCATTTGGCCTTCTGGTCTCGAAACGTTTGCGAAGCACGAGAGCCGGCAATACAAGTATCACCCGCTCCCGGTGCAGAGAGAAAGAAGCCTGGCTGCTAAGGAGACAGGAGGTGATGAGGTGGGCAAGGCGCGTGCTCCACTCTTTAGAAGGAGTCTGGGCAGAGAACCTGCCTGTCCTGAGCCTCTGGGCCCAAGGAGACAGTAGCTCCTTGGCCAACTGTCCCTGGGGCAGACATGCGCTAGCCACCAGGCGCCAACGCTGAACTCGCAGAAACAGCTCCCTGAAATAACGGGGTGTCAGATGCCGTCTTCCTCCAAGATGTGGAAGCTTGGAGGAGGCACGGGGTTTCAGTGGAAGGAGTGGGGACAGTTCCCCAAAGCTCCCTATTAGTGCACGTGCGGTGTGCAGGGATCCTGTCACCTCTCCTTTCCTGTGGGGAGGGCACTGGCCTAGACCGAGAATCCGCCTGAGCGCCAGAGTAAAAGCCCAAGCGATGCATACACTGGGAGATGGTAGTGTGCCTAGAGTGCCATCCTAGACTACGCACGCTACTGCGGGGTTGTGGCTGTGTCTGCTTAGTTCGGCCTGGCTGGGTGAACCCAGGACGCGATCATGGAGCCCGGGAAAGCAAGGCCCAAGAGGCACCAGCTCTCCCGCAGCTCTTCTTCCCTGACGCGACTGAAGCCTTGCTGAGGAAGCAGCAGCGAAGTGCTGTTTGCTCCAAGCCAAAGCCTCTGCGAAAGCACAGCATTCGCTGAGAAATGTTCTGCGGGCTCCTGCTGCTTGCCTGAGCCCAGTCTCGCGGTGGGAGAAACCCGCATACAGCGAAAGCCTCTTTGCCTGGGCATCTCCCCTGGGAAAGCACAGCGTTCCTTGGGAAATCAGAGTTGGGTTTGGGGATGCTGCTGCTGCTTGCCTGAGCTCGTCTCTGCAGCTCTGTGGAAGATACACGCATGGAGCGAAATACTCTTTGCACTAGCATCCCCTCTGCCTGAGAGAGAAGGCAAGTGTGGGGAAGGCGCAGAACGCCGCCCCCGGAGAAGAGAACGAGCCGTTGGCCTTGGGGTCGGGAAACGCTCGGAAAGCAGGATAGGCTGCCGTGGCACGAACAGCAGGCCGGTCGCAAGACAAGGGTCACCCGCTCCCTGTGCGGAGAGATGGAAGCCTGGCTGCTAAGGAGACATGAGGGGTCGATTAGGGAGGAGGCGCGTACTCCACTCTGAGGAAGGAGTCTGGGCAGATGGCAGACCTGTCCTGTGCCTCTGTTCCCAAGGGGAGAGCATCTCCTTGGCCACCTGTCCCAAGGGCAGACTTGGGCTTGCCACCAGGTGCCATACCCGGAACTCGCAGAAACAGCCACATGGAGAAACGAGCAGACAGATGCCGTCTTCCACCAAGATGTGGCAGCGATGTGGGTGGGAGGGGGTGTGCCGGGGAAAGAGTGGAGACAGTCCCCCACGGTTCCCCATCCCACTGCACGGGCGGTGTGCAGTGACCCTGTCGCCTCCTCCCTCCTGTGGTGAAGGACAGGCGTAACCCCGAGTCTGCCTGAGCACCAGAGCAAAAGGCAAAGCCTTACCGCCCCAGGAGATGGTAATAGGCATAGAGTGCCATGCTAGGACACACACGCTGCTGCAGAGTTGTGACTGTGTCTGCTTAGTTCGGCATAGCAAGGTGAACCCCGGGCTTGAACTTGGTTCCCGGGAAAGCAAGTCCCAAGAGGCACCAGCTCTCCCGCGGATCTTCTTCCCTGCCGCGCAGAGTGAACACCCAAAGCCTTTCTGAGATAGCAGCAGCGAAGTGCGCTTTGTGCCAAGCTGAAAACATCTGCGAAAGCATTGCAGTCGCGGGGAAATCAGAGTCGGTTCTGAGGGCTGCTGTTGCTGCTTGCCTTAGCCTAGTATTCGCAGCACTATGGGAGAAACCCGCATAGAGCGAAAGTCTCTTTGCCCTGGCATCCCATCTGGGAAAGCACAGCATTCTTTGGGAATTCAGAGTCCGGTCTGACGGATGCTCCTGTTTGCCTGAGCTGGTCTCCTCAGCACGGTGTAATAAACCCGCATGGAGCGAAATCCTCTATGCCTGGGCAAACCCTCTGCTGGAGAGAGAAGCCCGGTGGAGCCTGTGGAAAGAGCCTTTAGGAAAGGGACACGTTTTTCACTGCATTCCCTAGGAGCATGTCTGTGGAAGGTGCAGCACGCTGCCCGGGGAGAAGAGCAGGAGCATTTGGCCTTCTGGTCTCGAAACGTTTGCGAAGCAGGAGAGCCGGCAATACAAGTATCACCCGCTCCCGGTGCAGAGAGAAAGAAGCCTGGCTGCTAAGGAGACAGGAGGTGATGAGGTGGGCAAGGCGCGTGCTCCACTCTTTAGAAGGAGTCTGGGCAGAGAACCTGCCTGTCCTGAGCCTCTGGGCCCAAGGAGACAGTAGCTCCTTGGCCAACTGTCCCTGGGGCAGACATGCGCTAGCCACCAGGCGCCAACGCTGAACTCGCAGAAACAGCTCCCTGAAATAACGGGGTGTCAGATGCCGTCTTCCTCCAAGATGTGGAAGCTTGGAGGAGGCACGGGGTTTCAGTGGAAGGAGTGGGGACAGTTCCCCAAAGCTCCCTATTAGTGCACGTGCGGTGTGCAGGGATCCTGTCACCTCTCCTTTCCTGTGGGGAGGGCACTGGCCTAGACCGAGAATCCGCCTGAGCGCCAGAGTAAAAGCCCAAGCGATGCATACACTGGGAGATGGTAGTGTGCCTAGAGTGCCATCCTAGACTACGCACGCTACTGCGGGGTTGTGGCTGTGTCTGCTTAGTTCGGCCTGGCTGGGTGAACCCAGGACGCGATCATGGAGCCCGGGAAAGCAAGGCCCAAGAGGCACCAGCTCTCCCGCAGCTCTTCTTCCCTGACGCGACTGAAGCCTTGCTGAGGAAGCAGCAGCGAAGTGCTGTTTGCTCCAAGCCAAAGCCTCTGCGAAAGGACAGCATTCGCTGAGAAATGTTCTGCGGGCTCCTGCTGCTTGCCTGAGCCCAGTCTCGCGGTGGGAGAAACCCGCATACAGCGAAAGCCTCTTTGCCTGGGCATCTCCCCTGGGAAAGCACAGGGTTCCTTGGGAAATCAGAGTTGGGTTTGGGGATGCTGCTGCTGCTTGCCTGAGCTCGTCTCTGCAGCTCTGTGGAAGATACACGCATGGAGCGAAATACTCTTTGCCCTAGCATCCCCTCTGCCTGAGAGAGAAGGCAAGTGTGGGGAAGGCGCAGAACGCCGCCCCCGGAGAAGAGAACGAGCCGTTGGCCTTGGGGTCGGGAAACGCTCGGAAAGCAGGATAGGCTGCCGTGGCACGAACAGCAGGCCGGTCGCAAGACAAGGGTCACCCGCTCCCTGTGCGGAGAGATGGAAGCCTGGCTGCTAAGGAGACATGAGGGGTCGACTAGGGCGGAGGCGCGTACTCCACTCTGAGGAAGGAGTCTGGGCAGATGGCAGACCTGTCCTGTGCCTCTGTTCCCAAGGGGAGAGCATCTCCTTGGCCACCTGTCCCAAGGGCAGACTTGGGCTTGCCACCAGGTGCCATACCAGGAACTCGCAGAAACAGCCACATGGAGAAACGAGCAGACAGATGCCGTCTTCCACCAAGATGTGGCAGCGATGTGGGTGGGAGGGGGTGTGCCGGGGAAAGAGTGGAGACAGTCCCCCACGGTTCCCCATCCCACTGCACGGGCGGTGTGCAGTGACCCTGTCGCCTCCTCCCTCCTGTGGTGAAGGACAGGCGTAACCCCGAGTCTGCCTGAGCACCAGAGCAAAAAGCAAAGCCTTACCTACCCCAGGAGATCTTAATAGGCATAGAGTGCCATGCTAGGACACGCACGCTGCTGCAGAGTTGTGACTGTGTCTGCTTAGTTCGGCATAGCAAGGTGAACCCCGGGCTTGAACTTGGTTCCCGGGAAAGCAAGTCCCAAGAGGCACCAGCTCTCCCGCGGATCTTCTTCCCTGCCGCGCAGAGTGAACACCCAAAGCCTTTCTGAGATAGCAGCAGCGAAGTGCGCTTTGTGCCAAGCTGAAAATATCTGCGAAAGCATTGCAGTCGCGGGGAAATCAGAGTCGGTTCTGAGGGCTGCTGTTGCTGCTTGCCTTAGCCTAGTATTCGCAGCACTATGGGAGAAACCCGCATAGAGCGAAAGTCTCTTTGCCCTGGCATCCCATCTGGGAAAGCACAGCATTCTTTGGGAATTCAGAGTCCGGTCTGACGGATGCTCCTGTTTGCCTGAGCTGGTCTCCTCAGCACGGTGTCATAAACCCGCATGGAGCGAAATCCTCTATGCCTGGGCAAACCCTCTGCCGGAGAGAGAAGCCCGGTGGAGCCTGTGGAAAGAGCCTTTAGGAAAGGGACACGTTTTTCACTGCATTCCCTAGGAGCATGTCTGTGGAAGGTGCAGCACGCTGCCCGGGGAGAAGAGCAGGAGCATTTGGCCTTCTGGTCTCGAAACGTTTGCGAAGCAGGAGAGCCGGCAATACAAGTATCACCCGCTCCCGGTGCAGAGAGAAAGAAGCCTGGCTGCTAAGGAGACAGGAGGTGATGAGGTGGGCAAGGCGCGTGCTCCACTCTTTAGAAGGAGTCTGGGCAGAGAACCTGCCTGTCCTGAGCCTCTGGGCCCAAGGAGACAGTAGCTCCTTGGCCAACTGTCCCTGGGGCAGACATGCGCTAGCCACCAGGCGCCAACGCTGAACTCGCAGAAACAGCTCCCTGAAATAACGGGGTGTCAGATGCCGTCTTCCTCCAAGATGTGGAAGCTTGGAGGAGGCACGGGGTTTCAGTGGAAGGAGTGGGGACAGTTCCCCAAAGCTCCCTATTAGTGCACGTGCGGTGTGCAGGGATCCTGTCACCTCTCCTTTCCTGTGGGGAGGGCACTGGCCTAGACCGAGAATCCGCCTGAGCGCCAGAGTAAAAGCCCAAGCGATGCATACACTGGGAGATGGTAGTGTGCCTAGAGTGCCATCCTAGACTACGCACGCTACTGCGGGGTTGTGGCTGTGTCTGCTTAGTTCGGCCTGGCTGGGTGAACCCAGGACGCGATCATGGAGCCCGGGAAAGCAAGGCCCAAGAGGCACCAGCTCTCCCGCAGCTCTTCTTCCCTGACGCGACTGAAGCCTTGCTGAGGAAGCAGCAGCGAAGTGCTGTTTGCTCCAAGCCAAAGCCTCTGCGAAAGCACAGCATTCGCTGAGAAATGTTCTGCGGGCTCCTGCTGCTTGCCTGAGCCCAGTCTCGCGGTGGGAGAAACCCGCATACAGCGAAAGCCTCTTTGCCTGGGCATCTCCCCTGGGAAAGCACAGCGTTCCTTGGGAAATCAGAGTTGGGTTTGGGGATGCTGCTGCTGCTTGCCTGAGCTCGTCTCTGCAGCTCTGTGGAAGATACACGCATGGAGCGAAATACTCTTTGCCCTAGCATCCCCTCTGCCTGAGAGAGAAGGCAAGTGTGGGGAAGGCGCAGAACGCCGCCCCCGGAGAAGAGAACGAGCCGTTGGCCTTGGGGTCGGGAAACGCTCGGAAAGCAGGATAGGCTGCCGTGGCACGAACAGCAGGCCGGTCGCAAGACAAGGGTCACCCGCTCCCTGTGCGGAGAGATGGAAGCCTAGCTGCTAAGGAGACATGAGGGGTCGACTAGGGCGGAGGCGCGTACTCCACTCTGATGAAGGAGTCTGGGCAGATGGCAGACCTGTCCTGTGCCTCTGTTCCCAAGGGGAGAGCATCTCCTTGGCCACCTGTCCCAAGGGCAGACTTGGGCTTGCCACCAGGTGCCATACCCGGAACTCGCAGAAACAGCCACATGGAGAAACGAGCAGACAGATGCCGTCTTCCACCAAGATGTGGCAGCGATGTGGGTGGGAGGGGGTGTGCCGGGGAAAGAGTGGAGACAGTCCCCCACGGTTCCCCATCCCACTGCACGGGCGGTGTGCAGTGACCCTGTCGCCTCCTCCCTCCTGTGGTGAAGGACAGGCGTAACCCCGAGTCTGCCTGAGCACCAGAGCAAAAAGCAAAGCCTTACCTACCCCAGGAGATCTTAATAGGCATAGAGTGCCATGCTAGGACACACACGCTGCTGCAGAGTTGTGACTGTGTCTGCTTAGTTCGGCATAGCAAGGTGAACCCCGGGCTTGAACTTGGTTCCCGGGAAAGCAAGTCCCAAGAGGCACCAGCTCTCCCGCGGATCTTCTTCCCTGCCGCGCAGAGTGAACACCCAAAGCCTTTCTGAGATAGCAGCAGCGAAGTGCGCTTTGTGCCAAGCTGAAAACATCTGCGAAAGCATTGCAGTCGCGGGGAAATCAGAGTCGGTTCTGAGGGCTGCTGTTGCTGCTTGCCTTAGCCTAGTATTCGCAGCACTATGGGAGAAACCCGCATAGAGCGAAAGTCTCTTTGCCCTGGCATCCCATCTGGGAAAGCACAGCATTCTTTGGGAATTCAGAGTCCGGTCTGACGGATGCTCCTGTTTGCCTGAGCTGGTCTCCTCAGCACGGTGTCATAAACCCGCATGGAGCGAAATCCTCTATGCCTGGGCAAACCCTCTGCCGGAGAGAGAAGCCCGGTGGAGCCTGTGGAAAGAGCCTTTAGGAAAGGGACACGTTTTTCACTGCACTCCCTAGGAGCATGTCTGTGGAAGGTGCAGCACGCTGCCCGGGGAGAAGAGCAGGAGCATTTGGCCTTCTGGTCTCGAAACGGTTGCGAAGCAGGAGAGCCGGCAATACAAGTATCACCCGCTCCCGGTGCAGAGAGAAAGAAGCCTGGCTGCTAAGGAGACAGGAGGTGATGAGGTGGGCAAGGCGCGTGCTCCACTCTTTAGAAGGAGTCTGGGCAGAGAACCTGCCTGTCCTGAGCCTCTGGGCCCAAGGAGACAGTAGCTCCTTGGCCAACTGTCCCTGGGGCAGACATGCGCTAGCCACCAGGCGCCAACGCTGAACTCGCAGAAACAGCTCCCTGAAATAACGGGGTGTCAGATGCCGTCTTCCTCCAAGATGTGGAAGCTTGGAGGAGGCACGGGGTTTCAGTGGAAGGAGTGGGGACAGTTCCCCAAAGCTCCCTATTAGTGCACGTGCGGTGTGCAGGGATCCTGTCACCTCTCCTTTCCTGTGGGGGGGGCACTGGCCTAGACCGAGAATCCGCCTGAGCGCCAGAGTAAAAGCCCAAGCGATGCATACACTGGGAGATGGTAGTGTGCCTAGAGTGCCATCCTAGACTACGCACGCTACTGCGGGGTTGTGGCTGTGTCTGCTTAGTTCGGCCTGGCTGGGTGAACCCAGGACGCGATCATGGAGCCCGGGAAAGCAAGGCCCAAGAGGCACCAGCTCTCCCGCAGCTCTTCTTCCCTGACGCGACTGAAGCCTTGCTGAGGAAGCAGCAGCGAAGTGCTGTTTGCTCCAAGCCAAAGCCTCTGCGAAAGCACAGCATTCGCTGAGAAATGTTCTGCGGGCTCCTGCTGCTTGCCTGAGCCCAGTCTCGCGGTGGGAGAAACCCGCATACAGCGAAAGCCTCTTTGCCTGGGCATCTCCCCTGGGAAAGCACAGGGTTCCTTGGGAAATCAGAGTTGGGTTTGGGGATGCTGCTGCTGCTTGCCTGAGCTCGTCTCTGCAGCTCTGTGGAAGATACACGCATGGAGCGAAATACTCTTTGCCCTAGCATCCCCTCTGCCTGAGAGAGAAGGCAAGTGTGGGGAAGGCGCAGAACGCCGCCCCCGGAGAAGAGAACGAGCCGTTGGCCTTGGGGTCGGGAAACGCTCGGAAAGCAGGATAGGCTGCCGTGGCACGAACAGCAGGCCGGTCGCAAGACAAGGGTCACCCGCTCCCTGTGCGGAGAGATGGAAGCCTGGCTGCTAAGGAGACATGAGGGGTCGATTAGGGAGGAGGCGCGTACTCCACTCTGAGGAAGGAGTCTGGGCAGATGGCAGACCTGTCCTGTGCCTCTGTTCCCAAGGCGAGAGCATCTCCTTGGCCACCTGTCCCAAGGGCAGACTTGGGCTTGCCACCAGGTGCCATACCCGGAACTCGCAGAAACAGCCACATGGAGAAACGAGCAGACAGATGCCGTCTTCCACCAAGATGTGGCAGCGATGTGGGTGGGAGGGGGTGTGCCGGGGAAAGAGTGGAGACAGTCCCCCACGGTTCCCCATCCCACTGCACGGGCGGTGTGCAGTGACCCTGTCGCCTCCTCCCTCCTGTGGTGAAGGACAGGCGTAACCCCGAGTCTGCCTGAGCACCAGAGCAAAAAGCAAAGCCTTACCTACCCCAGGAGATCTTAATAGGCATAGAGTGCCATG
Organism: Mustela lutreola; assembly: GCF_030435805.1. Classification (NCBI taxonomy): domain Eukaryota; kingdom Metazoa; phylum Chordata; class Mammalia; order Carnivora; family Mustelidae; genus Mustela; species Mustela lutreola. Next base: position 63,330,354 of record NC_081291.1, read on the forward strand.
CTAGGACACGCACGCTGCTGCAGAGTTGTGACTGTGTCTGCTTAGTTCGGCATAGCAAGGTGAACCCCGGGCTTGAACTTGGTTCCCGGGAAAGCAAGTCCCAAGAGGCACCAGCTCTCCCGCGGATCTTCTTCCCTGCCGCGCAGAGTGAACACCCAAAGCCTTTCTGAGATAGCAGCAGCGAAGTGCGCTTTGTGCCAAGCTGAAAACATCTGCGAAAGCATTGCAGTCGCGGGGAAATCAGAGTCGGTTCTGAGGGCTGCTGTTGCTGCTTGCCTTAGCCTAGTATTCGCAGCACTATGGGAGAAACCCGCATAGAGCGAAAGTCTCTTTGCCCTGGCATCCCATCTGGGAAAGCACAGCATTCTTTGGGAATTCAGAGTCCGGTCTGACGGATGCTCCTGTTTGCCTGAGCTGGTCTCCTCAGCACGGTGTCATAAACCCGCATGGAGCGAAATCCTCTATGCCTGGGCAAACCCTCTGCCGGAGAGAGAAGCCCGGTGGAGCCTGTGGAAAGAGCCTTTAGGAAAGGGACACGTTTTTCACTGCATTCCCTAGGAGCATGTCTGTGGAAGGTGCAGCACGCTGCCCGGGGAGAAGAGCAGGAGCATTTGGCCTTCTGGTCTCGAAACGTTTGCGAAGCAAGAGAGCCGGCAATACAAGTATCACCCGCTCCCGGTGCAGAGAGAAAGAAGCCTGGCTGCTAAGGAGACAGGAGGTGATGAGGTGGGCAAGGCGCGTGCTCCACTCTTTAGAAGGAGTCTGGGCAGAGAACCCTCCTGTCCTGAGCCTCTGGGCCCAAGGAGACAGTAGCTCCTTGGCCAACTGTCCCTGGGGCAGACATGCGCTAGCCACCAGGCGCCAACGCTGAACTCGCAGAAACAGCTCCCTGAAATAACGGGGTGTCAGATGCCGTCTTCCTCCAAGATGTGGAAGCTTGGAGGAGGCACGGGGTTTCAGTGGAAGGAGTGGGGACAGTTCCCCAAAGCTCCCTATTAGTGCACGTGCGGTGTGCAGGGATCCTGTCACCTCTCCTTTCCTGTGGGGAGGGCACTGGCCTAGACCGAGAATCCGCCTGAGCGCCAGAGTAAAAGCCCAAGCGATGCATACACTGGGAGATGGTAGTGTGCCTAGAGTGCCATCCTAGACTACGCACGCTACTGCGGGGTTGTGGCTGTGTCTGCTTAGTTCGGCCTGGCTGGGTGAACCCAGGACGCGATCATGGAGCCCGGGAAAGCAAGGCCCAAGAGGCACCAGCTCTCCCGCAGCTCTTCTTCCCTGACGCGACTGAAGCCTTGCTGAGGAAGCAGCAGCGAAGTGCTGTTTGCTCCAAGCCAAAGCCTCTGCGAAAGCACAGCATTCGCTGAGAAATGTTCTGCGGGCTCCTGCTGCTTGCCTGAGCCCAGTCTCGCGGTGGGAGAAACCCGCATACAGCGAAAGCCTCTTTGCCTGGGCATCTCCCCTGGGAAAGCACAGCGTTCCTTGGGAAATCAGAGTTGGGTTTGGGGATGCTGCTGCTGCTTGCCTGAGCTCGTCTCTGCAGCTCTGTGGAAGATACACGCATGGAGCGAAATACTCTTTGCCCTAGCATCCCCTCTGCCTGAGAGAGAAGGCAAGTGTGGGGAAGGCGCAGAACGCCGCCCCCGGAGAAGAGAACGAGCCGTTGGCCTTGGGGTCGGGAAACGCTCGGAAAGCAGGATAGGCTGCCGTGGCACGAACAGCAGGCCGGTCGCAAGACAAGGGTCACCCGCTCCCTGTGCGGAGAGATGGAAGCCTGGCTGCTAAGGAGACATGAGGGGTCGACTAGGGCGGAGGCGCGTACTCCACTCTGAGGAAGGAGTCTGGGCAGATGGCAGACCTGTCCTGTGCCTCTGTTCCCAAGGGGAGAGCATCTCCTTGGCCACCTGTCCCAAGGGCAGACTTGGGCTTGCCACCAGGTGCCATACCCGGAACTCGCAGAAACAGCCACATGGAGAAACGAGCAGACAGATGCCGTCTTCCACCAAGATGTGGCAGCGATGTGGGTGGGAGGGGGTGTGCCGGGGAAAGAGTGGAGACAGTCCCCCACGGTTCCCCATCCCACTGCACGGGCGGTGTGCAGTGACCCTGTCGCCTCCTCCCTCCTGTGGTGAAGGACAGGCGTAACCCCGAGTCTGCCTGAGCACCAGAGCAAAAAGCAAAGCCTTACCTACCCCAGGAGATCTTAATAGGCATAGAGTGCCATGCTAGGACACGCACGCTGCTGCAGAGTTGTGACTGTGTCTGCTTAGTTCGGCATAGCAAGGTGAACCCCGGGCTTGAACTTGGTTCCCGGGAAAGCAAGTCCCAAGAGGCACCAGCTCTCCCGCGGATCTTCTTCCCTGCCGCGCAGAGTGAACACCCAAAGCCTTTCTGAGATAGCAGCAGCGAAGTGCGCTTTGTGCCAAGCTGAAAATATCTGCGAAAGCATTGCAGTCGCGGGGAAATCAGAGTCGGTTCTGAGGGCTGCTGTTGCTGCTTGCCTTAGCCTAGTATTCGCAGCACTATGGGAGAAACCCGCATAGAGCGAAAGTCTCTTTGCCCTGGCATCCCATCTGGGAAAGCACAGCATTCTTTGGGAATTCAGAGTCCGGTCTGACGGATGCTCCTGTTTGCCTGAGCTGGTCTCCTCAGCACGGTGTCATAAACCCGCATGGAGCGAAATCCTCTATGCCTGGTCAATCCCTCTGCCGGAGAGAGAAGCCCGGTGGAGCCTGTGGAAAGAGCCTTTAGGAAAGGGACACGTTTTTCACTGCATTCCCTAGGAGCATGTCTGTGGAAGGTGCAGCACGCTGCCCGGGGAGAAGAGCAGGAGCATTTGGCCTTCTGGTCTCGAAACGTTTGCGAAGCAGGAGAGCCGGCAATACAAGTATCACCCGCTCCCGGTGCAGAGAGAAAGAAGCCTGGCTGCTAAGGAGACAGGAGGTGATGAGGTGGGCAAGGCGCGTGCTCCACTCTTTAGAAGGAGTCTGGGCAGAGAACCCTCCTGTCCTGAGCCTCTGGGCCCAAGGAGACAGTAGCTCCTTGGCCAACTGTCCCTGGGGCAGACATGCGCTAGCCACCAGGCGCCAACGCTGAACTCGCAGAAACAGCTCCCTGAAATAACGGGGTGTCAGATGCCGTCTTCCTCCAAGATGTGGAAGCTTGGAGGAGGCACGGGGTTTCAGTGGAAGGAGTGGGGACAGTTCCCCAAAGCTCCCTATTAGTGCACGTGCGGTGTGCAGGGATCCTGTCACCTCTCCTTTCCTGTGGGGAGGGCACTGGCCTAGACCGAGAATCCGCCTGAGCGCCAGAGTAAAAGCCCAAGCGATGCATACACTGGGAGATGGTAGTGTGCCTAGAGTGCCATCCTAGACTACGCACGCTACTGCGGGGTTGTGGCTGTGTCTGCTTAGTTCGGCCTGGCTGGGTGAACCCAGGACGCGATCATGGAGCCCGGGAAAGCAAGGCCCAAGAGGCACCAGCTCTCCCGCAGCTCTTCTTCCCTGACGCGACTGAAGCCTTGCTGAGGAAGCAGCAGCGAAGTGCTGTTTGCTCCAAGCCAAAGCCTCTGCGAAAGCACAGCATTCGCTGAGAAATGTTCTGCGGGCTCCTGCTGCTTGCCTGAGCCCAGTCTCGCGGTGGGAGAAACCCGCATACAGCGAAAGCCTCTTTGCCTGGGCATCTCCCCTGGGAAAGCACAGCGTTCCTTGGGAAATCAGAGTTGGGTTTGGGGATGCTGCTGCTGCTTGCCTGAGCTCGTCTCTGCAGCTCTGTGGAAGATACACGCATGGAGCGAAATACTCTTTGCCCTAGCATCCCCTCTGCCTGAGAGAGAAGGCAAGTGTGGGGAAGGCGCAGAACGCCGCCCCCGGAGAAGAGAACGAGCCGTTGGCCTTGGGGTCGGGAAACGCTCGGAAAGCAGGATAGGCTGCCGTGGCACGAACAGCAGGCCGGTCGCAAGACAAGGGTCACCCGCTCCCTGTGCGGAGAGATGGAAGCCTGGCTGCTAAGGAGACATGAGGGGTCGACTAGGGCGGAGGCGCGTACTCCACTCTGATGAAGGAGTCTGGGCAGATGGCAGACCTGTCCTGTGCCTCTGTTCCCAAGGGGAGAGCATCTCCTTGGCCACCTGTCCCAAGGGCAGACTTGGGCTTGCCACCAGGTGCCATACCCGGAACTCGCAGAAACAGCCACATGGAGAAACGAGCAGACAGATGCCGTCTTCCACCAAGATGTGGCAGCGATGTGGGTGGGAGGGGGTGTGCCGGGGAAAGAGTGGAGACAGTCCCCCACGGTTCCCCATCCCACTGCACGGGCGGTGTGCAGTGACCCTGTCGCCTCCTCCCTCCTGTGGTGAAGGACAGGCGTAACCCCGAGTCTGCCTGAGCACCAGAGCAAAAAGCAAAGCCTTACCTACCCCAGGAGATCTTAATAGGCATAGAGTGCCATGCTAGGACACGCACGCTGCTGCAGAGTTGTGACTGTGTCTGCTTAGTTCGGCATAGCAAGGTGAACCCCGGGCTTGAACTTGGTTCCCGGGAAAGCAAGTCCCAAGAGGCACCAGCTCTCCCGCGGATCTTCTTCCCTGCCGCGCAGAGTGAACACCCAAAGCCTTTCTGAGATAGCAGCAGCGAAGTGCGCTTTGTGCCAAGCTGAAAACATCTGCGAAAGCATTGCAGTCGCGGGGAAATCAGAGTCGGTTCTGAGGGCTGCTGTTGCTGCTTGCCTTAGCCTAGTATTCGCAGCACTATGGGAGAAACCCGCATAGAGCGAAAGTCTCTTTGCCCTGGCATCCCATCTGGGAAAGCACAGCATTCTTTGGGAATTCAGAGTCCGGTCTGACGGATGCTCCTGTTTGCCTGAGCTGGTCTCCTCAGCACGGTGTCATAAACCCGCATGGAGCGAAATCCTCTATGCCTGGGCAAACCCTCTGCCGGAGAGAGAAGCCCGGTGGAGCCTGTGGAAAGAGCCTTTAGGAAAGGGACACGTTTTTCACTGCACTCCCTAGGAGCATGTCTGTGGAAGGTGCAGCACGCTGCCCGGGGAGAAGAGCAGGAGCATTTGGCCTTCTGGTCTCGAAACGGTTGCGAAGCAGGAGAGCCGGCAATACAAGTATCACCCGCTCCCGGTGCAGAGAGAAAGAAGCCTGGCTGCTAAGGAGACAGGAGGTGATGAGGTGGGCAAGGCGCGTGCTCCACTCTTTAGAAGGAGTCTGGGCAGAGAACCTGCCTGTCCTGAGCCTCTGGGCCCAAGGAGACAGTAGCTCCTTGGCCAACTGTCCCTGGGGCAGACATGCGCTAGCCACCAGGCGCCAACGCTGAACTCGCAGAAACAGCTCCCTGAAATAACGGGGTGTCAGATGCCGTCTTCCTCCAAGATGTGGAAGCTTGGAGGAGGCACGGGGTTTCAGTGGAAGGAGTGGGGACAGTTCCCCAAAGCTCCCTATTAGTGCACGTGCGGTGTGCAGGGATCCTGTCACCTCTCCTTTCCTGTGGGGGGGGCACTGGCCTAGACCGAGAATCCGCCTGAGCGCCAGAGTAAAAGCCCAAGCGATGCATACACTGGGAGATGGTAGTGTGCCTAGAGTGCCATCCTAGACTACGCACGCTACTGCGGGGTTGTGGCTGTGTCTGCTTAGTTCGGCCTGGCTGGGTGAACCCAGGACGCGATCATGGAGCCCGGGAAAGCAAGGCCCAAGAGGCACCAGCTCTCCCGCAGCTCTTCTTCCCTGACGCGACTGAAGCCTTGCTGAGGAAGCAGCAGCGAAGTGCTGTTTGCTCCAAGCCAAAGCCTCTGCGAAAGCACAGCATTCGCTGAGAAATGTTCTGCGGGCTCCTGCTGCTTGCCTGAGCCCAGTCTCGCGGTGGGAGAAACCCGCATACAGCGAAAGCCTCTTTGCCTGGGCATCTCCCCTGGGAAAGCACAGCGTTCCTTGGGAAATCAGAGTTGGGTTTGGGGATGCTGCTGCTGCTTGCCTGAGCTCGTCTCTGCAGCTCTGTGGAAGATACACGCATGGAGCGAAATACTCTTTGCCCTAGCATCCCCTCTGCCTGAGAGAGAAGGCAAGTGTGGGGAAGGCGCAGAACGCCGCCCCCGGAGAAGAGAACGAGCCGTTGGCCTTGGGGTCGGGAAACTCTCGGAAAGCAGGATAGGCTGCCGTGGCACGAACAGCAGGCCGGTCGCAAGACAAGGGTCACCCGCTCCCTGTGCGGAGAGATGGAAGCCTGGCTGCTAAGGAGACATGAGGGGTCGACTAGGGCGGAGGCGCGTACTCCACTCTGAGGAAGGAGTCTGGGCAGATGGCAGACCTGTCCTGTGCCTCTGTTCCCAAGGGGAGAGCATCTCCTTGGCCACCTGTCCCAAGGGCAGACTTGGGCTTGCCACCAGGTGCCATACCCGGAACTCGCAGAAACAGCCACATGGAGAAACGAGCAGACAGATGCCGTCTTCCACCAAGATGTGGCAGCGATGTGGGTGGGAGGGGGTGTGCCGGGGAAAGAGTGGAGACAGTCCCCCACGGTTCCCCATCCCACTGCACGGGCGGTGTGCAGTGACCCTGTCGCCTCCTCCCTCCTGTGGTGAAGGACAGGCGTAACCCCGAGTCTGCCTGAGCACCAGAGCAAAAAGCAAAGCCTTACCTACCCCAGGAGATCTTAATAGGCATAGAGTGCCATGCTAGGACACGCACGCTGCTGCAGAGTTGTGACTGTGTCTGCTTAGTTCGGCATAGCAAGGTGAACCCCGGGCTTGAACTTGGTTCCCGGGAAAGCAAGTCCCAAGAGGCACCAGCTCTCCCGCGGATCTTCTTCCCTGCCGCGCAGAGTGAACACCCAAAGCCTTTCTGAGATAGCAGCAGCGAAGTGCGCTTTGTGCCAAGCTGAAAACATCTGCGAAAGCATTGCAGTCGCGGGGAAATCAGAGTCGGTTCTGAGGGCTGCTGTTGCTGCTTGCCTTAGCCTAGTATTCGCAGCACTATGGGAGAAACCCGCATAGAGCGAAAGTCTCTTTGCCCTGGCATCCCATCTGGGAAAGCACAGCATTCTTTGGGAATTCAGAGTCCGGTCTGACGGATGCTCCTGTTTGCCTGAGCTGGTCTCCTCAGCACGGTGTCATAAACCCGCATGGAGCGAAATCCTCTATGCCTGGGCAAACCCTCTGCCGGAGAGAGAAGCCCGGTGGAGCCTGTGGAAAGAGCCTTTAGGAAAGGGACACGTTTTTCACTGCACTCCCTAGGAGCATGTCTGTGGAAGGTGCAGCACGCTGCCCGGGGAGAAGAGCAGGAGCATTTGGCCTTCTGGTCTCGAAACGGTTGCGAAGCAGGAGAGCCGGCAATACAAGTATCACCCGCTCCCGGTGCAGAGAGAAAGAAGCCTGGCTGCTAAGGAGACAGGAGGTGATGAGGTGGGCAAGGCGCGTGCTCCACTCTTTAGAAGGAGTCTGGGCAGAGAACCTGCCTGTCCTGAGCCTCTGGGCCCAAGGAGACAGTAGCTCCTTGGCCAACTGTCCCTGGGGCAGACATGCGCTAGCCACCAGGCGCCAACGCTGAACTCGCAGAAACAGCTCCCTGAAATAACGGGGTGTCAGATGCCGTCTTCCTCCAAGATGTGGAAGCTTGGAGGAGGCACGGGGTTTCAGTGGAAGGAGTGGGGACAGTTCCCCAAAGCTCCCTATTAGTGCACGTGCGGTGTGCAGGGATCCTGTCACCTCTCCTTTCCTGTGGGGAGGGCACTGGCCTAGACCGAGAATCCGCCTGAGCGCCAGAGTAAAAGCCCAAGCGATGCATACACTGGGAGATGGTAGTGTGCCTAGAGTGCCATCCTAGACTACGCACGCTACTGCGGGGTTGTGGCTGTGTCTGCTTAGTTCGGCCTGGCTGGGTGAACCCAGGACGCGATCATGGAGCCCGGGAAAGCAAGGCCCAAGAGGCACCAGCTCTCCCGCAGCTCTTCTTCCCTGACGCGACTGAAGCCTTGCTGAGGAAGCAGCAGCGAAGTGCTGTTTGCTCCAAGCCAAAGCCTCTGCGAAAGCACAGCATTCGCTGAGAAATGTTCTGCGGGCTCCTGCTGCTTGCCTGAGCCCAGTCTCGCGGTGGGAGAAACCCGCATACAGCGAAAGCCTCTTTGCCTGGGCATCTCCCCTGGGAAAGCACAGCGTTCCTTGGGAAATCAGAGTTGGGTTTGGGGATGCTGCTGCTGCTTGCCTGAGCTCGTCTCTGCAGCTCTGTGGAAGATACACGCATGGAGCGAAATACTCTTTGCCCTAGCATCCCCTCTGCCTGAGAGAGAAGGCAAGTGTGGGGAAGGCGCAGAACGCCGCCCCCGGAGAAGAGAACGAGCCGTTGGCCTTGGGGTCGGGAAACGCTCGGAAAGCAGGATAGGCTGCCGTGGCACGAACAGCAGGCCGGTCGCAAGACAAGGGTCACCCGCTCCCTGTGCGGAGAGATGGAAGCCTGGCTGCTAAGGAGACATGAGGGGTCGACTAGGGCGGAGGCGCGTACTCCACTCTGATGAAGGAGTCTGGGCAGATGGCAGACCTGTCCTGTGCCTCTGTTCCCAAGGGGAGAGCATCTCCTTGGCCACCTGTCCCAAGGGCAGACTTGGGCTTGCCACCAGGTGCCATACCCGGAACTCGCAGAAACAGCCACATGGAGAAACGAGCAGACAGATGCCGTCTTCCACCAAGATGTGGCAGCGATGTGGGTGGGAGGGGGTGTGCCGGGGAAAGAGTGGAGACAGTCCCCCACGGTTCCCCATCCCACTGCACGGGCGGTGTGCAGTGACCCTGTCGCCTCCTCCCTCCTGTGGTGAAGGACAGGCGTAACCCCGAGTCTGCCTGAGCACCAGAGCAAAAAGCAAAGCCTTACCTACCCCAGGAGATCTTAATAGGCATAGAGTGCCATGCTAGGACACGCACGCTGCTGCAGAGTTGTGACTGTGTCTGCTTAGTTCGGCATAGCAAGGTGAACCCCGGGCTTGAACTTGGTTCCCGGGAAAGCAAGTCCCAAGAGGCACCAGCTCTCCCGCGGATCTTCTTCCCTGCCGCGCAGAGTGAACACCCAAAGCCTTTCTGAGATAGCAGCAGCGAAGTGCGCTTTGTGCCAAGCTGAAAACATCTGCGAAAGCATTGCAGTCGCGGGGAAATCAGAGTCGGTTCTGAGGGCTGCTGTTGCTGCTTGCCTTAGCCTAGTATTCGCAGCACTATGGGAGAAACCCGCATAGAGCGAAAGTCTCTTTGCCCTGGCATCCCATCTGGGAAAGCACAGCATTCTTTGGGAATTCAGAGTCCGGTCTGACGGATGCTCCTGTTTGCCTGAGCTGGTCTCCTCAGCACGGTGTCATAAACCCGCATGGAGCGAAATCCTCTATGCCTGGGCAAACCCTCTGCCGGAGAGAGAAGCCCGGTGGAGCCTGTGGAAAGAGCCTTTAGGAAAGGGACACGTTTTTCACTGCACTCCCTAGGAGCATGTCTGTGGAAGGTGCAGCACGCTGCCCGGGGAGAAGAGCAGGAGCATTTGGCCTTCTGGTCTCGAAACGGTTGCGAAGCAGGAGAGCCGGCAATACAAGTATCACCCGCTCCCGGTGCAGAGAGAAAGAAGCCTGGCTGCTAAGGAGACAGGAGGTGATGAGGTGGGCAAGGCGCGTGCTCCACTCTTTAGAAGGAGTCTGGGCAGAGAACCTGCCTGTCCTGAGCCTCTGGGCCCAAGGAGACAGTAGCTCCTTGGCCAACTGTCCCTGGGGCAGACATGCGCTAGCCACCAGGCGCCAACGCTGAACTCGCAGAAACAGCTCCCTGAAATAACGGGGTGTCAGATGCCGTCTTCCTCCAAGATGTGGAAGCTTGGAGGAGGCACGGGGTTTCAGTGGAAGGAGTGGGGACAGTTCCCCAAAGCTCCCTATTAGTGCACGTGCGGTGTGCAGGGATCCTGTCACCTCTCCTTTCCTGTGGGGGGGGCACTGGCCTAGACCGAGAATCCGCCTGAGCGCCAGAGTAAAAGCCCAAGCGATGCATACACTGGGAGATGGTAGTGTGCCTAGAGTGCCATCCTAGACTACGCACGCTACTGCGGGGTTGTGGCTGTGTCTGCTTAGTTCGGCCTGGCTGGGTGAACCCAGGACGCGATCATGGAGCCCGGGAAAGCAAGGCCCAAGAGGCACCAGCTCTCCCGCAGCTCTTCTTCCCTGACGCGACTGAAGCCTTGCTGAGGAAGCAGCAGCGAAGTGCTGTTTGCTCCAAGCCAAAGCCTCTGCGAAAGCACAGCATTCGCTGAGAAATGTTCTGCGGGCTCCTGCTGCTTGCCTGAGCCCAGTCTCGCGGTGGGAGAAACCCGCATACAGCGAAAGCCTCTTTGCCTGGGCATCTCCCCTGGGAAAGCACAGCGTTCCTTGGGAAATCAGAGTTGGGTTTGGGGATGCTGCTGCTGCTTGCCTGAGCTCGTCTCTGCAGCTCTGTGGAAGATACACGCATGGAGCGAAATACTCTTTGCCCTAGCATCCCCTCTGCCTGAGAGAGAAGGCAAGTGTGGGGAAGGCGCAGAACGCCGCCCCCGGAGAAGAGAACGAGCCGTTGGCCTTGGGGTCGGGAAACGCTCGGAAAGCAGGATAGGCTGCCGTGGCACGAACAGCAGGCCGGTCGCAAGACAAGGGTCACCCGCTCCCTGTGCGGAGAGATGGAAGCCTGGCTGCTAAGGAGACATGAGGGGTCGACTAGGGCGGAGGCGCGTACTCCACTCTGAGGAAGGAGTCTGGGCAGATGGCAGACCTGTCCTGTGCCTCTGTTCCCAAGGGGAGAGCATCTCCTTGGCCACCTGTCCCAAGGGCAGACTTGGGCTTGCCACCAGGTGCCATACCCGGAACTCGCAGAAACAGCCACATGGAGAAACGAGCAGACAGATGCCGTCTTCCACCAAGATGTGGCAGCGATGTGGGTGGGAGGGGGTGTGCCGGGGAAAGAGTGGAGACAGTCCCCCACGGTTCCCCATCCCACTGCACGGGCGGTGTGCAGTGACCCTGTCGCCTCCTCCCTCCTGTGGTGAAGGACAGGCGTAACCCCGAGTCTGCCTGAGCACCAGAGCAAAAAGCAAAGCCTTACCTACCCCAGGAGATCTTAATAGGCATAGAGTGCCATGCTAGGACACGCACGCTGCTGCAGAGTTGTGACTGTGTCTGCTTAGTTCGGCATAGCAAGGTGAACCCCGGGCTTGAACTTGGTTCCCGGGAAAGCAAGTCCCAAGAGGCACCAGCTCTCCCGCGGATCTTCTTCCCTGCCGCGCAGAGTGAACACCCAAAGCCTTTCTGAGATAGCAGCAGCGAAGTGCGCTTTGTGCCAAGCTGAAAACATCTGCGAAAGCATTGCAGTCGCGGGGAAATCAGAGTCGGTTCTGAGGGCTGCTGTTGCTGCTTGCCTTAGCCTAGTATTCGCAGCACTATGGGAGAAACCCGCATAGAGCGAAAGTCTCTTTGCCCTGGCATCCCATCTGGGAAAGCACAGCATTCTTTGGGAATTCAGAGTCCGGTCTGACGGATGCTCCTGTTTGCCTGAGCTGGTCTCCTCAGCACGGTGTCATAAACCCGCATGGAGCGAAATCCTCTATGCCTGGGCAAACCCTCTGCCGGAGAGAGAAGCCCGGTGGAGCCTGTGGAAAGAGCCTTTAGGAAAGGGACACGTTTTTCACTGCACTCCCTAGGAGCATGTCTGTGGAAGGTGCAGCACGCTGCCCGGGGAGAAGAGCAGGAGCATTTGGCCTTCTGGTCTCGAAACGGTTGCGAAGCAGGAGAGCCGGCAATACAAGTATCACCCGCTCCCGGTGCAGAGAGAAAGAAGCCTGGCTGCTAAGGAGACAGGAGGTGATGAGGTGGGCAAGGCGCGTGCTCCACTCTTTAGAAGGAGTCTGGGCAGAGAACCTGCCTGTCCTGAGCCTCTGGGCCCAAGGAGACAGTAGCTCCTTGGCCAACTGTCCCTGGGGCAGACATGCGCTAGCCACCAGGCGCCAACGCTGAACTCGCAGAAACAGCTCCCTGAAATAACGGGGTGTCAGATGCCGTCTTCCTCCAAGATGTGGAAGCTTGGAGGAGGCACGGGGTTTCAGTGGAAGGAGTGGGGACAGTTCCCCAAAGCTCCCTATTAGTGCACGTGCGGTGTGCAGGGATCCTGTCACCTCTCCTTTCCTGTGGGGGGGGCACTGGCCTAGACCGAGAATCCGCCTGAGCGCCAGAGTAAAAGCCCAAGCGATGCATACACTGGGAGATGGTAGTGTGCCTAGAGTGCCATCCTAGACTACGCACGCTACTGCGGGGTTGTGGCTGTGTCTGCTTAGTTCGGCCTGGCTGGGTGAACCCAGGACGCGATCATGGAGCCCGGGAAAGCAAGGCCCAAGAGGCACCAGCTCTCCCGCAGCTCTTCTTCCCTGACGCGACTGAAGCCTTGCTGAGGAAGCAGCAGCGAAGTGCTGTTTGCTCCAAGCCAAAGCCTCTGCGAAAGCACAGCATTCGCTGAGAAATGTTCTGCGGGCTCCTGCTGCTTGCCTGAGCCCAGTCTCGCGGTGGGAGAAACCCGCATACAGCGAAAGCCTCTTTGCCTGGGCATCTCCCCTGGGAAAGCACAGCGTTCCTTGGGAAATCAGAGTTGGGTTTGGGGATGCTGCTGCTGCTTGCCTGAGCTCGTCTCTGCAGCTCTGTGGAAGATACACGCATGGAGCGAAATACTCTTTGCCCTAGCATCCCCTCTGCCTGAGAGAGAAGGCAAGTGTGGGGAAGGCGCAGAACGCCGCCCCCGGAGAAGAGAACGAGCCGTTGGCCTTGGGGTCGGGAAACGCTCGGAAAGCAGGATAGGCTGCCGTGGCACGAACAGCAGGCCGGTCGCAAGACAAGGGTCACCCGCTCCCTGTGCGGAGAGATGGAAGCCTGGCTGCTAAGGAGACATGAGGGGTCGACTAGGGCGGAGGCGCGTACTCCACTCTGAGGAAGGAGTCTGGGCAGATGGCAGACCTGTCCTGTGCCTCTGTTCCCAAGGGGAGAGCATCTCCTTGGCCACCTGTCCCAAGGGCAGACTTGGGCTTGCCACCAGGTGCCATACCCGGAACTCGCAGAAACAGCCACATGGAGAAACGAGCAGACAGATGCCGTCTTCCACCAAGATGTGGCAGCGATGTGGGTGGGAGGGGGTGTGCCGGGGAAAGAGTGGAGACAGTCCCCCACGGTTCCCCATCCCACTGCACGGGCGGTGTGCAGTGACCCTGTCGCCTCCTCCCTCCTGTGGTGAAGGACAGGCGTAACCCCGAGTCTGCCTGAGCACCAGAGCAAAAAGCAAAGCCTTACCTACCCCAGGAGATCTTAATAGGCATAGAGTGCCATGCTAGGACACGCACGCTGCTGCAGAGTTGTGACTGTGTCTGCTTAGTTCGGCATAGCAAGGTGAACCCCGGGCTTGAACTTGGTTCCCGGGAAAGCAAGTCCCAAGAGGCACCAGCTCTCCCGCGGATCTTCTTCCCTGCCGCGCAGAGTGAACACCCAAAGCCTTTCTGAGATAGCAGCAGCGAAGTGCGCTTTGTGCCAAGCTGAAAACATCTGCGAAAGCATTGCAGTCGCGGGGAAATCAGAGTCGGTTCTGAGGGCTGCTGTTGCTGCTTGCCTTAGCCTAGTATTCGCAGCACTATGGGAGAAACCCGCATAGAGCGAAAGTCTCTTTGCCCTGGCATCCCATCTGGGAAAGCACAGCATTCTTTGGGAATTCAGAGTCCGGTCTGACGGATGCTCCTGTTTGCCTGAGCTGGTCTCCTCAGCACGGTGTCATAAACCCGCATGGAGCGAAATCCTCTATGCCTGGGCAAACCCTCTGCCGGAGAGAGAAGCCCGGTGGAGCCTGTGGAAAGAGCCTTTAGGAAAGGGACACGTTTTTCACTGCACTCCCTAGGAGCATGTCTGTGGAAGGTGCAGCACGCTGCCCGGGGAGAAGAGCAGGAGCATTTGGCCTTCTGGTCTCGAAACGTTTGCGAAGCAGGAGAGCCGGCAATACAAGTATCACCCGCTCCCGGTGCAGAGAGAAAGAAGCCTGGCTGCTAAGGAGACAGGAGGTGATGAGGTGGGCAAGGCGCGTGCTCCACTCTTTAGAAGGAGTCTGGGCAGAGAACCTGCCTGTCCTGAGCCTCTGGGCCCAAGGAGACAGTAGCTCCTTGGCCAACTGTCCCTGGGGCAGACATGCGCTAGCCACCAGGCGCCAACGCTGAACTCGCAGAAACAGCTCCCTGAAATAACGGGGTGTCAGATGCCGTCTTCCTCCAAGATGTGGAAGCTTGGAGGAGGCACGGGGTTTCAGTGGAAGGAGTGGGGACAGTTCCCCAAAGCTCCCTATTAGTGCACGTGCGGTGTGCAGGGATCCTGTCACCTCTCCTTTCCTGTGGGGAGGGCACTGGCCTAGACCGAGAATCCGCCTGAGCGCCAGAGTAAAAGCCCAAGCGATGCATACACTGGGAGATGGTAGTGTGCCTAGAGTGCCATCCTAGACTACGCACGCTACTGCGGGGTTGTGGCTGTGTCTGCTTAGTTCGGCCTGGCTGGGTGAACCCAGGACGCGATCATGGAGCCCGGGAAAGCAAGGCCCAAGAGGCACCAGCTCTCCCGCAGCTCTTCTTCCCTGACGCGACTGAAGCCTTGCTGAGGAAGCAGCAGCGAAGTGCTGTTTGCTCCAAGCCAAAGCCTCTGCGAAAGCACAGCATTCGCTGAGAAATGTTCTGCGGGCTCCTGCTCCTTGCCTGAGCCCAGTCTCGCGGTGGGAGAAACCCGCATACAGCGAAAGCCTCTTTGCCTGGGCATCTCCCCTGGGAAAGCACAGCGTTCCTTGGGAAATCAGAGTTGGGTTTGGGGATGCTGCTGCTGCTTGCCTGAGCTCGTCTCTGCAGCTCTGTGGAAGATACACGCATGGAGCGAAATACTCTTTGCACTAGCATCCCCTCTGCCTGAGAGAGAAGGCAAGTGTGGGGAAGGCGCAGAACGCCGCCCCCGGAGAAGAGAACGAGCCGTTGGCCTTGGGGTCGGGAAACGCTCGGAAAGCAGGATAGGCTGCCGTGGCACGAACAGCAGGCCGGTCGCAAGACAAGGGTCACCCGCTCCCTGTGCGGAGAGATGGAAGCCTGGCTGCTAAGGAGACATGAGGGGTCGACTAGGGCAGAGGCGCGTACTCCACTCTGAGGAAGGAGTCTGGGCAGATGGCAGACCTGTCCTGTGCCTCTGTTCCCAAGGGGAGAGCATCTCCTTGGCCACCTGTCCCAAGGGCAGACTTGGGCTTGCCACCAGGTGCCATACCCGGAACTCGCAGAAACAGCCACATGGAGAAACGAGCAGACAGATGCCGTCCTCCACCAAGATGTGGCAGCGATGTGGGTGGGAGGGGGTGTGCCGGGGAAAGAGTGGAGACAGTCCCCCACGGTTCCCCATCCCACTGCACGGGCGGTGTGCAGTGACCCTGTCGCCTCCTCCCTCCTGTGGTGAAGGACAGGCGTAACCCCGAGTCTGCCTGAGCACCAGAGCAAAAAGCAAAGCCTTACCTACCCCAGGAGATCTTAATAGGCATAGAGTGCCATGCTAGGACACGCACGCTGCTGCAGAGTTGTGACTGTGTCTGCTTAGTTCGGCATAGCAAGGTGAACCCCGGGCTTGAACTTGGTTCCCGGGAAAGCAAGTCCCAAGAGGCACCAGCTCTCCCGCGGATCTTCTTCCCTGCCGCGCAGAGTGAACACCCAAAGCCTTTCTGAGATAGCAGCAGCGAAGTGCGCTTTGTGCCAAGCTGAAAACATCTGCGAAAGCATTGCAGTCGCGGGGAAATCAGAGTCGGTTCTGAGGGCTGCTGTTGCTGCTTGCCTTAGCCTAGTATTCGCAGCACTATGGGAGAAACCGGCATAGAGCGAAAGTCTCTTTGCCCTGGCATCCCATCTGGGAAAGCACAGCATTCTTTGGGAATTCAGAGTCCGGTCTGACGGATGCTCCTGTTTGCCTGAGCTGGTCTCCTCAGCACGGTGTCATAAACCCGCATGGAGCGAAATCCTCTATGCCTGGGCAAACCCTCTGCCGGAGAGAGAAGCCCGGTGGAGCCTGTGGAAAGAGCCTTTAGGAAAGGGACACGTTTTTCACTGCATTCCCTAGGAGCATGTCTGTGGAAGGTGCAGCACGCTGCCCGGGGAGAAGAGCAGGAGCATTTGGCCTTCTGGTCTCGAAACGGTTGCGAAGCAGGAGAGCCGGCAATACAAGTATCACCCGCTCCCGGTGCAGAGAGAAAGAAGCCTGGCTGCTAAGGAGACAGGAGGTGATGAGGTGGGCAAGGCGCGTGCTCCACTCTTTAGAAGGAGTCTGGGCAGAGAACCTGCCTGTCCTGAGCCTCTGGGCCCAAGGAGACAGTAGCTCCTTGGCCAACTGTCCCTGGGGCAGACATGCGCTAGCCACCAGGCGCCAACGCTGAACTCGCAGAAACAGCTCCCTGAAATAACGGGGTGTCAGATGCCGTCTTCCTCCAAGATGTGGAAGCTTGGAGGAGGCACGGGGTTTCAGTGGAAGGAGTGGGGACAGTTCCCCAAAGCTCCCTATTAGTGCACGTGCGGTGTGCAGGGATCCTGTCACCTCTCCTTTCCTGTGGGGAGGGCACTGGCCTAGACCGAGAATCCGCCTGAGCGCCAGAGTAAAAGCCCAAGCGATGCATACACTGGGAGATGGTAGTGTGCCTAGAGTGCCATCCTAGACTACGCACGCTACTGCGGGGTTGTGGCTGTGTCTGCTTAGTTCGGCCTGGCTGGGTGAACCCAGGACGCGATCATGGAGCCCGGGAAAGCAAGGCCCAAGAGGCACCAGCTCTCCCGCAGCTCTTCTTCCCTGACGCGACTGAAGCCTTGCTGAGGAAGCAGCAGCGAAGTGCTGTTTGCTCCAAGCCAAAGCCTCTGCGAAAGCACAGCATTCGCTGAGAAATGTTCTGCGGGCTCCTGCTGCTTGCCTGAGCCCAGTCTCGCGGTGGGAGAAACCCGCATACAGCGAAAGCCTCTTTGCCTGGGCATCTCCCCTGGGAAAGCACAGCGTTCCTTGGGAAATCAGAGTTGGGTTTGGGGATGCTGCTGCTGCTTGCCTGAGCTCGTCTCTGCAGCTCTGTGGAAGATACACGCATGGAGCGAAATACTCTTTGCCCTAGCATCCCCTCTGCCTGAGAGAGAAGGCAAGTGTGGGGAAGGCGCAGAACGCCGCCCCCGGAGAAGAGAACGAGCCGTTGGCCTTGGGGTCGGGAAACGCTCGGAAAGCAGGATAGGCTGCCGTGGCACGAACAGCAGGCCGGTCGCAAGACAAGGGTCACCCGCTCCCTGTGCGGAGAGATGGAAGCCTGGCTGCTAAGGAGACATGAGGGGTCGACTAGGGCGGAGGCGCGTACTCCACTCTGAGGAAGGAGTCTGGGCAGATGGCAGACCTGTCCTGTGCCTCTGTTCCCAAGGGGAGAGCATCTCCTTGGCCACCTGTCCCAAGGGCAGACTTGGGCTTGCCACCAGGTGCCATACCCGGAACTCGCAGAAACAGCCACATGGAGAAACGAGCAGACAGATGCCGTCTTCCACCAAGATGTGGCAGCGATGTGGGTGGGAGGGGGTGTGCCGGGGAAAGAGTGGAGACAGTCCCCCACGGTTCCCCATCCCACTGCACGGGCGGTGTGCAGTGACCCTGTCGCCTCCTCCCTCCTGTGGTGAAGGACAGGCGTAACCCCGAGTCTGCCTGAGCACCAGAGCAAAAAGCAAAGCCTTACCTACCCCAGGAGATCTTAATAGGCATAGAGTGCCATGCTAGGACACGCACGCTGCTGCAGAGTTGTGACTGTGTCTGCTTAGTTCGGCATAGCAAGGTGAACCCCGGGCTTGAACTTGGTTCCCGGGAAAGCAAGTCCCAAGAGGCACCAGCTCTCCCGCGGATCTTCTTCCCTGCCGCGCAGAGTGAACACCCAAAGCCTTTCTGAGATAGCAGCAGCGAAGTGCGCTTTGTGCCAAGCTGAAAACATCTGCGAAAGCATTGCAGTCGCGGGGAAATCAGAGTCGGTTCTGAGGGCTGCTGTTGCTGCTTGCCTTAGCCTAGTATTCGCAGCACTATGGGAGAAACCCGCATAGAGCGAAAGTCTCTTTGCCCTGGCATCCCATCTGGGAAAGCACAGCATTCTTTGGGAATTCAGAGTCCGGTCTGACGGATGCTCCTGTTTGCCTGAGCTGGTCTCCTCAGCACGGTGTCATAAACCCGCATGGAGCGAAATCCTCTATGCCTGGGCAAACCCTCTGCCAGAGAGAGAAGCCCGGTGGAGCCTGTGGAAAGAGCCTTTAGGAAAGGGACACGTTTTTCACTGCACTCCCTAGGAGCATGTCTGTGGAAGGTGCAGCACGCTGCCCGGGGAGAAGAGCAGGAGCATTTGGCCTTCTGGTCTCGAAACGGTTGCGAAGCAGGAGAGCCGGCAATACAAGTATCACCCGCTCCCGGTGCAGAGAGAAAGAAGCCTGGCTGCTAAGGAGACAGGAGGTGATGAGGTGGGCAAGGCGCGTGCTCCACTCTTTAGAAGGAGTCTGGGCAGAGAACCTGCCTGTCCTGAGCCTCTGGGCCCAAGGAGACAGTAGCTCCTTGGCCAACTGTCCCTGGGGCAGACATGCGCTAGCCACCAGGCGCCAACGCTGAACTCGCAGAAACAGCTCCCTGAAATAACGGGGTGTCAGATGCCGTCTTCCTCCAAGATGTGGAAGCTTGGAGGAGGCACGGGGTTTCAGTGGAAGGAGTGGGGACAGTTCCCCAAAGCTCCCTATTAGTGCACTTGCGGTGTGCAGGGATCCTGTCACCTCTCCTTTCCTGTGGGGGGGGGCCCTGGCCTAGACCGAGAATCCGCCTGAGCGCCAGAGTAAAAGCCCAAGCGATGCATACACTGGGAGTTGGTAGTGTGCCTAGAGTGCCATCCTAGACTACGCACGCTACTGCGGGGTTGTGGCTGTGTCTGCTTAGTTCGGCCTGGCTGGGTGAACCCAGGACGCGATCATGGAGCCCGGGAAAGCAAGGCCCAAGAGGCACCAGCTCTCCCGCAGCTCTTCTTCCCTGACGCGACTGAAGCCTTGCTGAGGAAGCAGCAGCGAAGTGCTGTTTGCTCCAAGCCAAATCCTCTGCGAAAGCACAGCATTCGCTGAGAAATGTTCTGCGGGCTCCTGCTGCTTGCCTGAGCCCAGTCTCGCGGTGGGAGAAACCCGCATACAGCGAAAGCCTCTTTGCCTGGGCATCTCCCCTGGGAAAGCACAGCGTTCCTTGGGAAATCAGAGTTGGGTTTGGGGATGCTGCTGCTGCTTGCCTGAGCTCGTCTCTGCAGCTCTGTGGAAGATACACGCATGGAGTGAAATACTCTTTGCCCTAGCATCCCCTCTGCCTGAGAGAGAAGGCAAGTGTGGGGAAGGCGCAGAACGCCGCCCCCGGAGAAGAGAACGAGCCGTTGGCCTTGGGGTCGGGAAACGCTCGGAAAGCAGGATAGGCTGCCGTGGCACGAACAGCAGGCCGGTCGCAAGACAAGGGTCACCGGCTCCCTGTGCGGAGAGATGGAAGCCTGGCTGCTAAGGAGACATGAGGGGTCGACTAGGGCAGAGGCGCGTACTCCACTCTGAGGAAGGAGTCTGGGCAGATGGCAGACCTGTCCTGTGCCTCTGTTCCCAAGGGGAGAGCATCTCCTTGGCCACCTGTCCCAAGGGCAGACTTGGGCTTGCCACCAGGTGCCATACCCGGAACTCGCAGAAACAGCCACATGGAGAAACGAGCAGACAGATGCCGTCCTCCACCAAGATGTGGCAGCGATGTGGGTGGGAGGGGGTGTGCCGGGGAAAGAGTGGAGACAGTCCCCCACGGTTCCCCATCCCACTGCACGGGCGGTGTGCAGTGACCCTGTCGCCTCCTCCCTCCTGTGGTGAAGGACAGGCGTAACCCCGAGTCTGCCTGAGCACCAGAGCAAAAAGCAAAGCCTTACCTACCCCAGGAGATCTTAATAGGCATAGAGTGCCATGCTAGGACACGCACGCTGCTGCAGAGTTGTGACTGTGTCTGCTTAGTTCGGCATAGCAAGGTGAACCCCGGGCTTGAACTTGGTTCCCGGGAAAGCAAGTCCCAAGAGGCACCAGCTCTCCCGCGGATCTTCTTCCCTGCCGCGCAGAGTGAACACCCAAAGCCTTTCTGAGATAGCAGCAGCGAAGTGCGCTTTGTGCCAAGCTGAAAACATCTGCGAAAGCATTGCAGTCGCGGGGAAATCAGAGTCGGTTCTGAGGGCTGCTGTTGCTGCTTGCCTTAGCCTAGTATTCGCAGCACTATGGGAGAAACCCGCATAGAGCGAAAGTCTCTTTGCCCTGGCATCCCATCTGGGAAAGCACAGCATTCTTTGGGAATTCAGAGTCCGGTCTGACGGATGCTCCTGTTTGCCTGAGCTGGTCTCCTCAGCACGGTGTCATAAACGCGCATGGAGCAAAATCCTCTATGCCTGGGCAAACCCTCTGCCGGAGAGAGAAGCCCGGTGGAGCCTGTGGAAAGAGCCTTTAGGAAAGGGACACGTTTTTCACTGCACTCCCTAGGAGCATGTCTGTGGAAGGTGCAGCACGCTGCCCGGGGAGAAGAGCAAGAGCCGTTGGCCTTCTGGTCTGGAAACGGTTGCAAAGCAGAGGAGAGGGTAATACAAGTATCATCCGCTCCCAGTGTAGAGAGACAGAAGCGTGGCTGCTAAGGAGAGAGGAGGGAATGAGTAGGGCAGGGCGCGTGCTCCACCCTTAGGAAGGAGTCTGGGCAGAAAGCATGCCTGTCCTGAGGGACTGCGTCCAAGGAGACAGCAGCTCCTTGGCCACCTGTCCCTGGGGCAGACATGCGCTAGCCACAAGGCACCTACACTGACCACGCAGAAACAGCTCCCTGAAATTACGGGGAGTCAGATGCCGACTTCCTCCAGGATGTGGAAGCTTGGAGGAGGCACGGGGTTTAAGGGGAGGAGTTGGCACAGTCCCCCAATGCTCCCTATTCAGTTCACGGCCGTGTGCAGGTATTCTGTCGCCTCCTATCTCCTGTGGTGAAGGCACTGGCCTAGACCCCGAGTCTCTCCAAGAGCCGAAGCAAAAAGCAAAGCCTAACCTACCCCAGGAGATGGTAATAGGCATAAAGTGCCATGCTAGGCCTAGCACGCTGCTGCAGGGTTGTGACTGTGTCTGCTTAGGTCGGCATAGCAAGGTGAATCCCGCGAGTAAACTCGGAGCCCAGGAAAGCATGTCCCAAGAGGCACCAGCTCTCCCGCAGCTCTTCTTCCCTACCGTGCAGAGTGAACATCCAATGCCTTTCTGAGGAAGCAGCAGCAAAGTGCGGTTTGTGCCAAGCTGAAAACCTCTGTGAAAGCATAGCAGTCGCTGGGAAATCAGAGTCGGGTCTGAGGGCTGCTGTTGCTGCTTGCCTTAGCCTAGTATTCGCAGCACCATTGGACAAACACGCATAGAGCGAAATCCTCTTTGCCCTGGCATCCCCTCTGGGAAAGCACAGCATTCTTTGGGAAATCAGAGTCCGGTCTGAGGGATGCTCCTGTTTGCCTGAGCTGGTCTCCTCAGCACGGTGTCATATACCCGCATGGAGCGAAACCGTCTATGCCTGGGCATCCCCTCTGCCTGAGAGAGAAGCGCGGTGGCGCCTGTGGAAAGAGCCTTAAGGAAAGGAACACGTTTTTCACAGCACTCCCTAGGAGCATGTCTGTGGAAGGTGCAGCACGCTGCCCGGGGAGAAGAGCAGGAGCATTTGGCCTTCTGGTCTCGAAACGGTTGCGAAGCAGGAGAGCCGGCAATACAAGTATCACCCGCTCCCGGTGCAGAGAGAAAGAAGCCTGGCTGCTAAGGAGACAGGAGGTGATGAGGTGGGCAAGGCGCGTGCTCCACTCTTTAGAAGGAGTCTGGGCAGAGAACCTGCCTGTCCTGAGCCTCTGGGCCCAAGGAGACAGTAGCTCCTTGGCCAACTGTCCCTGGGGCAGACATGCGCTAGCCACCAGGCGCCAACGCTGAACTCGCAGAAACAGCTCCCTGAAATAACGGGGTGTCAGATGCCGTCTTCCTCCAAGATGTGGAAGCTTGGAGGAGGCACGGGGTTTCAGTGGAAGGAGTGGGGACAGTTCCCCAAAGCTCCCTATTAGTGCACGTGCGGTGTGCAGGGATCCTGTCACCTCTCCTTTCCTGTGGGGAGGGCACTGGCCTAGACCGAGAATCCGCCTGAGCGCCAGAGTAAAAGCCCAAGCGATGCATACACTGGGAGATGGTAGTGTGCCTAGAGTGCCATCCTAGACTACGCAGGCTACTGCGGGGTTGTGGCTGTGTCTGCTTAGTTCGGCCTGGCTGGGTGAACCCAGGACGCGATCATGGAGCCCGGGAAAGCAAGGCCCAAGAGGCACCAGCTCTCCCGCAGCTCTTCTTCCCTGACGCGACTGAAGCCTTGCTGAGGAAGCAGCAGCGAAGTGCTGTTTGCTCCAAGCCAAAGCCTCTGCGAAAGCACAGCATTCGCTGAGAAATGTTCTGCGGGCTCCTGCTGCTTGCCTGAGCCCAGTCTCGCGGTGGGAGAAACCCGCATACAGCGAAAGCCTCTTTGCCTGGGCATCTCCCCTGGGAAAGCACAGCGTTCCTTGGGAAATCAGAGTTGGGTTTGGGGATGCTGCTGCTGCTTGCCTGAGCTCGTCTCTGCAGCTCTGTGGAAGATACACGCATGGAGCGAAATACTCTTTGCCCTAGCATCCCCTCTGCCTGAGAGAGAAGGCAAGTGTGGGGAAGGCGCAGAACGCCGCCCCCGGAGAAGAGAACGAGCCGTTGGCCTTGGGGTCGGGAAACGCTCGGAAAGCAGGATAGGCTGCCGTGGCACGAACAGCAGGCCGGTCGCAAGACAAGGGTCACCCGCTCCCTGTGCGGAGAGATGGAAGCCTGGCTGCTAAGGAGACATGAGGGGTCGATTAGGGAGGAGGCGCGTACTCCACTCTGAGGAAGGAGTCTGGGCAGATGGCAGACCTGTCCTGTGCCTCTGTTCCCAAGGGGAGAGCATCTCCTTGGCCACCTGTCCCAAGGGCAGACTTGGGCTTGCCACCAGGTGCCATACCCGGAACTCGCAGAAACAGCCACATGGAGAAACGAGCAGACAGATGCCGTCTTCCACCAAGATGTGGCAGCGATGTGGGTGGGAGGGGGTGTGCCGGGGAAAGAGTGGAGACAGTCCCCCACGGTTCCCCATCCCACTGCACGGGCGGTGTGCAGTGACCCTGTCGCCTCCTCCCTCCTGTGGTGAAGGACAGGCGTAACCCCGAGTCTGCCTGAGCACCAGAGCAAAAAGCAAAGCCTTACCTACCCCAGATGATCTTAATAGGCATAGAGTGCCATGCTAGGACACGCACGCTGCTGCAGAGTTGTCACTGTGTCTGCTTCGTTCGGCATAGCAAGGTGAACCCCGGGCTTGAACTTGGTTCCCGGGAAAGCAAGTCCCAAGAGGCACCAGCTCTCCCGCGGATCTTCTTCCCTGCCGCGCAGAGTGAACACCCAAAGCGTTTCTGAGCTAGCAGCAGCGAAGTGCGCTTTGTGCCAAGCTGAAAACATCTGCGAAAGCATTGCAGTCGCGGGGAAATCAGAGTCGGTTCTGAGGGCTGCTGTTGCTGCTTGCCTTAGCCTAGTATTCGCAGCACTATGGGAGAAACCCGCATAGAGCGAAAGTCTCTTTGCCCTGGCATCCCATCTGGGAAAGCACAGCATTCTTTGGGAATTCAGAGTCCGGTCTGACGGATGCTCCTGTTTGCCTGAGCTGGTCTCCTCAGCACGGTGTCATAAACGCGCATGGAGCGAAATCCTCTATGCCTGGGCAAACCCTCTGCCGGAGAGAGAAGCCCGGTGGAGCCTGTGGAAAGAGCCTTTAGGAAAGGGACACGTTTTTCACTGCACTCCCTAGGAGCATGTCTGTGGAAGGTGCAGCACGCTGCCCGGGGAGAAGAGCAAGAGCCGTTGGCCTTCTGGTCTGGAAACGGTTGCAAAGCAGAGGAGAGGGTAATACAAGTATCATCCGCTCCCAGTGTAGAGAGACAGAAGCGTGGCTGCTAAGGAGAGAGGAGGGAATGTGTAGGGCAGGGCGCGTGCTCCACCCTTAGGAAGGAGTCTGGGCAGAAAGCATGCCTGTCCTGAGGGACTGCGTCCAAGGAGACAGCAGCTCCTTGGCCACCTGTCCCTGGGGCAGACATGCGCTAGCCACAAGGCACCTACACTGACCACGCAGAAACAGCTCCCTGAAATTACGGGGAGTCAGATGCCGACTTCCTCCAGGATGTGGAAGCTTGGAGGAGGCACGGGGTTTAAGGGGAGGAGTTGGCACAGTCCCCCAATGCTCCCTATTCAGTTCACGGCCGTGTGCAGGTATCCTGTCGCCTCCTATCTCCTGTGGTGAAGGCACTGGCCTAGACCCCGAGTCTCTCCAAGAGCCGAAGCAAAAAGCAAAGCCTAACCTACCCCAGGAGATGGTAATAGGCATAAAGTGCCATGCTAGGCCTAGCACGCTGCTGCAGGGTTGTGACTGTGTCTGCTTAGGTCGGCATAGCAAGGTGAATCCCGCGAGTAAACTCGGAGCCCAGGAAAGCATGTCCCAAGAGGCACCAGCTCTCCCGCAGCTCTTCTTCCCTACCGTGCAGAGTGAACATCCAATGCCTTTCTGAGGAAGCAGCAGCAAAGTGCGGTTTGTGCCAAGCTGAAAACCTCTGTGAAAGCATAGCAGTCGCTGGGAAATCAGAGTCGGGTCTGAGGGCTGCTGTTGCTGCTTGCCTTAGCCTAGTATTCGCAGCACCATTGGACAAACACGCATAGAGCGAAATCCTCTTTGCCCTGGCATCCCCTCTGGGAAAGCACAGCATTCTTTGGGAAATCAGAGTCCGGTCTGAGGGATGCTCCTGTTTGCCTGAGCTGGTCTCCTCAGCACGGTTTCATATACCCGCATGGAGCGAAACCGTCTATGCCTCGGCATCCCCTCTGCCTGAGAGAGAAGCGCGGTGGCGCCTGTGGAAAGAGCCTTAAGGAAAGGAACACGTTTTTCACAGCACTCCCTAGGAGCATGTCTGTGGAAGGTGCAGCACGCTGCCCGGGGAGAAGAGCAGGAGCATTTGGCCTTCTGGTCTCGAAACGGTTGCGAAGCAGGAGAGCCGGCAATACAAGTATCACCCGCTCCCGGTGCAGAGAGAAAGAAGCCTGGCTGCTAAGGAGACAGGAGGGGATGAGGTGGGCAAGGCGCGTGCTCCACTCTTTAGAAGGAGTCTGGGCAGAGAACCTGCCTGTCCCGAGCCTCTGGGCCCAAGGAGACAGTAGCTCCTTGGCCAACTGTCCCTGGGGCAGACATGCGCTAGCCACCAGGCGCCAACGCTGAACTCGCAGAAACAGCTCCCTGAAATAACGGGGTGTCAGATGCCGTCTTCCTCCAAGATGTGGAAGCTTGGAGGAGGCACGGGGTTTCAGTGGAAGGAGTGGGGACAGTTCCCCAAAGCTCCCTATTAGTGCACGTGCGGTGTGCAGGGATCCTGTCACCTCTCCTTTCCTGTGGGGAGGGCACTGGCCTAGACCGAGAATCCGCCTGAGCGCCAGAGTAAAAGCCCAAGCGATGCATACACTGGGAGATGGTAGTGTGCCTAGAGTGCCATCCTAGACTACGCAGGCTACTGCGGGGTTGTGGCTGTGTCTGCTTAGTTCGGCCTGGCTGGGTGAACCCAGGACGCGATCATGGAGCCCGGGAAAGCAAGGCCCAAGAGGCACCAGCTCTCCCGCAGCTCTTCTTCCCTGACGCGACTGAAGCCTTGCTGTGGAAGCAGCAGCGAAGTGCTGTTTGCTCCAAGCCAAAGCCTCTGCGAAAGCACAGCATTCGCTGAGAAATGTTCTGCGGGCTCCTGCTGCTTGCCTGAGCCCAGTCTCGCGGTGGGAGAAACCCGCATACAGCGAAAGCCTCTTTGCCTGGGCATCTCCCCTGGGAAAGCACAGCGTTCCTTGGGAAATCAGAGTTGGGTTTGGGGATGCTGCTGCTGCTTGCCTGAGCTCGTCTCTGCAGCTCTGTGGAAGATACACGCATGGAGCGAAATACTCTTTGCCCTAGCATCCCCTCTGCCTGAGAGAGAAGGCAAGTGTGGGGAAGGCGCAGAACGCCGCCCCCGGAGAAGAGAACGAGCCGTTGGCCTTGGGGTCGGGAAACGCTCGGAAAGCAGGATAGGCTGCCGTGGCACGAACAGCAGGCCGGTCGCAAGACAAGGGTCACCCGCTCCCTGTGCGGAGAGATGGAAGCCTGGCTGCTAAGGAGACATGAGGGGTCGACTAGGGCGGAGGCGCGTACTCCACTCTGAGGAAGGAGTCTGGGCAGATGGCAGACCTGTCCTGTGCCTCTGTTCCCAAGGGGAGAGCATCTCCTTGGCCACCTGTCCCAAGGGCAGACTTGGGCTTGCCACCAGGTGCCATACCCGGAACTCGCAGAAACAGCCACATGGAGAAACGAGCAGACAGATGCCGTCTTCCACCAAGATGTGGCAGCGATGTGGGTGGGAGGGGGTGTGCCGGGGAAAGAGTGGAGACAGTCCCCCACGGTTCCCCATCCCACTGCACGGGCGGTGTGCAGTGACCCTGTCGCCTCCTCCCTCCTGTGGTGAAGGACAGGCGTAACCCCGAGTCTGCCTGAGCACCAGAGCAAAAAGCAAAGCCTTACCTACCCCAGGAGATCTTAATAGGCATAGAGTGCCATGCTAGGACACGCACGCTGCTGCAGAGTTGTGACTGTGTCTGCTTAGTTCGGCATAGCAAGGTGAACCCCGGGCTTGAACTTGGTTCCCGGGAAAGCAAGTCCCAAGAGGCACCAGCTCTCCCGCGGATCTTCTTCCCTGCCGCGCAGAGTGAACACCCAAAGCCTTTCTGAGATAGCAGCAGCGAAGTGCGCTTTGTGCCAAGCTGAAAACATCTGCGAAAGCATTGCAGTCGCGGGGAAATCAGAGTCGGTTCTGAGGGCTGCTGTTGCTGCTTGCCTTAGCCTAGTATTCGCAGCACTATGGGAGAAACCCGCATAGAGCGAAAGTCTCTTTGCCCTGGCATCCCATCTGGGAAAGCACAGCATTCTTTGGGAATTCAGAGTCCGGTCTGACGGATGCTCCTGTTTGCCTGAGCTGGTCTCCTCAGCACGGTGTCATAAACCCGCATGGAGCGAAATCCTCTATGCCTGGGCAAACCCTCTGCCGGAGATAGAAGCCCGGTGGAGCCTGTGGAAAGAGCCTTTAGGAAAGGGACACGTTTTTCACTGCATTCCCTAGGAGCATGTCTGTGGAAGGTGCAGCACGCTGCCCGGGGAGAAGAGCAGGAGCATTTGGCCTTCTGGTCTCGAAACGGTTGCGAAGCAGGAGAGCCGGCAATACAAGTATCACCCGCTCCCGGTGCAGAGAGAAAGAAGCCTGGCTGCTAAGGAGACAGGAGGTGATGAGGTGGGCAAGGCGCGTGCTCCACTCTTTAGAAGGAGTCTGGGCAGAGAACCTGCCTGTCCTGAGCCTCTGGGCCCAAGGAGACAGTAGCTCCTTGGCCAACTGTCCCTGGGGCAGACATGCGCTAGCCACCAGGCGCCAACGCTGAACTCGCAGAAACAGCTCCCTGAAATAACGGGGTGTCAGATGCCGTCTTCCTCCAAGATGTGGAAGCTTGGAGGAGGCACGGGGTTTCAGTGGAAGGAGTGGGGACAGTTCCCCAAAGCTCCCTATTAGTGCACGTGCGGTGTGCAGGGATCCTGTCACCTCTCCTTTCCTGTGGGGAGGGCACTGGCCTAGACCGAGAATCCGCCTGAGCGCCAGAGTAAAAGCCCAAGCGATGCATACACTGGGAGATGGTAGTGTGCCTAGAGTGCCATCCTAGACTACGCAGGCTACTGCGGGGTAGTGGCTGTGTCTGCTTAGTTCGGCCTGGCTGGGTGAAGCCAGGACGCGATCATGGAGCCCGGGAAAGCAAGGCCCAAGAGGCACCAGCTCTCCTGCAGCTCTTCTTCCCTGACGCGACTGAAGCCTTGCTGAGGAAGCAGCAGCGAAGTGCTGTTTGCTCCAAGCCAAAGCCTCTGCGAAAGCACAGCATTCGCTGAGAAATGTTCTGCGGGCTCCTGCTGCTTGCCTGAGCCCAGTCTCGCGGTGGGAGAAACCCGCATACAGCGAAAGCCTCTTTGCCTGGGCATCTCCCCTGGGAAAGCACAGCGTTCCTTGGGAAATCAGAGTTGGGTTTGGGGATGCTGCTGCTGCTTGCCTGAGCTCGTCTCTGCAGCTCTGTGGAAGATACACGCATGGAGCGAAATACTCTTTGCCCTAGCATCCCCTCTGCCTGAGAGAGAAGGCAAGTGTGGGGAAGGCGCAGAACGCCGCCCCTGGAGAAGAGAACGAGCCGTTGGCCTTGGGGTCGGGAAACGCTCGGAAAGCAGGATAGGCTGCCGTGGCACGAACAGCAGGCCGGTCGCAAGACAAGGGTCACCCGCTCCCTGTGCGGAGAGATGGAAGCCTGGCTGCTAAGGAGACATGAGGGGTCGACTAGGGCAGAGGCGCGTACTCCACTCTGAGGAAGGAGTCTGGGCAGATGGCAGACCTGTCCTGTGCCTCTGTTCCCAAGGGGAGAGCATCTCCTTGGCCACCTGTCCCAAGGGCAGACTTGGGCTTGCCACCAGGTGCCATACCCGGAACTCGCAGAAACAGCCACATGGAGAAACGAGCAGACAGATGCCGTCCTCCACCAAGATGTGGCAGCGATGTGGGTGGGAGGGGGTGTGCCGGGGAAAGAGTGGAGACAGTCCCCCACGGTTCCCCATCCCACTGCACGGGCGGTGTGCAGTGACCCTGTCGCCTCCTCCCTCCTGTGGTGAAGGACAGGCGTAACCCCGAGTCTGCCTGAGCACCAGAGCAAAAAGCAAAGCCTTACCTACCCCAGGAGATCTTAATAGGCATAGAGTGCCATGCTAGGACACGCACGCTGCTGCAGAGTTGTGACTGTGTCTGCTTAGTTCGGCATAGCAAGGTGAACCCCGGGCTTGAACTTGGTTCCCGGGAAAGCAAGTCCCAAGAGGCACCAGCTCTCCCGCGGATCTTCTTCCCTGCCGCGCAGAGTGAACACCCAAAGCCTTTCTGAGATAGCAGCAGCGAAGTGCGCTTTGTGCCAAGCTGAAAACATCTGCGAAAGCATTGCAGTCGCGGGGAAATCAGAGTCGGTTCTGAGGGCTGCAGTTGCTGCTTGCCTTAGCCTAGTATTCGCAGCACTATGGGAGAAACCCGCATAGAGCGAAAGTCTCTTTGCCCTGGCATCCCATCTGGGAAAGCACAGCATTCTTTGGGAATTCAGAGTCCGGTCTGACGGATGCTCCTGTTTGCCTGAGCTGGTCTCCTCAGCACGGTGTAATAAACCCGCATGGAGCGAAATCCTCTATGCCTGGGCAAACCCTCTGCCGGAGAGAGAAGCCCGGTGGAGCCTGTGGAAAGAGCCTTTAGGAAAGGGACACGTTTTTCACTGCACTCCCTAGGAGCATGTCTGTGGAAGGTGCAGCACGCTGCCCGGGGAGAAGAGCAAGAGCCGTTGGCCTTCTGGTCTGGAAACGGTTGTGAAGCAGGAGAGCCGGCAATACAAGTATCAGCCGCGCCCAGTGCAGAGAGACAGAAGCCTGGCTGCTAAGGAGACAGGAGGTGATGAGGTGGGCAAGGCGCGTGCTCCACTCTTTAGAAGGAGTCTGGGCAGAGAACCTGCCTGTCCTGAGCCTCTGGGCCCAAGGAGACAGTAGCTCCTTGGCCAACTGTCCCTGGGGCAGACATGCGCTAGCCACCAGGCGCCAACGCTGAACTCGCAGAAACAGCTCCCTGAAATAACGGGGTGTCAGATGCCGTCTTCCTCCAAGATGTGGAAGCTTGGAGGAGGCACGGGGTTTCAGTGGAAGGAGTGGGGACAGTTCCCCAAAGCTCCCTATTAGTGCACGTGCGGTGTGCAGGGATCCTGTCACCTCTCCTTTCCTGTGGGGAAGGCACTGGCCTAGACCGAGAATCCGCCTGAGCGCCAGAGTAAAAGCCCAAGCGATGCATACACTGGGAGATGGTAGTGTGCCTAGAGTGCCATCCTAGACTACGCACGCTACTGCGGGGTTGTGGCTGTGTCTGCTTAGTTCGGCCTGGCTGGGTGAACCCAGGACGCGATCATGGAGCCCGGGAAAGCAAGGCCAAAGAGGCACAAGCTCTGCCGCAGCTCTTCTTCCCTGACGCGACTGAAGCCTTGCTGAGGAAGCAGCAGCGAAGTGCTGTTTGCTCCAAGCCAAAGCCTCTGCGAAAGCACAGCATTCGCTGAGAAATGTTCTGCGGGCTCCTGCTGCTTGCCTGAGCCCAGTCTCGCGGTGGGAGAAACCCGCACACAGCGAAAGCCTCTTTGCCTGGGCATCTCCCCTGGGAAAGCACAGCGTTCCTTGGGAAATCAGAGTTGGGTTTGGGGATGCTGCTGCTGCTTGCCTGAGCTCGTCTCCGCAGCTCTGTGGAAGATACACGCATGGAGCGAAATAGTCTTTGCCCTAGCATCCCGTCTGCCTGAGAGAGAAGCCAAGTGTGGGGAAGGCATAGCATGCCGTCCCCGGAGAAGAGAACGAGCCGTTGGCCTTGCGGTCGGGAAACGCTCGGAAAGCAGGATAGGCTGCCGTGGCACGAACAGCAGGCCGGTGGCAAGACAAGTGTCACCCGCTCCCTGTGCGGAGAGATGGAAGCCTGGCTGCTAAGGAGACATGAGGGGTCGACTAGGGCAGAGGCGCGTGTTCCACGCTGAGGAAGGAGTCTGGGCAGATGGCAGACCTGTCCTGGGCCTCTGGTCCCAAGGGGAGAGCATCTCCTTGGCCACCTGTCCCAAGGGCAGACTTGGGCTTGCCACCAGGTGCCATACCCGGAACTCACAGAAACAGCCACATGGAGAAACGGGCAGAGCGATACGTCTTCCACCAAGATGTGGCAGCGATGTGGGTGGGAGGGGGTGTGCCGGAGAAAGAGTGGAGACAGTCCCCCACGGTTCCCCATCCGAGTGCACGGGCGGTGTGCAGTGACCCTGTCGCCTTCTCCCTCCTGTGGTGAAGGACAGGCGTAACCCCGAGTCTGCCTGAGCAACAGAGCAAAAGGCAAAGCCTTACCGCCCCAGGAGATGGTAATAGGCATAGAGTGCCATGCTAGGACACGCACGCTGCTGCAGAGTTGTGACTGTGTCTGCTTAGTTCGGCATAGCAAGGTGAACCCCGGGCTTGAACTTGGAGCCCCGGAAAGCAAGTCCCAAGAGGCCCCAGCACTCCCGCGGCGCTTCTTCCCTGCCGCGCAGAGTGAACACCCAACTCCTTTCTGAGCTAGCAGCAGCGAAGTGCGGTTTGTGCCAAGCTGAATACGTCTGCGAAAGCATAGCAGTCGCTGGGAAATCAGAGTCGGGATTGAGGGCTGCTGTAGCTGCTTGCCTTAGCCTAGTATTCGCAGCACTATTGGAGAAAACAACATAGAGCGAAAGCCTCTTTGCCCTGGCATCCCCTCTGGCAAAGCACAGCATTCTTTGGGAAATCAGAGTCCGGTCTGAGGGATGCTCCTGTTTGCCTGAGCTGGTCTCCTCAGCACGGTGTAATAAACCCGCATGGAGCGAAACCCTCTATGCCTCGGAATCTCCTCTACCTGAGAGAGAAGCGCAGTGGCCCCTGTGGAAAGAGCCTTAAGGAAAGGGACACGTTTTTCACTGCACTCCCCAGAAGCATGTCTGTGGAAGGTGAAGTACGCTGTCCGGGGAAAAGAGCAGGAGCCGTTGGCCTTCTGGTCTGGAAACGGTTGTGAAGCAGGAGAGCCGGCAATACAAGTATCAGCCGCTCCCAGTGCAGAGAGACAGAAGCCTGGCTGCTAAGGAGACAGGAGGCGATGAGTAGGGCAGGGTGCGTGCTCCACTCTTAGGAAGGAGTCTGGGCAGAGAACATGCCTGTCCTGAGGGACTGGGCCCAAGGAGACAGCAGCTCTTGGCCACCTGTCCCTGGGGCAGACATGCGCTAGCCACCAGGCACCTACACTAACCTCGCAGAAACAGCTCCCTGAAATAACGGGGAGTCAGATGCCGACTTCCTCCAGGATGTGGAAGCTTGGAGGAGGCACGGGGTTTAAGGGGAAGGAGTGGGCACAGTCCCCCAATGCTCCCTATTCAGTTCACGGGCCTTGTGCAGGTATCCGATCGCCTCCTATCTCCTGTGGTGAAGGCACTGGCCTAGACACCGAGTCTGCCCGAGAGCCGAAGCAAAAAGCAAAGCCTAACCTACCCCAGGAGATGGTAATAGACGTACAGTGCTATGCTAGGACACGCACGCTGCTGCAGGGTGGTGACTGTGTCTGCTGAGTTCGGCATAGCAAGGTGAATCCCGCGCGTACACTCGGAGCCCAGGATATCACTTCCCAAGAGGCACCAGCTCTCCCGCGGCTCTTCTTCCCTACCGTGCAGAGTGAACATCCAATGCCTTTCTGAGGAAGAAGCTGCGAAGTGCGGTACCTGCCAAGCTGAAAACGTCTGCAAAAGCATAGCAGTCGCTGGGAAATCAGAGTCGGGATTCAGGGCTGCTGTTGCTGCTTGCCTTAGCCTAGTATTCGCAGCACTATTGGAGAAAATCGCATAGAGCGAAAGCTTCTTTGCCCTGGCATCCCCTCTGGCAAAGCACAGCAGTCTTTGGGAAATCAGAGTCCGGTCTGAGGGATGCTCCTGTTTGCCTGAGCTGGTCTCCTCAGCACGGTGTAATAAACCCGCATGGAGCGAAACCCTCTATGCCTCGGAAACTCCTCTGCCTGAGAGAGAAGCGCGGTGGCCCCTGTGGAAAGAGCCTTAAGGAAAAGGGACACGTTTTTCACTGCACTCCCCAGGAGCATGTCTGCGGAAGGTGAAGTACGCTGTCCGGGGAGAAGAGCAGGAGCCGTTGGCCTTCTGGTCTGGAAACGGTTGTGAAGCAGGAGAGCCGGCAATACAAGTATCAGCCGCGCCCAGTGCAGAGAGACAGAAGCCTGGCTGCTAAGGAGACAGGAGGTGATGAGTAGGGCAGGGTGCGTGCTCCACTCTTAGGAAGGAGTCTGGGCAGAGAACATGCCTGTCCTGAGGGACTGGGCCCAAGGAGACAGCAGCTCTTGGCCACCTGTCCCGGGGGCAGACATGCACTAGCCACCAGGCGCCTACTCTGAACTCGCAGAAACAGCTCCCTGAAATAACGGGGTGTCAGATGTCGTCTTCCTCCAGGATGTGGAAGCTTGGAGGAGGCACTGGGTTTCAGTGGAAGGAGTGGGGACAGTTCCCCAAAGCTCCCTATTCAGAGCTGGTGCGGTGGACAGGGATCCTGTCACCTCTACTTTCCTGTGGGGAGGGCACTGGCCTAGTCCGAGAATCCGCCTGAGCGCCAGAGTAAAAGGCCAAGCGATGCATACACTGGGAGATGGTAGTGTGCCTAGAGTGCCATCCTAGGTTACGCACGCTACTGCGGGGTTGTGGCTGTGTCTGCTTAGTGAGGCCTGGCTGGGTGAACCCAGGACGCGAACATGGAGCCCGGGAAAGCAAGGCCCAAGAGGCACCAGCTCTCCCGCAGCTCTTCTTCCCTGACGCGACTGAAGCCTTGCTGAGGAAGCAGCAGCAAAGTGCTGTTGGCTCCAAGCCAAAGCCTCTGCGAAAGCACAGCATTCGCTGAGAAATGTTCTGCGGGCTGCTGCTGCTTGCCTGAGCCCAGTCTAGCGGTGGGAGAAACCCGCACACAGCGAAAGCCTCTTTGCCTGGGCATCTCCCCTGGGAAAGCACAGCGTTCCTTGGGAAATCAGAGTTGGGTTTGGGGATGCTGCTGCTGCTTGCCTGAGCTCGTCTCCGCAGCTCTGTGGAAGATACACGCATGGAGCGAAATACTCTTTGCCCTAGCATCCCGTCTGCCTGAGAGAGAAGCCAAGTGTGGGGAAGGCATAGCATGCCGCCCCCGGAGAAGAGAACGAGCCGTTGGCCTTGCGGTCGGGAAACGCTCGGAAAGCAGGATAGGCTGCCGTGGCACGAACAGCAGGCCGGTGGCAAGACAAGTGTCACCCGCTCCCTGTGCGGAGAGATGGAAGCCTGGCTGCTAAGGAGACATGAGGGGTCGACTAGGGCAGAGGCGCGTGTTCCACGCTGAGGAAGGAGTCTGGGCAGATGGCAGACCTGTCCTGGGCCTCTGGTCCCAAGGGGAGAGCATCTCCTTGGCCACCTGTCCCAAGGGCAGACTTGGGCTTGCCACCAGGTGCCATACCCGGAACTCACAGAAACAGCCACATGGAGAAACGGGCAGACCGATACGTCTTCCACCAAGATGTGGCAGCGATGTGGGTGGGAGGGGGTGTGCCGGAGAAAGAGTGGAGACAGTCCCCCACGGTTCCCCATCCGAGTGCACGGGCGGTGTGCAGTGACCCTGTCGCCTTCTCCCTCCTGTGGTGAAGGACAGGCGTAACCCCGAGTCTGCCTGAGCAACAGAGCAAAAGGCAAAGCCTTACCGCCCCAGGAGATGGTAATAGGCATAGAGTGCCATGCTAGGACACGCACGCTGCTGCAGAGTTGTGACTGTGTCTGCTTAGTTCGGCATAGCAAGGTGAACCCCGGGCTTGAACTTGGAGCCCCGGAAAGCAAGTCCCAAGAGGCCCCAGCACTCCCGCGGCGCTTCTTCCCTGCCGCGCAGAGTGAACACCCAACTCCTTTCTGAGCTAGCAGCAGCGAAGTGCGGTTTGTGCCAAGCTGAATACGTCTGCGAAAGCATAGCAGTCGCTGGGAAATCAGAGTCGGGATTGAGGGCTGCTGTAGCTGCTTGCCTTAGCCTAGTATTCGCAGCACTATTGGAGAAAACAACATAGAGCGAAAGCCTCTTTGCCCTGGCATCCCCTCTGGCAAAGCACAGCATTCTTTGGGAAATCAGAGTCCGGTCTGAGGGATGCTCCTGTTTGCCTGAGCTGGTCTCCTCAGCACGGTGTAATAAACCCGCATGGAGCGAAACCCTCTATGCCTCGGAATCTCCTCTACCTGAGAGAGCAGCGCAGTGGCCCCTGTGGAAAGAGCCTTAAGGAAAGGGACACGTTTTTCACTGCACTCCCCAGAAGCATGTCTGTGGAAGGTGAAGTACGCTGTCCGGGGAAAAGAGCAGGAGCCGTTGGCCTTCTGGTCTGGAAACGGTTGTGAAGCAGGAGAGCCGGCAATACAAGTATCAGCCGCTCCCAGTGCAGAGAGACAGAAGCCTGGCTGCTAAGGAGACAGGAGGCGATGAGTAGGGCAGGGTGCGTGCTCCACTCTTAGGAAGGAGTCTGGGCAGAGAACATGCCTGTCCTGAGGGACTGGGCCCAAGGAGACAGCAGCTCTTGGCCACCTGTCCCTGGGGCAGACATGCGCTAGCCACCAGGCACCTACACTAACCTCGCAGAAACAGCTCCCTGAAATAACGGGGAGTCAGATGCCGACTTCCTCCAGGATGTGGAAGCTTGGAGGAGGCACGGGGTTTAAGGGGAAGGAGTGGGCACAGTCCCCCAATGCTCCCTATTCAGTTCACGGGCCTTGTGCAGGTATCCGATCGCCTCCTATCTCCTGTGGTGAAGGCACTGGCCTAGACACCGAGTCTGCCCGAGAGCCGAAGCAAAAAGCAAAGCCTAACCTACCCCAGGAGATGGTAATAGACGTACAGTGCTATGCTAGGACACGCACGCTGCTGCAGGGTGGTGACTGTGTCTGCTGAGTTCGGCATAGCAAGGTGAATCCCGCGCGTACACTCGGAGCCCAGGATATCACTTCCCAAGAGGCACCAGCTCTCCCGCGGCTCTTCTTCCCTACCGTGCAGAGTGAACATCCAATGCCTTTCTGAGGAAGCAGCAGCGAAGTGCGGTACCTGCCAAGCTGAAAACGTCTGCAAAAGCATAGCAGTCGCTGGGAAATCAGAGTCGGGATTCAGGGCTGCTGTTGCTGCTTGCCTTAGCCTAGTATTCGCAGCACTATTGGAGAAAATCGCATAGAGCGAAAGCTTCTTTGCCCTGGCATCCCCTCTGGCAAAGCACAGCATTCTTTGGGAAATCAGAGTCCGGTCTGAGGGATGCTCCTGTTTGCCTGAGCTGGTCTCCTCAGCACGGTGTAATAAACCCGCATGGAGCGAAACCCTCTATGCCTCGGAAACTCCTCTGCCTGAGAGAGAAGCGCGGTGGCCCCTGTGGAAAGAGCCTTAAGGAAAAGGGACACGTTTTTCACTGCACTCCCCAGGAGCATGTCTGCGGAAGGTGAAGTACGCTGTCCGGGGAGAAGAGCAGGAGCCGTTGGCCTTCTGGTCTGGAAACGGTTGTGAAGCAGGAGAGCCGGCAATACAAGTATCAGCCGCGCCCAGTGCAGAGAGACAGAAGCCTGGCTGCTAAGGAGACAGGAGGTGATGAGTAGGGCAGGGTGCGTGCTCCACTCTTAGGAAGGAGTCTGGGCAGAGAACATGCCTGTCCTGAGGGACTGGGCCCAAGGAGACAGCAGCTCTTGGCCACCTGTCCCGGGGGCAGACATGCGCTAGCCACCAGGCGCCTACGCTGAACTCGCAGAAACAGCTCCCTGAAATAACGGGGTGTCAGATGCCGTCTTCCTCCAGGATGTGGAAGCTTGGAGGAGGCACTGGGTTTCAGTGGAAGGAGTGGGGACAGTTCCCCAAAGCTCCCTATTCAGTGCTAGTGCGGTGTACAGGGATCCTGTCACCTCTACTTTCCTGTGGGGAGGGCACTGGCCTAGTCCGAGAATCCGCCTGAGCGCCAGAGTAAAAGGCCAAGCGATGCATACACTGGGAGATGGTAGTGAGCCTAGAGTGCCATCCTAGTTTACTCACGCTACTGCAGGGTTGTGGCTGTGTCTGCTTAGTTCGGCCTGGCAGGGTGAACCCAGGACGCGAACAAGGAGCCCGGGAAAGCAAGGCCCAAGAGGCACCAGCTCTCCCGCATCTCTTCTTCCCTGACGCGACTGAAGCCTTGCTGAGGAAGCAGCAGCAAAGTGCTGTTGGCTCCAAGCCAAAGCCTCTGCGAAAGCACAGCATTCGCTGAGAAATGTTCTGCGGGCTGCTGCTGTTTGCCTGAGCCCAGTCTCGCCGTGGGAGAAACCCGCACACAGCGAAAGCCTCTTTGCCTGGGCATCTCCCCTGGGAAAGCACAGCGTTCCTTGGGAAATCAGAGTTGGGTTTGGGGATGCTGCTGCTACATTCCTGAGCTCGTCTCCGCAGCTCGGTGGAAGATACACGCATGGAGCGAAATACTCTTTGCCCTAGCATCCCCTCTGCCTGAGAGAGAAGCCAAGTGTGGGGAAGGCATAGCATGCCGCCCCCGGAGAAGAGAACGAGCCGTTGGCCTTGCGGTCGGGAAACGCTCGGAAAGCAGGATAGGCTGCCGTGGCACGAACAGCAGGCCGGTGGCAAGACAAGTGTCACCCGCTCTCTGTGCGGAGAGATGGAAGCCTGGCTGCTAAGGAGACATGAGGGGTCGAATAGGGCAGAAGCGCATGCTCCACTCTGAGGAAGGTGTCTGGGCAGATGGCAGACCTGTCCTGGAGTCTGGTCCCAAGGGGAGAGCATCTCCTTGGAAACCTGTCCCAAGGGCAGACTTGGGCTTGCCACCAGGTGCCATACCCGGAACTCGCAGAAAAAGCCACATGGAGAAACGGGCAGACAGATGCCGCCCCACCAAGATGTGGCAGCGATGTGGGTGGGAGGGGGTGTGCCGGGGAAAGAGTGGAGACAGTCCACCACGGTTCCCCATCCCAGTGCACGGGCGCTGTGCAGTGACCCTGTCGCCTTCTCCCTCCTGTGGTGAAGGACAGGCATAACCCCGAGAGTGCCTAAGCAGCAGAGCAAAAGACAAAGCCTTACCTACCCCAGGAGATGGTTATAGGCATAGAGTGCCATGCTAGGACACGCACGCTGCTGCAGAGTTGTGACTGTGTCTGCTTAGTTCGGCATAGCAAGGTGAACCCCGGGCGTGAACTTGTTTCCCGGGAAACAAGTCCCAAGAGGCACCAGCTCTCCCGTGGATCTTCTTCCCTGCCGCGCAGATTGAACACCCAAAGCGTTTCTGAGCTAGCAGCAGCGAAGTGCGCTTTGTGCCAAGCTGAAAACCTCTGCGAAAGCATTGCCGTCGCAGGGAAATCAGAGTCGGTTCTGAGGGCTGCTGTTGCTGCTTGCCTTAGCCTAGTATTCGCAGCACGATGGGAGAAACCCGCATAGAGCGAAAGCCTCTTTGCCCTGGCATCCCCTCTGGGAAAGCACAGCATTCTTTGGGAAAACAGATTCCCGTCTGAGGGATGCTCCTGTTTGCCTGAGCTGGTCTCCTCAGCACGGTGTAATAAACCCGCATGGAGTGAAATCCTCTATTCCTGGGCATCCCCTCTGCCGGAGAGAGAAGCCCGGTGGCGCCTGTGGAAAGAGCCTTAAGGAAAGGGACAGGTTTTTCACTACACTCCGCAGGAGCATTTCTGTGGAAGGTGCGGCACGCTGCCCGGGGAGAAGAGCAAGAGCCGTTGGCCTTCTGGTCTGGAAACGGTTGCGAAGCAGGAGAGCCGGCAATACAAGTATCATCCGCTCCCAGTGCAGAGAGACAGAAGCCTGGCTGCTAAGGAGCCAGGAGAGAATGAGTAGGGCAAGGCGCGTGCTCCACTCTTAGGAAGGAGTCTGGGCAGAAAGCATGCCTGTCCTGAGGGACTGGGCCCAAGGAGACAGCAGCTCCTTGGCCTCCTGTCCCTGGGGCAGACATGCGCTAGCCACCAGGCACCTACGCTGACCTCGCAGAAACAGCTCCCTGAAATAACGGGGAGTCAGATGCCGACTTCCTCCAGGATGTGGAAGCTTGGAAGAGGCACGGGGTTTAAGGGGAAGGAGTGGGCACAGTCCCCCAATGCTCCCTATTCAGTTCACGGGCCGCGTGCAGGTATCCTGTCGCCTCCTATCTCCTGTGGTGAAGGCACTGGCCTAGACCCCGAGTCTGCCTGAGAGCCGGAGCAAAAAGCAAAGCTTAACCTACCCCAGGAGATGGTAATAGACGTACAGTGCTATGCTAGGACACGCACGCTGCTGCAGGGTGGTGACTGTGTCTGCTGAGTTCGGCATAGCAAGGTGAATCCCGCGCGTACACTCGGAGCCCAGGATATCACTTCCCAAGAGGCACCAGCTCTCCCGCGGCTCTTCTTCCCTACCGTGCAGAGTGAACATCCAATGCCTTTCTGAGGAAGCAGCAGCGAAGTGCGGTTTGTGCCAAGCTGAAAACGTCTGCAAAAGCATAGCAGTCGCTGGGAAATCAGAGTCGGGATTCAGGGCTGCTGTTGCTGCTTGCCTTAGCCTAGTATTCGCAGCACTATTGGAGAAAATCGCATAGAGCGAAAGCTTCTTTGCCCTGGCATCCCCTCTGGCAAAGCACAGCATTCTTTGGGAAATCAGAGTCCGGTCTGAGGGATGCTCCTGTTTGCCTGAGCTGGTCTCCTCAGCACGGTGTAATAAACCCGCATGGAGCGAAACCCTCTATGCCTCGGAAACTCCTCTGCCTGAGAGAGAAGCGCGGTGGCCCCTGTGGAAAGAGCCTTAAGGAAAAGGGACACGTTTTTCACTGCACTCCCCAGGAGCATGTCTGCGGAAGGTGAAGTACGCTGTCCGGGGAGAAGAGCAGGAGCCGTTGGCCTTCTGGTCTGGAAACGGTTGTGAAGCAGGAGAGCCGGCAATACAAGTATCAGCCGCGCCCAGTGCAGAGAGACAGAAGCCTGGCTGCTAAGGAGACAGGAGGTGATGAGTAGGGCAGGGTGCGTGCTCCACTCTTAGGAAGGAGTCTGGGCAGAGAACATGCCTGTCCTGAGGGACTGGGCCCAAGGAGACAGCAGCTCTTGGCCACCTGTCCCGGGGGCAGACATGCGCTAGCCACCAGGCGCCTACGCTGAACTCGCAGAAACAGCTCCCTGAAATAACGGGGTGTCAGATGCCGTCTTCCTCCAGGATGTGGAAGCTTGGAGGAGGCACGGGGTTTCAGTGGAAGGAGTGGGGACAGTTCCCCAAAGCTCCCTATTCAGTGCTAGTGCGGTGTACAGGGATCCTGTCACCTCTACTTTCCTGTGGGGAGGGCACTGGCCTAGTCCGAGAATCCGCCTGAGCGCCAGAGTAAAAGGCCAAGCGATGCATACACTGGGAGATGGTAGTGAGCCTAGAGTGCCATCCTAGTTTACTCACGCTACTGCAGGGTTGTGGCTGTGTCTGCTTAGTTCGGCCTGGCAGGGTGAACCCAGGACGCGAACAAGGAGCCCGGGAAAGCAAGGCCCAAGTGGCACCAGCTCTCCCGCAGCTCTTCTTCCCTGACGCGACTGAAGCCTTGCTGAGGAAGCAGCAGCGAAGTGCTGTTGGCTCCAAGCCAAAGCCTCTGCGAAAGCACAGCATTCGCTGAGAAATGTTCTGCGGGATGCTGCTGCTTGCCTGAGCCCAGTCTCGCCGTGGGAGAAACCCGCACACAGCGAAAGCCTCTTTGCCTGGGCATCTTCCCTGGGAAAGCACAGCGTTCCTTGGGAAATCAGAGTTGGGTTTGGGGATGCTGCTGCTACATTCCTGAGCTCGTCTCCGCAGCTCGGTGGAAGATACCCGCATGGAGCGAAATACTCTTTGCCCTAGCATCCCGTCTGCCTGAGAGAGAAGCCAAGTGTGGGGAAGGCATAGCATGCCGCCCCCGGAGAAGAGAACGAGCCGTTGGCCTTGCGGTCGGGAAACGCTCGGAAAGCAGGATAGGCTGCCGTGGCACGAACAGCAGGCCGGTGGCAAGACAAGTGTCACCTGCTCTCTGTGCGGAGAGATGGAAGCCTGGCTGCTAAGGAGACATGAGGGGTCGAATAGGGCAGAAGCGCATGCTCCACTCTGAGGAAGGTGTCTGGGCAGATGGCAGACCTGTCCTGGAGTCTGGTCCCAAAGGGAGAGCATCTCCTTGGCCAACTGTCCCAAGGGCAGACTTGGGCTTGCCACCAGGTGCCATACCCGGAACTCGCAGAAACAGCCACATGGAGAAACGGGCAGACAGATGCCGCCCCACCAAGATGTGGCAGCGATGTGGGTGGGAGGGGGTGTGCCGGGGAAAGAGTGGAGACAGTCCACCACGGTTCCCCATCCCAGTGCACGGGCGCTGTGCAGTGACCCTGTCGCCTTCTCCCTCCTGTGGTGAAGGACAGGCGTAACCCCGAGAGTGCCTGAGCAGCAGAGCAAAAGACAAAGCCTTACCTACCCCAGGAGATGGTTATAGGCATAGAGTGCCATGCTAGGACACGCACGCTGCTGCAGAGTTGTGACTGTGTCTGCTTAGTTCGGCATAGCAAGGTGAACCCCGGGCGTGAACTTGTTTCCCGGGAAACAAGTCCCAAGAGGCACCAGCTCTCCCGTGGATCTTCTTCCCTGCCGCGCAGAGTGAACACCCAAAGCGTTTCTGAGCTAGCAGCAGCGAAGTGCGCTTTGTGCCAAGCTGAAAACATCTGCGAAAGCATTGCAGTCGCGGGGAAATCAGAGTCGGTTCTGAGGGCTGCTGTTGCTGCTTGCCTTAGCCTAGTATTCGCAGCACGATGGGAGAAACCCGCATAGAGCGAAAGCCTCTTTGCCCTGGCATCCCCTCTGGGAAAGCACAGCATTCTTTGGGAAAACAGATTCCCGTCTGAGGGATGCTCCTGTTTGCCTGAGCTGGTCTCCTCAGCACGGTGTAATAAACCCGCATGGAGCGAAATCCTCTATTCCTGGGCATCCCCTCTCCGGAGAGAGAAGCCCGGTGGCGCCTGTGGAAAGAGCCTTAAGGAAAGGGACAGGTTTTTCACTACACTCCGCAGGAGCATTTCTGTGGAAGGTGCGGCACGCTGCCCGGGGAGAAGAGCAAGAGCCGTTGGCCTTCTGGTCTGGAAACGGTTGCGAAGCAGGAGAGCCGGCAATACAAGTATCATCCGCTCCCAGTGCAGAGAGACAGAAGCCTGGCTGCTAAGGAGCCAGGAGAGAATGAATAGGGCAGGGCGCGTGCTCCACTCTTAGGAAGGAGTCTGGGCAGAAAGCATGCCTGTCCTGAGGGACTGGGCCCAAGGAGACAGCAGCTCCTTGGCCTCCTGTACCTGGGGCAGACATGCGCTAGCCACCAGGCACCTACGCTGACCTCGCAGAAACAGCTCCCTGAAATAACGGGGAGTCAGATGCCGACTTCCTCCAGGATGTGGAAGCTTGGAAGAGGCACGGGGTTTAAGGGGAAGGAGTGGGCACAGTCCCCCAATGCTCCCTATTCAGTTCACGGGCCGCGTGCAGGTATCCTGTCGCCTCCTATCTCCTGTGGTGAAGGCACTGGCCTAGACCCCGAGTCTGCCTGAGAGCCGGAGCAAAAAGCAAAGCCTAACCTACCCCAGGAGATGGTAATAGACGTACAGTGCTATGCTAGGACACGCACGCTGCTGCAGGGTGGTGACTGTGTCTGCTGAGTTCGGCATAGCAAGGTGAATCCCGCGCGTACACTCGGAGCCCAGGATATCACTTCCCAAGAGGCACCAGCTCTCCCGCGGCTCTTCTTCCCTACCGTGCAGAGTGAACATCCAATGCCTTTCTGAGGAAGAAGCTGCGAAGTGCGGTACCTGCCAAGCTGAAAACGTCTGCAAAAGCATAGCAGTCGCTGGGAAATCAGAGTCGGGATTCAGGGCTGCTGTTGCTGCTTGCCTTAGCCTAGTATTCGCAGCACTATTGGAGAAAATCGCATAGAGCGAAAGCTTCTTTGCCCTGGCATCCCCTCTGGGAAAGCACAGCATTCTTTGGGAAATCAGAGTCCGGTCTGAGGGATGCTCCTGTTTGCCTGAGCTGGTCTCCTCAGCACGGTGTAATAAACCCGCATGGAGCGAAACCCTCTATGCCTCGGAAACTCCTCTGCCTGAGAGAGAAGCGCGGTGGCCCCTGTGGAAAGAGCCTTAAGGAAAAGGGACACGTTTTTCACTGCACTCCCCAGGAGCATGTCTGCGGAAGGTGAAGTACGCTGTCCGGGGAGAAGAGCAGGAGCCGTTGGCCTTCTGGTCTGGAAACGGTTGTGAAGCAGGAGAGCCGGCAATACAAGTATCAGCCGCGCCCAGTGCAGAGAGACAGAAGCCTGGCTGCTAAGGAGACAGGAGGTGATGAGTAGGGCAGGGTGCGTGCTCCACTCTTAGGAAGGAGTCTGGGCAGAGAACATGCCTGTCCTGAGGGACTGGGCCCAAGGAGACAGCAGCTCTTGGCCACCTGTCCCAGGGGCAGACATGCACTAGCCACCAGGCGCCTACTCTGAACTCGCAGAAAGAGCTCCCTGAAATAACGGGGTGTCAGATGCCGTCTTCCTCCAGGATGTGGAAGCTTGGTTGAGGCACGGGGTTTCAGTGGAAGGAGTGGGGACAGTTCCCCAAAGCTCCCTATTCAGAGCTGGTGCGGTGGACAGGGATCCTGTCACCTCTACTTTCCTGTGGGGAGGGCACTGGCCTAGTCCGAGAATCCGCCTGAGCGCCAGAGTAAAAGGCCAAGCGATGCATACACTGGGAGATGGGAGTGTGCCTAGAGTGCCATCCTAGGTTACGCACGCTACTGCGGGGTTGTGGCTGTGTCTGCTTAGTGAGGCCTGGCTGGGTGAACCCAGGACGCGAACATGGAGCCCGGGAAAGCAAGGCCCAAGAGGCACCAGCTCTCCCGCAGCTCTTCTTCCCTG
Source organism: Mustela lutreola (assembly GCF_030435805.1). NCBI lineage: Eukaryota > Metazoa > Chordata > Mammalia > Carnivora > Mustelidae > Mustela > Mustela lutreola. The sequence continues at coordinate 63,374,085 of NC_081291.1, forward strand.
ACGCGACTGAAGCCTTGCTGAGGAAGCAGCAGCAAAGTGCTGTTGGCTCCAAGCCAAAGCCTCTGCGAAAGCACAGCATTCGCTGAGAAATGTTCTGCGGGCTGCTGCTGCTTGCCTGAGCCCAGTCTCGCGGTGGGAGAAACCCGCACACAGCGAAAGCCTCTTTGCCTGGGCATCTCCCCTGGGAAAGCAAACGTTCCTTGGGAAATCAGAGTTGGGTTTGGGGATGCTGCTGCTGCTTGCCTGAGCTCGTCTCCGCAGCTCTGTGGAAGATACGCGCATGGAGCGAAATAGTCTTTGCCCTAGCATCCCGTCTGCCTGAGAGAGAAGCCAAGTGTGGGGAAGGCATAGCATGCCGCCCCCGGAGAAGAGAACGAGCCGTTGGCCTTGCGGTCGGGAAACGCTCGGAAAGCAGGATAGGCTGCCGTGGCACGAACAGCAGGCCGGTGGCAAGACAAGTGTCACCCGCTCCCTGTGCGGAGAGATGGAAGCCTGGCTGCTAAGGAGACATGAGGGGTCGACTAGGGCAGAGGCGCGTGTTCCACGCTGAGGAAGGAGTCTGGGCAGATGGCAGACCTGTCCTGGGCCTCTGGTCCCAAGGGGAGAGCATCTCCTTGGCCACCTGTCCCAAGGGCAGACTTGGGCTTGCCACCAGGTGCCATACCCGGAACTCACAGAAACAGCCACATGGAGAAACGGGCAGACCGATACGTCTTCCACCAAGATGTGGCAGCGATGTGGGTGGGAGGGGGTGTGCCGGAGAAAGAGTGGAGACAGTCCCCCACGGTTCCCCATCCGAGTGCACGGGCGGTGTGCAGTGACCCTGTCGCCTTCTCCCTCCTGTGGTGAAGGACAGGCGTAACCCCGAGTCTGCCTGAGCAACAGAGCAAAAGGCAAAGCCTTACCGCCCCAGGAGATGGTAATAGGCATAGAGTGCCATGCTAGGACACGCACGCTGCTGCAGAGTTGTGACTGTGTCTGCTTAGTTCGGCATAGCAAGGTGAACCCCGGGCTTGAACTTGGAGCCCCGGAAAGCAAGTCCCAAGAGGCCCCAGCACTCCCGCGGCGCTTCGTCCCTGCCGCGCAGAGTGAACACCCAACTCCTTTCTGAGCTAGCAGCAGCGAAGTGCGGTTTGTGCCAAGCTGAATACGTCTGCGAAAGCATAGCAGTCGCTGGGAAATCAGAGTCGGGATTGAGGGCTGCTGTAGCTGCTTGCCTTAGCCTAGTATATGCAGCACTATTGGAGAAAACAACATAGAGCGAAAGCCTCTTTGCCCTGGCATCCCCTCTGGCAAAGCACAGCATTCTTTGGGAAATCAGAGTCCGGTCTGAGGGATGCTCCTGTTTGCCTGAGCTGGTCTCCTCAGCACGGTGTAATAAACCCGCATGGAGCGAAACCCTCTATGCCTCGGAATCTCCTCTACCTGAGAGAGAAGCGCAGTGGCCCCTGTGGAAAGAGCCTTAAGGAAAGGGACACGTTTTTCACTGCACTCCCCAGAAGCATGTCTGTGGAAGGTGAAGTACGCTGTCCGGGGAGAAGAGCAGGAGCCGTTGGCCTTCTGGTCTGGAAACGGTTGTGAAGCAGGAGAGCCGGCAATACAAGTATCAGCCGCTCCCAGTGCAGAGAGACAGAAGCCTGGCTGCTAAGGAGACAGGAGGCGATGAGTAGGGCAGGGTGCGTGCTCCACTCTTAGGAAGGAGTCTGGGCAGAGAACATGCCTGTCCTGAGGGACTGGGCCCAAGGAGACAGCAGCTCTTGGCCACCTGTCCCTGGGGCAGACATGCGCTAGCCACCAGGCACCTACACTAACCTCGCAGAAACAGCTCCCTGAAATAACGGGGAGTCAGATGCCGACTTCCTCCAGGATGTGGAAGCTTGGAGGAGGCACGGGGTTTAAGGGGAAGGAGTGGGCACAGTCCCCCAATGCTCCCTATTCAGTTCACGGGCCTTGTGCAGGTATCCGATCGCCTCCTATCTCCTGTGGTGAAGGCACTGGCCTAGACACCGAGTCTGCCCGAGAGCCGAAGCAAAAAGCAAAGCCTAACCTACCCCAGGAGATGGTAATAGACGTACAGTGCTATGCTAGGACACGCACGCTGCTGCAGGGTGGTGACTGTGTCTGCTGAGTTCGGCATAGCAAGGTGAATCCCGCGCGTACACTCGGAGCCCAGGATATCACTTCCCAAGAGGCACCAGCTCTCCCGCGGCTCTTCTTCCCTACCGTGCAGAGTGAACATCCAATGCCTTTCTGAGGAAGAAGCTGCGAAGTGCGGTACCTGCCAAGCTGAAAACGTCTGCCAAAGCATAGCAGTCGCTGGGAAATCAGAGTCGGGATTCAGGGCTGCTGTAGCTGCTTGCCTTAGCCTAGTATTCGCAGCACTATTGGAGAAAATCGCATAGAGCGAAAGCTTCTTTGCCCTGGCATCCCCTCTGGCAAAGCACAGCATTCTTTGGGAAATCAGAGTCCGGTCTGAGGGATGCTCCTGTTTGCCTGAGCTGGTCTCCTCAGCACGGTGTAATAAACCCGCATGGAGCGAAACCCTCTATGCCTCGGAAACTCCTCTGCCTGAGAGAGAAGCGCGGTGGCCCCTGTGGAAAGAGCCTTAAGGAAAAGGGACACGTTTTTCACTGCACTCCCCAGGAGCATGTCTGCGGAAGGTGAAGTACGCTGTCCGGGGAGAAGAGCAGGAGCCGTTGGCCTTCTGGTCTGGAAACGGTTGTGAAGCAGGAGAGCCGGCAATACAAGTATCAGCCGCGCCCAGTGCAGAGAGACAGAAGCCTGGCTGCTAAGGAGACAGGAGGTGATGAGTAGGGCAGGGTGCGTGCTCCACTCTTAGGAAGGAGTCTGGGCAGAGAACATGCCTGTCCTGAGGGACTGGGCCCAAGGAGACAGCAGCTCTTGGCCACCTGTCCCGGGGGCAGACATGCGCTAGCCACCAGGCGCCTACGCTGAACTCGCAGAAACAGCTCCCTGAAATAACGGGGTGTCAGATGCCGTCTTCCTCCAGGATGTGGAAGCTTGGAGGAGGCACGGGGTTTCAGTGGAAGGAGTGGGGACAGTTCCCCAAAGCTCCCTATTCAGTGCTAGTGCGGTGTACAGGGATCCTGTCACCTCTACTTTCCTGTGGGGAGGGCACTGGCCTAGTCCGAGAATCCGCCTGAGCGCCAGAGTAAAAGGCCAAGCGATGCATACACTGGGAGATGGTAGTGAGCCTAGAGTGCCATCCTAGTTTACTCACGCTACTGCAGGGTTGTGGCTGTGTCTGCTTAGTTCGGCCTGGCAGGGTGAACCCAGGACGCGAACAAGGAGCCCGGGAAAGCAAGGCCCAAGTGGCACCAGCTCTCCCGCAGCTCTTCTTCCCTGACGCGACTGAAGCCTTGCTGAGGAAGCAGCAGCGAAGTGCTGTTGGCTCCAAGCCAAAGCCTCTGCGAAAGCACAGCATTCGCTGAGAAATGTTCTGCGGGCTGCTGCTGCTTGCCTGAGCCCAGTCTCGCCGTGGGAGAAACCCGCACACAGCGAAAGCCTCTTTGCCTGGGCATCTCCCCTGGGAAAGCACAGCGTTCCTTGGGAAATCAGAGTTGGGTTTGGGGATGCTGCTGCTACATTCCTGAGCTCGTCTCCGCAGCTCGGTGGAAGATACCCGCATGGAGCGAAATACTCTTTGCCCTAGCATCCCGTCTGCCTGAGAGAGAAGCCAAGTGTGGGGAAGGCATAGCATGCCGCCCCCGGAGAAGAGAACGAGCCGTTGGCCTTGCGGTCGGGAAACGCTCGGAAAGCAGGATAGGCTGCCGTGGCACGAACAGCAGGCCGGTGGCAAGACAAGTGTCACCCGCTCTCTGTGCGGAGAGATGGAAGCCTGGCTGCTAAGGAGACATGAGGGGTCGAATAGGGCAGAAGCGCATGCTCCACTCTGAGGAAGGTGTCTGGGCAGATGGCAGACCTGTCCTGGAGTCTGGTCCCAAAGGGAGAGCATCTCCTTGGCCAACTGTCCCAAGGGCAGACTTGGGCTTGCCACCAGGTGCCATACCCGGAACTCGCAGAAAAAGCCACATGGAGAAACGGGCAGACAGATGCAGCCCCACCAAGTTGTGGCAGCGATGTGGGTGGGAGGGGGTGTGCCGGGGAAAGAGTGGAGACAGTCCACCACGGTTCCCCATCCCAGTGCACGGGCGCTGTGCAGTGACCCTGTCGCCTTCTCCCTCCTGTGGTGAAGGACAGGCGTAACCCCGAGAGTGCCTGAGCAGCAGAGCAAAAGACAAAGCCTTACCTACCCCAGGAGATGGTTATAGGCATAGAGTGCCATGCTAGGACACGCACGCTGCTGCAGAGTTGTGACTGTGTCTGCTTAGTTCGGCATAGCAAGGTGAACCCCGGGCGTGAACTTGTTTCCCGGGAAACAAGTCCCAAGAGGCACCAGCTCTCCCGTGGATCTTCTTCCCTGACGCGCAGAGTGAACACCCAAAGCGTTTCTGAGCTAGCAGCAGCGAAGTGCGCTTTGTGCCAAGCTGAAAACCTCTGCGAAAGCATTGCCGTCGCAGGGAAATCAGAGTCGGTTCTGAGGGCTGCTGTTGCTGCTTGCCTTAGCCTAGTATTCGCAGCACGATGGGAGAAACCCGCATAGAGCGAAAGCCTCTTTGCCCTGGCATCCCCTCTGGGAAAGCACAGCATTCTTTGGGAAAACAGATTCCCGTCTGAGGGATGCTCCTGTTTGCCTGAGCTGGTCTCCTCAGCACGGTGTAATAAACCCGCATGGAGCGAAATCCTCTATTCCTGGGCATCCCCTCTCCGGAGAGAGAAGCCCGGTGGCGCCTGTGGAAAGAGCCTTAAGGAAAGGGACAGGTTTTTCACTACACTCCGCAGGAGCATTTCTGAGGAAGGTGCGGCACGCTGCCCGGGGAGAAGAGCAAGAGCCGTTGGCCTTCTGGTCTGGAAACGGTTGCGAAGCAGGAGAGCCGGCAATACAAGTATCATCCGCTCCCAGTGCAGAGAGACAGAAGCCTGGCTGCTAAGGAGCCAGGAGAGAATGAGTAGGGCAGGGCGCGTGCTCCACTCTTAGGAAGGAGTCTGGGCAGAAAGCATGCCTGTCCTGAGGGACTGGGCCCAAGGAGACAGCAGCTCCTTGGCCTCCTGTACCTGGGGCAGACATGCGCTAGCCACCAGGCACCTACGCTGACCTCGCAGAAACAGCTCCCTGAAATAACGGGGAGTCAGATGCCGACTTCCTCCAGGATGTGGAAGCTTGGAAGAGGCACGGGGTTTAAGGGGAAGGAGTGGGCACAGTCCCCCAATGCTCCCTATTCAGTTCACGGGCCGCGTGCAGGTATCCTGTCGCCTCCTATCTCCTGTGGTGAAGGCACTGGCCTAGACCCCGAGTCTGCCTGAGAGCCGGAGCAAAAAGCAAAGCCTAACCTACCCCAGGAGATGGTAATAGACGTACAGTGCTATGCTAGGACACGCACGCTGCTGCAGGGTGGTGACTGTGTCTGCTGAGTTCGGCATAGCAAGGTGAATCCCGCGCGTACACTCGGAGCCCAGGATATCACTTCCCAAGAGGCACCAGCTCTCCCGCGGCTCTTCTTCCCTACCGTGCAGAGTGAACATCCAATGCCTTTCTGAGGAAGAAGCTGCGAAGTGCGGTACCTGCCAAGCTGAAAACGTCTGCAAAAGCATAGCAGTCGCTGGGAAATCAGAGTCGGGATTCAGGGCTGCTGTTGCTGCTTGCCTTAGCCTAGTATTCGCAGCACTATTGGAGAAAATCGCATAGAGCGAAAGCTTCTTTGCCCTGGCATCCCCTCTGGGAAAGCACAGCATTCTTTGGGAAATCAGAGTCCGGTCTGAGGGATGCTCCTGTTTGCCTGAGCTGGTCTCCTCAGCACGGTGTAATAAACCCGCATGGAGCGAAACCCTCTATGCCTCGGAAACTCCTCTGCCTGAGAGAGAAGCGCGGTGGCCCCTGTGGAAAGAGCCTTAAGGAAAGGGACACGTTTTTCACTGCACTCCCCAGGAGCATGTCTGCGGAAGGTGAAGTACGCTGTCCGGGGAAAAGAGCAGGAGCCGTTGGCCTTCTGGTCTGGAAACGGTTGTGAAGCAGGAGAGCCGGCAATACAAGTATCAGCCGCGCCCAGTGCAGAGAGACAGAAGCCTGGCTGCTAAGGAGACAGGAGGTGATGAGTAGGGCAGGGTGCGTGCTCCACTCTTAGGAAGGAGTCTGGGCAGAGAACATGCCTGTCCTGAGGGACTGGGCCCAAGGAGACAGCAGCTCCTTGGCCTCCTGTCCCTGGGGCAGACATGCGCTAGCCACCAGGCGCCTACGCTGAACTCGCAGAAACAGCTCCCTGAAATAACGGGGTGTCAGATGCCGTCTTCCTCCAGGATGTGGAAGCTTGGAGGAGGCACGGGGTTTCAGTGGAAGGAGTGGGGACAGTTCCCCAAAGCTCCCTATTCAGAGCTGGTGCGGTGGACAGGGATCCTGTCACCTCTACTTTCCTGTGGGGAGGGCACTGGCCTAGTCCGAGAATCCGCCTGAGCGCCAGAGTAAAAGGCCAAGCGATGCATACACTGGGAGATGGGAGTGTGCCTAGAGTGCCATCCTAGGTTACGCACGCTACTGCGGGGTTGTGGCTGTGTCTGCTTAGTGAGGCCTGGCTGGGTGAACCCAGGACGCGAACATGGAGCCCGGGAAAGCAAGGCCCAAGAGGCACCAGCTCTCCCGCAGCTCTTCTTCCCTGACGCGACTGAAGCCTTGCTGAGGAAGCAGCAGCAAAGTGCTGTTGGCTCCAAGCCAAAGCCTCTGCGAAAGCACAGCATTCGCTGAGAAATGTTCTGCGGGCTGCTGCTGCTTGCCTGAGCCCAGTCTCGCGGTGGGAGAAACCCGCACACAGCGAAAGCCTCTTTGCCTGGGCATCTCCCCTGGGAAAGCACAGCGTTCCTTGGGAAATCAGAGTTGGGTTTGGGGATGCTGCTGCTGCTTGCCTGAGCTCGTCTCCGCAGCTCTGTGGAAGATACACGCATGGAGCGAAATAGTCTTTGCCCTAGCATCCCGTCTGCCTGAGAGAGAAGCCAAGTGTGGGGAAGGCATAGCATGCCGCCCCCGGAGAAGAGAACGAGCCGTTGGCCTTGCGGTCGGGAAATGCTCGGAAAGCAGGATAGGCTGCCGTGGCACGAATAGCAGGCCGGTGGCAAGACAAGTGTCACCCGCTCCCTGTGCGGAGAGATGGAAGCCTGGCTGCTAAGGAGACATGAGGGGTCGACTAGGGCAGAGGCGCGTGTTCCACGCTGAGGAAGGAGTCTGGGCAGATGGCAGACCTGTCCTGGGCCTCTGGTCCCAAGGGGAGAGCATCTCCTTGGCCACCTGTCCCAAGGGCAGACTTGGGCTTGCCACCAGGTGCCATACCCGGAACTCACAGAAACAGCCACATGGAGAAACGGGCAGACCGATACGTCTTCCACCAAGATGTGGCAGCGATGTGGGTGGGAGGGGGTGTGCCGGAGAAAGAGTGGAGACAGTCCCCCACGGTTCCCCATCCGAGTGCACGGGCGGTGTGCAGTGACCCTGTCGCCTTCTCCCTCCTGTGGTGAAGGACAGGCGTAACCCCGAGTCTGCCTGAGCAACAGAGCAAAAGGCAAAGCCTTACCGCCCCAGGAGATGGTAATAGGCATAGAGTGCCATGCTAGGACACGCACGCTGCTGCAGAGTTGTGACTGTGTCTGCTTAGTTCGGCATAGCAAGGTGAACCCCGGGCTTGAACTTGGAGCCCCGGAAAGCAAGTCCCAAGAGGCCCCAGCACTCCCGCGGCGCTTCTTCCCTGCCGCGCAGAGTGAACACCCAACTCCTTTCTGAGCTAGCAGCAGCGAAGTGCGGTTTGTGCCAAGCTGAATACGTCTGCGAAAGCATAGCAGTCGCTGGGAAATCAGAGTCGGGATTGAGGGCTGCTGTAGCTGCTTGCCTTAGCCTAGTATTCGCAGCACTATTGGAGAAAACAACATAGAGCGAAAGCCTCTTTGCCCTGGCATCCCCTCTGGCAAAGCACAGCATTCTTTGGGAAATCAGAGTCCGGTCTGAGGGATGCTCCTGTTTGCCTGAGCTGGTCTCCTCAGCACGGTGTAATAAACCCGCATGGAGCGAAACCCTCTATGCCTCGGAATCTCCTCTACCTGAGAGAGAAGCGCAGTGGCCCCTGTGGAAAGAGCCTTAAGGAAAGGGACACGTTTTTCACTGCACTCCCCAGAAGCATGTCTGTGGAAGGTGAAGTACGCTGTCCGGGGAGAAGAGCAGGAGCCGTTGGCCTTCTGGTCTGGAAACGGTTGTGAAGCAGGAGAGCCGGCAATACAAGTATCAGCCGCTCCCAGTGCAGAGAGACAGAAGCCTGGCTGCTAAGGAGACAGGAGGCGATGAGTAGGGCAGGGTGCGTGCTCCACTCTTAGGAAGGAGTCTGGGCAGAGAACATGCCTGTCCTGAGGGACTGGGCCCAAGGAGACAGCAGCTCTTGGCCACCTGTCCCTGGGGCAGACATGCGCTAGCCACCAGGCACCTACACTAACCTCGCAGAAACAGCTCCCTGAAATAACGGGGAGTCAGATGCCGACTTCCTCCAGGATGTGGAAGCTTGGAGGAGACACGGGGTTTAAGGGGAAGGAGTGGGCACAGTCCCCCAATGCTCCCTATTCAGTTCACGGGCCTTGTGCAGGTATCCGATCGCCTCCTATCTCCTGTGGTGAAGGCACTGGCCTAGACACCGAGTCTGCCCGAGAGCCGAAGCAAAAAGCAAAGCCTAACCTACCCCAGGAGATGGTAATAGACGTACAGTGCTATGCTAGGACACGCACGCTGCTGCAGGGTGGTGACTGTGTCTGCTGAGTTCGGCATAGCAAGGTGAATCCCGCGCGTACACTCGGAGCCCAGGATATCACTTCCCAAGAGGCACCAGCTCTCCCGCGGCTCTTCTTCCCTACCGTGCAGAGTGAACATCCAATGCCTTTCTGAGGAAGCAGCAGCGAAGTGCGGTACCTGCCAAGCTGAAAACGTCTGCAAAAGCATAGCAGTCGCTGGGAAATCAGAGTCGGGATTCAGGGCTGCTGTTGCTGCTTGCCTTAGCCTAGAATTCGCAGCACTATTGGAGAAAATCGCATAGAGCGAAAGCTTCTTTGCCCTGGCATCCCCTCTGGCAAAGCACAGCATTCTTTGGGAAATCAGAGTCCGGTCTGAGGGATGCTCCTGTTTGCCTGAGCTGGTCTCCTCAGCACGGTGTAATAAACCCGCATGGAGCGAAACCCTCTATGCCTCGGAAACTCCTCTGCCTGAGAGAGAAGCGCGGTGGCCCCTGTGGAAAGAGCCTTAAGGAAAAGGGACACGTTTTTCACTGCACTCCCCAGGAGCATGTCTGCGGAAGGTGAAGTACGCTGTCCGGGGAGAAGAGCAGGAGCCGTTGGCCTTCTGGTCTGGAAACGGTTGTGAAGCAGGAGAGCCGGCAATACAAGTATCAGCCGCGCCCAGTGCAGAGAGACAGAAGCCTGGCTGCTAAGGAGACAGGAGGTGATGAGTAGGGCAGGGTGCGTGCTCCACTCTTAGGAAGGAGTCTGGGCAGAGAACATGCCTGTCCTGAGGGACTGGGCCCAAGGAGACAGCAGCTCTTGGCCACCTGTCCCGGGGGCAGACATGCACTAGCCACCAGGCGCCTACTCTGAACTCGCAGAAACAGCTCCCTGAAATAACGGGGTGTCAGATGCCGTCTTCCTCCAGGATGTGGAAGCTTGGAGGAGGCACGGGGTTTCAGTGGAAGGAGTGGGGACAGTTCCCCAAAGCTCCCTATTCAGAGCTGGTGCGGTGGACAGGGATCCTGTCACCTCTACTTTCCTGTGGGGAGGGCACTGGCCTAGTCCGAGAATCCGCCTGAGCGCCAGAGTAAAAGGCCAAGCGATGCATACACTGGGAGATGGGAGTGTGCCTAGAGTGCCATCCTAGGTTACGCACGCTACTGCGGGGTTGTGGCTGTGTCTGCTTAGTGCGGCCTGGCTGGGTGAACCCAGGACGCGAACATGGAGCCCGGGAAAGCAAGGCCCAAGAGGCACCAGCTCTCCCGCAGCTCTTCTTCCCTGACGCGACTGAAGCCTTGCTGAGGAAGCAGCAGCAAAGTGCTGTTGGCTCCAAGCCAAAGCCTCTGCGAAAGCACAGCATTCGCTGAGAAATGTTCTGCGGGCTGCTGCTGCTTGCCTGAGCCCAGTCTCGCGGTGGGAGAAACCCGCACACAGCGAAAGCCTCTTTGCCTGGGCATCTCCCCTGGGAAAGCACAGCGTTCCTTGGGAAATCAGAGTTGGGTTTGGGGATGCTGCTGCTGCTTGCCTGAGCTCGTCTCCGCAGCTCTGTGGAAGATACACGCATGGAGCGAAATACTCTTTGCCCTAGCATCCCGTCTGCCTGAGAGAGAAGCCAAGTGTGGGGAAGGCATAGCATGCCGCCCCCGGAGAAGAGAACGAGCCGTTGGCCTTGCGGTCGGGAAACGCTCGGAAAGCAGGATAGGCTGCCGTGGCACGAACAGCAGGCCGGTGGCAAGACAAGTGTCACCCGCTCCCTGTGCGGAGAGATGGAAGCCTGGCTGCTAAGGAGACATGAGGGGTCGACTAGGGCAGAGGCGCGTGTTCCACGCTGAGGAAGGAGTCTGGGCAGATGGCAGACCTGTCCTGGGCCTCTGGTCCCAAGGGGAGAGCATCTCCTTGGCCACCTGTCCCAAGGGCAGACTTGGGCTTGCCACCAGGTGCCATACCCGGAACTCACAGAAACAGCCACATGGAGAAACGGGCAGACCGATACGTCTTCCACCAAGATGTGGCAGCGATGTGGGTGGGAGGGGGTGTGCCGGAGAAAGAGTGGAGACAGTCCCCCACGGTTCCCCATCCGAGTGCACGGGCGGTGTGCAGTGACCCTGTCGCCTTCTCCCTCCTGTGGTGAAGGACAGGCGTAACCCCGAGTCTGCCTGAGCAACAGAGCAAAAGGCAAAGCCTTACCGCCCCAGGAGATGGTAATAGGCATAGAGTGCCATGCTAGGACACGCACGCTGCTGCAGAGTTGTGACTGTGTCTGCTTAGTTCGGCATAGCAAGGTGAACCCCGGGCTTGAACTTGGAGCCCCGGAAAGCAAGTCCCAAGAGGCCCCAGCACTCCCGCGGCGCTTCGTCCCTGCCGCGCAGAGTGAACACCCAACTCCTTTCTGAGCTAGCAGCAGCGAAGTGCGGTTTGTGCCAAGCTGAATACGTCTGCGAAAGCATAGCAGTCGCTGGGAAATCAGAGTCGGGATTGAGGGCTGCTGTAGCTGCTTGCCTTAGCCTAGTATATGCAGCACTATTGGAGAAAACAACATAGAGCGAAAGCCTCTTTGCCCTGGCATCCCCTCTGGCAAAGCACAGCATTCTTTGGGAAATCAGAGTCCGGTCTGAGGGATGCTCCTGTTTGCCTGAGCTGGTCTCCTCAGCACGGTGTAATAAACCCGCATGGAGCGAAACCCTCTATGCCTCGGAATCTCCTCTACCTGAGAGAGAAGCGCAGTGGCCCCTGTGGAAAGAGCCTTAAGGAAAGGGACACGTTTTTCACTGCACTCCCCAGAAGCATGTCTGTGGAAGGTGAAGTACGCTGTCCGGGGAGAAGAGCAGGAGCCGTTGGCCTTCTGGTCTGGAAACGGTTGTGAAGCAGGAGAGCCGGCAATACAAGTATCAGCCGCTCCCAGTGCAGAGAGACAGAAGCCTGGCTGCTAAGGAGACAGGAGGCGATGAGTAGGGCAGGGTGCGTGCTCCACTCTTAGGAAGGAGTCTGGGCAGAGAACATGCCTGTCCTGAGGGACTGGGCCCAAGGAGACAGCAGCTCTTGGCCACCTGTCCCTGGGGCAGACATGCGCTAGCCACCAGGCACCTACACTAACCTCGCAGAAACAGCTCCCTGAAATAACGGGGAGTCAGATGCCGACTTCCTCCAGGATGTGGAAGCTTGGAGGAGGCACGGGGTTTAAGGGGAAGGAGTGGGCACAGTCCCCCAATGCTCCCTATTCAGTTCACGGGCCTTGTGCAGGTATCCGATCGCCTCCTATCTCCTGTGGTGAAGGCACTGGCCTAGACACCGAGTCTGCCCGAGAGCCGAAGCAAAAAGCAAAGCCTAACCTACCCCAGGAGATGGTAATAGACGTACAGTGCTATGCTAGGACACGCACGCTGCTGCAGGGTGGTGACTGTGTCTGCTGAGTTCGGCATAGCAAGGTGAATCCCGCGCGTACACTCGGAGCCCAGGATATCACTTCCCAAGAGGCACCAGCTCTCCCGCGGCTCTTCTTCCCTACCGTGCAGAGTGAACATCCAATGCCTTTCTGAGGAAGAAGCTGCGAAGTGCGGTACCTGCCAAGCTGAAAACGTCTGCCAAAGCATAGCAGTCGCTGGGAAATCAGAGTCGGGATTCAGGGCTGCTGTAGCTGCTTGCCTTAGCCTAGTATTCGCAGCACTATTGGAGAAAATCGCATAGAGCGAAAGCTTCTTTGCCCTGGCATCCCCTCTGGCAAAGCACAGCATTCTTTGGGAAATCAGAGTCCGGTCTGAGGGATGCTCCTGTTTGCCTGAGCTGGTCTCCTCAGCACGGTGTAATAAACCCGCATGGAGCGAAACCCTCTATGCCTCGGAAACTCCTCTGCCTGAGAGAGAAGCGCGGTGGCCCCTGTGGAAAGAGCCTTAAGGAAAAGGGACACGTTTTTCACTGCACTCCCCAGGAGCATGTCTGCGGAAGGTGAAGTACGCTGTCCGGGGAGAAGAGCAGGAGCCGTTGGCCTTCTGGTCTGGAAACGGTTGTGAAGCAGGAGAGCCGGCAATACAAGTATCAGCCGCGCCCAGTGCAGAGAGACAGAAGCCTGGCTGCTAAGGAGACAGGAGGTGATGAGTAGGGCAGGGTGCGTGCTCCACTCTTAGGAAGGAGTCTGGGCAGAGAACATGCCTGTCCTGAGGGACTGGGCCCAAGGAGACAGCAGCTCTTGGCCACCTGTCCCGGGGGCAGACATGCGCTAGCCACCAGGCGCCTACGCTGAACTCGCAGAAACAGCTCCCTGAAATAACGGGGTGTCAGATGCCGTCTTCCTCCAGGATGTGGAAGCTTGGAGGAGGCACGGGGTTTCAGTGGAAGGAGTGGGGACAGTTCCCCAAAGCTCCCTATTCAGTGCTAGTGCGGTGTACAGGGATCCTGTCACCTCTACTTTCCTGTGGGGAGGGCACTGGCCTAGTCCGAGAATCCGCCTGAGCGCCAGAGTAAAAGGCCAAGCGATGCATACACTGGGAGATGGTAGTGAGCCTAGAGTGCCATCCTAGTTTACTCACGCTACTGCAGGGTTGTGGCTGTGTCTGCTTAGTTCGGCCTGGCAGGGTGAACCCAGGACGCGAACAAGGAGCCCGGGAAAGCAAGGCCCAAGTGGCACCAGCTCTCCCGCAGCTCTTCTTCCCTGACGCGACTGAAGCCTTGCTGAGGAAGCAGCAGCGAAGTGCTGTTGGCTCCAAGCCAAAGCCTCTGCGAAAGCACAGCATTCGCTGAGAAATGTTCTGCGGGCTGCTGCTGCTTGCCTGAGCCCAGTCTCGCCGTGGGAGAAACCCGCACACAGCGAAAGCCTCTTTGCCTGGGCATCTCCCCTGGGAAAGCACAGCGTTCCTTGGGAAATCAGAGTTGGGTTTGGGGATGCTGCTGCTACATTCCTGAGCTCGTCTCCGCAGCTCGGTGGAAGATACCCGCATGGAGCGAAATACTCTTTGCCCTAGCATCCCGTCTGCCTGAGAGAGAAGCCAAGTGTGGGGAAGGCATAGCATGCCGCCCCCGGAGAAGAGAACGAGCCGTTGGCCTTGCGGTCGGGAAACGCTCGGAAAGCAGGATAGGCTGCCGTGGCACGAACAGCAGGCCGGTGGCAAGACAAGTGTCACCCGCTCTCTGTGCGGAGAGATGGAAGCCTGGCTGCTAAGGAGACATGAGGGGTCGAATAGGGCAGAAGCGCATGCTCCACTCTGAGGAAGGTGTCTGGGCAGATGGCAGACCTGTCCTGGAGTCTGGTCCCAAAGGGAGAGCATCTCCTTGGCCAACTGTCCCAAGGGCAGACTTGGGCTTGCCACCAGGTGCCATACCCGGAACTCGCAGAAAAAGCCACATGGAGAAACGGGCAGACAGATGCCGCCCCACCAAGATGTGGCAGCGATGTGGGTGGGAGGGGGTGTGCCGGGGAAAGAGTGGAGACAGTCCACCACGGTTCCCCATCCCAGTGCACGGGCGCTGTGCAGTGACCCTGTCGCCTTCTCCCTCCTGTGGTGAAGGACAGGCGTAACCCCGAGAGTGCCTGAGCAGCAGAGCAAAAGACAAAGCCTTACCTACCCCAGGAGATGGTTATAGGCATAGAGTGCCATGCTAGGACACGCACGCTGCTGCAGAGTTGTGACTGTGTCTGCTTAGTTCGGCATAGCAAGGTGAACCCCGGGCGTGAACTTGTTTCCCGGGAAACAAGTCCCAAGAGGCACCAGCTCTCCCGTGGATCTTCTTCCCTGCCGCGCAGAGTGAACACCCAAAGCGTTTCTGAGCTAGCAGCAGCGAAGTGCGCTTTGTGCCAAGCTGAAAACCTCTGCGAAAGCATTGCCGTCGCAGGGAAATCAGAGTCGGTTCTGAGGGCTGCTGTTGCTGCTTGCCTTAGCCTAGTATTCGCAACACGATGGGAGAAACCCGCATAGAGCGAAAGCCTCTTTGCCCTGGCATCCCCTCTGGGAAAGCACAGCATTCTTTGGGAAAACAGATTCCCGTCTGAGGGATGCTCCTGTTTGCCTGAGCTGGTCTCCTCAGCACGGTGTAATAAACCCGCATGGAGCGAAATCCTCTATTCCTGGGCATCCCCTCTCCGGAGAGAGAAGCCCGGTGGCGCCTGTGGAAAGAGCCTTAAGGAAAGGGACAGGTTTTTCACTACACTCCGCAGGAGCATTTCTGAGGAAGGTGCGGCACGCTGCCCGGGGAGAAGAGCAAGAGCCGTTGGCCTTCTGGTCTGGAAACGGTTGCGAAGTAGGAGAGCCGGCAATACAAGTATCATCCGCTCCCAGTGCAGAGAGACAGAAGCCTGGCTGCTAAGGAGCCAGGAGAGAATGAGTAGGGCAGGGCGCGTGCTCCACTCTTAGGAAGGAGTCTGGGCAGAAAGCATGCCTGTCCTGAGGGACTGGGCCCAAGGAGACAGCAGCTCCTTGGCCTCCTGTACCTGGGGCAGACATGCGCTAGCCACCAGGCACCTACGCTGACCTCGCAGAAACAGCTCCCTGAAATAACGGGGAGTCAGATGCCGACTTCCTCCAGGATGTGGAAGCTTGGAAGAGGCACGGGGTTTAAGGGGAAGGAGTGGGCACAGTCCCCCAATGCTCCCTATTCAGTTCACGGGCCGCGTGCAGGTATCCTGTCGCCTCCTATCTCCTGTGGTGAAGGCACTGGCCTAGACCCCGAGTCTGCCTGAGAGCCGGAGCAAAAAGCAAAGCCTAACCTACCCCAGGAGATGGTAATAGACGTACAGTGCTATGCTAGGACACGCACGCTGCTGCAGGGTGGTGACTGTGTCTGCTGAGTTCGGCATAGCAAGGTGAATCCCGCGCGTACACTCGGAGCCCAGGATATCACTTCCCAAGAGGCACCAGCTCTCCCGCGGCTCTTCTTCCCTACCGTGCAGAGTGAACATCCAATGCCTTTCTGAGGAAGAAGCTGCGAAGTGCGGTACCTGCCAAGCTGAAAACGTCTGCAAAAGCATAGCAGTCGCTGGGAAATCAGAGTCGGGATTCAGGGCTGCTGTTGCTGCTTGCCTTAGCCTAGTATTCGCAGCACTATTGGAGAAAATCGCATAGAGCGAAAGCTTCTTTGCCCTGGCATCCCCTCTGGGAAAGCACAGCATTCTTTGGGAAATCAGAGTCCGGTCTGAGGGATGCTCCTGTTTGCCTGAGCTGGTCTCCTCAGCACGGTGTAATAAACCCGCATGGAGCGAAACCCTCTATGCCTCGGAAACTCCTCTGCCTGAGAGAGAAGCGCGGTGGCCCCTGTGGAAAGAGCCTTAAGGAAAGGGACACGTTTTTCACTGCACTCCCCAGGAGCATGTCTGCGGAAGGTGAAGTACGCTGTCCGGGGAAAAGAGCAGGAGCCGTTGGCCTTCTGGTCTGGAAACGGTTGTGAAGCAGGAGAGCCGGCAATACAAGTATCAGCCGCGCCCAGTGCAGAGAGACAGAAGCCTGGCTGCTAAGGAGACAGGAGGTGATGAGTAGGGCAGGGTGCGTGCTCCACTCTTAGGAAGGAGTCTGGGCAGAGAACATGCCTGTCCTGAGGGACTGGGCCCAAGGAGACAGCAGCTCCTTGGCCTCCTGTCCCTGGGGCAGACATGCGCTAGCCACCAGGCGCCTACGCTGAACTCGCAGAAACAGCTCCCTGAAATAACGGGGTGTCAGATGCCGTCTTCCTCCAGGATGTGGAAGCTTGGAGGAGGCACGGGGTTTCAGTGGAAGGAGTGGGGACAGTTCCCCAAAGCTCCCTATTCAGAGCTGGTGCGGTGGACAGGGATCCTGTCACCTCTACTTTCCTGTGGGGAGGGCACTGGCCTAGTCCGAGAATCCGCCTGAGCGCCAGAGTAAAAGGCCAAGCGATGCATACACTGGGAGATGGGAGTGTGCCTAGAGTGCCATCCTAGGTTACGCACGCTACTGCGGGGTTGTGGCTGTGTCTGCTTAGTGAGGCCTGGCTGGGTGAACCCAGGACGCGAACATGGAGCCCGGGAAAGCAAGGCCCAAGAGGCACCAGCTCTCCCGCAGCTCTTCTTCCCTGACGCGACTGAAGCCTTGCTGAGGAAGCAGCAGCAAAGTGCTGTTGGCTCCAAGCCAAAGCCTCTGCGAAAGCACAGCATTCGCTGAGAAATGTTCTGCGGGCTGCTGCTGCTTGCCTGAGCCCAGTCTCGCGGTGGGAGAAACCCGCACACAGCGAAAGCCTCTTTGCCTGGGCATCTCCCCTGGGAAAGCACAGCGTTCCTTGGGAAATCAGAGTTGGGTTTGGGGATGCTGCTGCTGCTTGCCTGAGCTCGTCTCCGCAGCTCTGTGGAAGATACACGCATGGAGCGAAATAGTCTTTGCCCTAGCATCCCGTCTGCCTGAGAGAGAAGCCAAGTGTGGGGAAGGCATAGCATGCCGCCCCCGGAGAAGAGAACGAGCCGTTGGCCTTGCGGTCGGGAAATGCTCGGAAAGCAGGATAGGCTGCCGTGGCACGAATAGCAGGCCGGTGGCAAGACAAGTGTCACCCGCTCCCTGTGCGGAGAGATGGAAGCCTGGCTGCTAAGGAGACATGAGGGGTCGACTAGGGCAGAGGCGCGTGTTCCACGCTGAGGAAGGAGTCTGGGCAGATGGCAGACCTGTCCTGGGCCTCTGGTCCCAAGGGGAGAGCATCTCCTTGGCCACCTGTCCCAAGGGCAGACTTGGGCTTGCCACCAGGTGCCATACCCGGAACTCACAGAAACAGCCACATGGAGAAACGGGCAGACCGATACGTCTTCCACCAAGATGTGGCAGCGATGTGGGTGGGAGGGGGTGTGCCGGAGAAAGAGTGGAGACAGTCCCCCACGGTTCCCCATCCGAGTGCACGGGCGGTGTGCAGTGACCCTGTCGCCTTCTCCCTCCTGTGGTGAAGGACAGGCGTAACCCCGAGTCTGCCTGAGCAACAGAGCAAAAGGCAAAGCCTTACCGCCCCAGGAGATGGTAATAGGCATAGAGTGCCATGCTAGGACACGCACGCTGCTGCAGAGTTGTGACTGTGTCTGCTTAGTTCGGCATAGCAAGGTGAACCCCGGGCTTGAACTTGGAGCCCCGGAAAGCAAGTCCCAAGAGGCCCCAGCACTCCCGCGGCGCTTCTTCCCTGCCGCGCAGAGTGAACACCCAACTCCTTTCTGAGCTAGCAGCAGCGAAGTGCGGTTTGTGCCAAGCTGAATACGTCTGCGAAAGCATAGCAGTCGCTGGGAAATCAGAGTCGGGATTGAGGGCTGCTGTAGCTGCTTGCCTTAGCCTAGTATTCGCAGCACTATTGGAGAAAACAACATAGAGCGAAAGCCTCTTTGCCCTGGCATCCCCTCTGGCAAAGCACAGCATTCTTTGGGAAATCAGAGTCCGGTCTGAGGGATGCTCCTGTTTGCCTGAGCTGGTCTCCTCAGCACGGTGTAATAAACCCGCATGGAGCGAAACCCTCTATGCCTCGGAATCTCCTCTACCTGAGAGAGAAGCGCAGTGGCCCCTGTGGAAAGAGCCTTAAGGAAAGGGACACGTTTTTCACTGCACTCCCCAGAAGCATGTCTGTGGAAGGTGAAGTACGCTGTCCGGGGAGAAGAGCAGGAGCCGTTGGCCTTCTGGTCTGGAAACGGTTGTGAAGCAGGAGAGCCGGCAATACAAGTATCAGCCGCTCCCAGTGCAGAGAGACAGAAGCCTGGCTGCTAAGGAGACAGGAGGCGATGAGTAGGGCAGGGTGCGTGCTCCACTCTTAGGAAGGAGTCTGGGCAGAGAACATGCCTGTCCTGAGGGACTGGGCCCAAGGAGACAGCAGCTCTTGGCCACCTGTCCCTGGGGCAGACATGCGCTAGCCACCAGGCACCTACACTAACCTCGCAGAAACAGCTCCCTGAAATAACGGGGAGTCAGATGCCGACTTCCTCCAGGATGTGGAAGCTTGGAGGAGACACGGGGTTTAAGGGGAAGGAGTGGGCACAGTCCCCCAATGCTCCCTATTCAGTTCACGGGCCTTGTGCAGGTATCCGATCGCCTCCTATCTCCTGTGGTGAAGGCACTGGCCTAGACACCGAGTCTGCCCGAGAGCCGAAGCAAAAAGCAAAGCCTAACCTACCCCAGGAGATGGTAATAGACGTACAGTGCTATGCTAGGACACGCACGCTGCTGCAGGGTGGTGACTGTGTCTGCTGAGTTCGGCATAGCAAGGTGAATCCCGCGCGTACACTCGGAGCCCAGGATATCACTTCCCAAGAGGCACCAGCTCTCCCGCGGCTCTTCTTCCCTACCGTGCAGAGTGAACATCCAATGCCTTTCTGAGGAAGCAGCAGCGAAGTGCGGTACCTGCCAAGCTGAAAACGTCTGCAAAAGCATAGCAGTCGCTGGGAAATCAGAGTCGGGATTCAGGGCTGCTGTTGCTGCTTGCCTTAGCCTAGAATTCGCAGCACTATTGGAGAAAATCGCATAGAGCGAAAGCTTCTTTGCCCTGGCATCCCCTCTGGCAAAGCACAGCATTCTTTGGGAAATCAGAGTCCGGTCTGAGGGATGCTCCTGTTTGCCTGAGCTGGTCTCCTCAGCACGGTGTAATAAACCCGCATGGAGCGAAACCCTCTATGCCTCGGAAACTCCTCTGCCTGAGAGAGAAGCGCGGTGGCCCCTGTGGAAAGAGCCTTAAGGAAAAGGGACACGTTTTTCACTGCACTCCCCAGGAGCATGTCTGCGGAAGGTGAAGTACGCTGTCCGGGGAGAAGAGCAGGAGCCGTTGGCCTTCTGGTCTGGAAACGGTTGTGAAGCAGGAGAGCCGGCAATACAAGTATCAGCCGCGCCCAGTGCAGAGAGACAGAAGCCTGGCTGCTAAGGAGACAGGAGGTGATGAGTAGGGCAGGGTGCGTGCTCCACTCTTAGGAAGGAGTCTGGGCAGAGAACATGCCTGTCCTGAGGGACTGGGCCCAAGGAGACAGCAGCTCTTGGCCACCTGTCCCGGGGGCAGACATGCACTAGCCACCAGGCGCCTACTCTGAACTCGCAGAAACAGCTCCCTGAAATAACGGGGTGTCAGATGCCGTCTTCCTCCAGGATGTGGAAGCTTGGAGGAGGCACGGGGTTTCAGTGGAAGGAGTGGGGACAGTTCCCCAAAGCTCCCTATTCAGAGCTGGTGCGGTGGACAGGGATCCTGTCACCTCTACTTTCCTGTGGGGAGGGCACTGGCCTAGTCCGAGAATCCGCCTGAGCGCCAGAGTAAAAGGCCAAGCGATGCATACACTGGGAGATGGGAGTGTGCCTAGAGTGCCATCCTAGGTTACGCACGCTACTGCGGGGTTGTGGCTGTGTCTGCTTAGTGCGGCCTGGCTGGGTGAACCCAGGACGCGAACATGGAGCCCGGGAAAGCAAGGCCCAAGAGGCACCAGCTCTCCCGCAGCTCTTCTTCCCTGACGCGACTGAAGCCTTGCTGAGGAAGCAGCAGCAAAGTGCTGTTGGCTCCAAGCCAAAGCCTCTGCGAAAGCACAGCATTCGCTGAGAAATGTTCTGCGGGCTGCTGCTGCTTGCCTGAGCCCAGTCTCGCGGTGGGAGAAACCCGCACACAGCGAAAGCCTCTTGGCCTGGGCATCTCCCCTGGGAAAGCACAGCGTTCCTTGGGAAATCAGAGTTGGGTTTGGGGATGCTGCTGCTGCTTGCCTGAGCTCGTCTCCGCAGCTCTGTGGAAGATACACGCATGGAGCGAAATACTCTTTGCCCTAGCATCCCGTCTGCCTGAGAGAGAAGCCAAGTGTGGGGAAGGCATAGCATGCCGCCCCCGGAGAAGAGAACGAGCCGTTGGCCTTGCGGTCGGGAAACGCTCGGAAAGCAGGATAGGCTGCCGTGGCACGAACAGCAGGCCGGTGGCAAGACAAGTGTCACCCGCTCCCTGTGCGGAGAGATGGAAGCCTGGCTGCTAAGGAGACATGAGGGGTCGACTAGGGCAGAGGCGCGTGTTCCACGCTGAGGAAGGAGTCTGGGCAGATGGCAGACCTGTCCTGGGCCTCTGGTCCCAAGGGGAGAGCATCTCCTTGGCCACCTGTCCCAAGGGCAGACTTGGGCTTGCCACCAGGTGCCATACCCGGAACTCACAGAAACAGCCACATGGAGAAACGGGCAGACCGATACGTCTTCCACCAAGATGTGGCAGCGATGTGGGTGGGAGGGGGTGTGCCGGAGAAAGAGTGGAGACAGTCCCCCACGGTTCCCCATCCGAGTGCACGGGCGGTGTGCAGTGACCCTGTCGCCTTCTCCCTCCTGTGGTGAAGGACAGGCGTAACCCCGAGTCTGCCTGAGCAACAGAGCAAAAGGCAAAGCCTTACCGCCCCAGGAGATGGTAATAGGCATAGAGTGCCATGCTAGGACACGCACGCTGCTGCAGAGTTGTGACTGTGTCTGCGTAGTTCGGCATAGCAAGGTGAACCCCGGGCTTGAACTTGGAGCCCCGGAAAGCAAGTCCCAAGAGGCCCCAGCACTCCCGCGGCGCTTCTTCCCTGCCGCGCAGAGTGAACACCCAACTCCTTTCTGAGCTAGCAGCAGCGAAGTGCGGTTTGTGCCAAGCTGAATACGTCTGCGAAAGCATAGCAGTCGCTGGGAAATCAGAGTCGGGATTGAGGGCTGCTGTAGCTGCTTGCCTTAGCCTAGTATTCGCAGCACTATTGGAGAAAACAACATAGAGCGAAAGCCTCTTTGCCCTGGCATGCCCTCTGGCAAAGCACAGCATTCTTTGGGAAATCAGAGTCCGGTCTGAGGGATGCTCCTGTTTGCCTGAGCTGGTCTCCTCAGCACGGTGTAATAAACCCGCATGGAGCGAAACCCTCTATGCCTCGGAATCTCCTCTACCTGAGAGAGCAGCGCAGTGGCCCCTGTGGAAAGAGCCTTAAGGAAAGGGACACGTTTTTCACTGCACTCCCCAGAAGCATGTCTGTGGAAGGTGAAGTACGCTGTCCGGGGAAAAGAGCAGGAGCCGTTGGCCTTCTGGTCTGGAAACGGTTGTGAAGCAGGAGAGCCGGCAATACAAGTATCAGCCGCTCCCAGTGCAGAGAGACAGAAGCCTGGCTGCTAAGGAGACAGGAGGCGATGAGTAGGGCAGGGTGCGTGCTCCACTCTTAGGAAGGAGTCTGGGCAGAGAACATGCCTGTCCTGAGGGACTGGGCCCAAGGAGACAGCAGCTCTTGGCCACCTGTCCCTGGGGCAGACATGCGCTAGCCACCAGGCACCTACACTAACCTCGCAGAAACAGCTCCCTGAAATAACGGGTAGTCAGATGCCGACTTCCTCCAGGATGTGGAAGCTTGGAGGAGGCACGGGGTTTAAGGGGAAGGAGTGGGCACAGTCCCCCAATGCTCCCTATTCAGTTCACGGGCCTTGTGCAGGTATCCGATCGCCTCCTATCTCCTGTGGTGAAGGCACTGGCCTAGACACCGAGTCTGCCCGAGAGCCGAAGCAAAAAGCAAAGCCTAACCTACCCCAGGAGATGGTAATAGACGTACAGTGCTATGCTAGGACACGCACGCTGCTGCAGGGTGCTGACTGTGTCTGCTGAGTTCGGCATAGCAAGGTGAATCCCGCGCGTACACTCGGAGCCCAGGATATCACTTCCCAAGAGGCACCAGCTCTCCCGCGGCTCTTCTTCCCTACCGTGCAGAGTGAACATCCAATGCCTTTCTGAGGAAGCAGCAGCGAAGTGCGGTACCTGCCAAGCTGAAAACGTCTGCAAAAGCATAGCAGTCGCTGGGAAATCAGAGTCGGGATTCAGGGCTGCTGTTGCTGCTTGCCTTAGCCTAGTATTCGCAGCACTATTGGAGAAAATTGCATAGAGCGAAAGCTTCTTTGCCCTGGCATCCCCTCTGGCAAAGCACAGCATTCTTTGGGAAATCAGAGTCCGGTCTGAGGGATGCTCCTGTTTGCCTGAGCTGGTCTCCTCAGCACGGTGTAATAAACCCGCATGGAGCGAAACCCTCTATGCCTCGGAAACTCCTCTGCCTGAGAGAGAAGCGCGGTGGCCCCTGTGGAAAGAGCCTTAGGAAAAGGGACACGTTTTTCACTGCACTCCCCAGGAGCATGTCTGTGGAAGGTGAAGTACGCTGTCCGGGGAAAAGAGCAGGAGCCGTTGGCCTTCTGGTCTGGAAACGGTTGTGAAGCAGGAGAGCCGGCAATACAAGTATCAGCCGCTCCCAGTGCAGAGAGACAGAAGCCTGGCTGCTAAGGAGACAGGAGGCGATGAGTAGGGCAGGGTGCGTGCTCCACTCTTAGGAAGGAGTCTGGGCAGAGAACATGCCTGTCCTGAGGGACTGGGCCCAAGGAGACAGCAGCTCTTGGCCACCTGTCCCTGGGGCAGACATGCGCTAGCCACCAGGCACCTACACTAACCTCGCAGAAACAGCTCCCTGAAATAACGGGGAGTCAGATGCCGACTTCCTCCAGGATGTGGAAGCTTGGAGGAGACACGGGGTTTAAGGGGAAGGAGTGGGCACAGTCCCCCAATGCTCCCTATTCAGTTCACGGGCCTTGTGCAGGTATCCGATCGCCTCCTATCTCCTGTGGTGAAGGCACTGGCCTAGACACCGAGTCTGCCCGAGAGCCGAAGCAAAAAGCAAAGCCTAACCTACCCCAGGAGATGGTAATAGACGTACAGTGCTATGCTAGGACACGCACGCTGCTGCAGGGTGGTGACTGTGTCTGCTGAGTTCGGCATAGCAAGGTGAATCCCGCGCGTACACTCGGAGCCCAGGATATCACTTCCCAAGAGGCACCAGCTCTCCCGCGGCTCTTCTTCCCTACCGTGCAGAGTGAACATCCAATGCCTTTCTGAGGAAGCAGCAGCGAAGTGCGGTACCTGCCAAGCTGAAAACGTCTGCAAAAGCATAGCAGTCGCTGGGAAATCAGAGTCGGGATTCAGGGCTGCTGTTGCTGCTTGCCTTAGCCTAGAATTCGCAGCACTATTGGAGAAAATCGCATAGAGCGAAAGCTTCTTTGCCCTGGCATCCCCTCTGGCAAAGCACAGCATTCTTTGGGAAATCAGAGTCCGGTCTGAGGGATGCTCCTGTTTGCCTGAGCTGGTCTCCTCAGCACGGTGTAATAAACCCGCATGGAGCGAAACCCTCTATGCCTCGGAAACTCCTCTGCCTGAGAGAGAAGCGCGGTGGCCCCTGTGGAAAGAGCCTTAAGGAAAAGGGACACGTTTTTCACTGCACTCCCCAGGAGCATGTCTGCGGAAGGTGAAGTACGCTGTCCGGGGAGAAGAGCAGGAGCCGTTGGCCTTCTGGTCTGGAAACGGTTGTGAAGCAGGAGAGCCGGCAATACAAGTATCAGCCGCGCCCAGTGCAGAGAGACAGAAGCCTGGCTGCTAAGGAGACAGGAGGTGATGAGTAGGGCAGGGTGCGTGCTCCACTCTTAGGAAGGAGTCTGGGCAGAGAACATGCCTGTCCTGAGGGACTGGGCCCAAGGAGACAGCAGCTCTTGGCCACCTGTCCCGGGGGCAGACATGCACTAGCCACCAGGCGCCTACTCTGAACTCGCAGAAACAGCTCCCTGAAATAACGGGGTGTCAGATGCCGTCTTCCTCCAGGATGTGGAAGCTTGGAGGAGGCACGGGGTTTCAGTGGAAGGAGTGGGGACAGTTCCCCAAAGCTCCCTATTCAGAGCTGGTGCGGTGGACAGGGATCCTGTCACCTCTACTTTCCTGTGGGGAGGGCACTGGCCTAGTCCGAGAATCCGCCTGAGCGCCAGAGTAAAAGGCCAAGCGATGCATACACTGGGAGATGGGAGTGTGCCTAGAGTGCCATCCTAGGTTACGCACGCTACTGCGGGGTTGTGGCTGTGTCTGCTTAGTGCGGCCTGGCTGGGTGAACCCAGGACGCGAACATGGAGCCCGGGAAAGCAAGGCCCAAGAGGCACCAGCTCTCCCGCAGCTCTTCTTCCCTGACGCGACTGAAGCCTTGCTGAGGAAGCAGCAGCAAAGTGCTGTTGGCTCCAAGCCAAAGCCTCTGCGAAAGCACAGCATTCGCTGAGAAATGTTCTGCGGGCTGCTGCTGCTTGCCTGAGCCCAGTCTCGCGGTGGGAGAAACCCGCACACAGCGAAAGCCTCTTGGCCTGGGCATCTCCCCTGGGAAAGCACAGCGTTCCTTGGGAAATCAGAGTTGGGTTTGGGGATGCTGCTGCTGCTTGCCTGAGCTCGTCTCCGCAGCTCTGTGGAAGATACACGCATGGAGCGAAATACTCTTTGCCCTAGCATCCCGTCTGCCTGAGAGAGAAGCCAAGTGTGGGGAAGGCATAGCATGCCGCCCCCGGAGAAGAGAACGAGCCGTTGGCCTTGCGGTCGGGAAACGCTCGGAAAGCAGGATAGGCTGC
The DNA here is from genome assembly GCF_030435805.1 of Mustela lutreola. Taxonomy (NCBI): domain Eukaryota; kingdom Metazoa; phylum Chordata; class Mammalia; order Carnivora; family Mustelidae; genus Mustela; species Mustela lutreola. The sequence goes on from NC_081291.1 coordinate 63,399,218, forward strand.
CGTGGCACGAACAGCAGGCCGGTGGCAAGACAAGTGTCACCCGCTCCCTGTGCGGAGAGATGGAAGCCTGGCTGCTAAGGAGACATGAGGGGTCGACTAGGGCAGAGGCGCGTGTTCCACGCTGAGGAAGGAGTCTGGGCAGATGGCAGACCTGTCCTGGGCCTCTGGTCCCAAGGGGAGAGCATCTCCTTGGCCACCTGTCCCAAGGGCAGACTTGGGCTTGCCACCAGGTGCCATACCCGGAACTCACAGAAACAGCCACATGGAGAAACGGGCAGACCGATACGTCTTCCACCAAGATGTGGCAGCGATGTGGGTGGGAGGGGGTGTGCCGGAGAAAGAGTGGAGACAGTCCCCCACGGTTCCCCATCCGAGTGCACGGGCGGTGTGCAGTGACCCTGTCGCCTTCTCCCTCCTGTGGTGAAGGACAGGCGTAACCCCGAGTCTGCCTGAGCAACAGAGCAAAAGGCAAAGCCTTACCGCCCCAGGAGATGGTAATAGGCATAGAGTGCCATGCTAGGACACGCACGCTGCTGCAGAGTTGTGACTGTGTCTGCGTAGTTCGGCATAGCAAGGTGAACCCCGGGCTTGAACTTGGAGCCCCGGAAAGCAAGTCCCAAGAGGCCCCAGCACTCCCGCGGCGCTTCTTCCCTGCCGCGCAGAGTGAACACCCAACTCCTTTCTGAGCTAGCAGCAGCGAAGTGCGGTTTGTGCCAAGCTGAATACGTCTGCGAAAGCATAGCAGTCGCTGGGAAATCAGAGTCGGGATTGAGGGCTGCTGTAGCTGCTTGCCTTAGCCTAGTATTCGCAGCACTATTGGAGAAAACAACATAGAGCGAAAGCCTCTTTGCCCTGGCATCCCCTCTGGCAAAGCACAGCATTCTTTGGGAAATCAGAGTCCGGTCTGAGGGATGCTCCTGTTTGCCTGAGCTGGTCTCCTCAGCACGGTGTAATAAACCCGCATGGAGCGAAACCCTCTATGCCTCGGAATCTCCTCTACCTGAGAGAGCAGCGCAGTGGCCCCTGTGGAAAGAGCCTTAAGGAAAGGGACACGTTTTTCACTGCACTCCCCAGAAGCATGTCTGTGGAAGGTGAAGTACGCTGTCCGGGGAAAAGAGCAGGAGCCGTTGGCCTTCTGGTCTGGAAACGGTTGTGAAGCAGGAGAGCCGGCAATACAAGTATCAGCCGCTCCCAGTGCAGAGAGACAGAAGCCTGGCTGCTAAGGAGACAGGAGGCGATGAGTAGGGCAGGGTGCGTGCTCCACTCTTAGGAAGGAGTCTGGGCAGAGAACATGCCTGTCCTGAGGGACTGGGCCCAAGGAGACAGCAGCTCTTGGCCACCTGTCCCTGGGGCAGACATGCGCTAGCCACCAGGCACCTACACTAACCTCGCAGAAACAGCTCCCTGAAATAACGGGTAGTCAGATGCCGACTTCCTCCAGGATGTGGAAGCTTGGAGGAGGCACGGGGTTTAAGGGGAAGGAGTGGGCACAGTCCCCCAATGCTCCCTATTCAGTTCACGGGCCTTGTGCAGGTATCCGATCGCCTCCTATCTCCTGTGGTGAAGGCACTGGCCTAGACACCGAGTCTGCCCGAGAGCCGAAGCAAAAAGCAAAGCCTAACCTACCCCAGGAGATGGTAATAGACGTACAGTGCTATGCTAGGACACGCACGCTGCTGCAGGGTGCTGACTGTGTCTGCTGAGTTCGGCATAGCAAGGTGAATCCCGCGCGTACACTCGGAGCCCAGGATATCACTTCCCAAGAGGCACCAGCTCTCCCGCGGCTCTTCTTCCCTACCGTGCAGAGTGAACATCCAATGCCTTTCTGAGGAAGCAGCAGCGAAGTGCGGTACCTGCCAAGCTGAAAACGTCTGCAAAAGCATAGCAGTCGCTGGGAAATCAGAGTCGGGATTCAGGGCTGCTGTTGCTGCTTGCCTTAGCCTAGTATTCGCAGCACTATTGGAGAAAATTGCATAGAGCGAAAGCTTCTTTGCCCTGGCATCCCCTCTGGCAAAGCACAGCATTCTTTGGGAAATCAGAGTCCGGTCTGAGGGATGCTCCTGTTTGCCTGAGCTGGTCTCCTCAGCACGGTGTAATAAACCCGCATGGAGCGAAACCCTCTATGCCTCGGAAACTCCTCTGCCTGAGAGAGAAGCGCGGTGGCCCCTGTGGAAAGAGCCTTAGGAAAAGGGACACGTTTTTCACTGCACTCCCCAGGAGCATGTCTGTGGAAGGTGAAGTACGCTGTCCGGGGAAAAGAGCAGGAGCCGTTGGCCTTCTGGTCTGGAAACGGTTGTGAAGCAGGAGAGCCGGCAATACAAGTATCAGCCGCTCCCAGTGCAGAGAGACAGAAGCCTGGCTGCTAAGGAGACAGGAGGCGATGAGTAGGGCAGGGTGCGTGCTCCACTCTTAGGAAGGAGTCTGGGCAGAGAACATGCCTGTCCTGAGGGACTGGGCCCAAGGAGACAGCAGCTCTTGGCCACCTGTCCCTGGGGCAGACATGCGCTAGCCACCAGGCACCTACACTAACCTCGCAGAAACAACTCCCTGAAATAACGGGGAGTCAGATGCCGACTTCCTCCAGGATGTGGAAGCTTGGAGGAGGCACGGGGTTTAAGGGGAAGGAGTGGGCACAGTCCCCCAATGCTCCCTATTCAGTTCACGGGCCTTGTGCAGGTATCCGATCGCCTCCTATCTCCTGTGGTGAAGGCACTGGCCTAGACACCGAGTCTGCCCGAGAGCCGAAGCAAAAAGCAAAGCCTAACCTACCCCAGGAGATGGTAATAGACGTACAGTGCTATGCTAGGACACGCACGCTGCTGCAGGGTGGTGACTGTGTCTGCTGAGTTCGGCATAGCAAGGTGAATCCCGCGCGTACACTCGGAGCCCAGGATATCACTTCCCAAGAGGCACCAGCTCTCCCGCGGCTCTTCTTCCCTACCGTGCAGAGTGAACATCCAATGCCTTTCTGAGGAAGCAGCAGCGAAGTGCGGTACCTGCCAAGCTGAATACGTCTGCGAAAGCATAGCAGTCGCTGGGAAATCAGCGTCGGAATTGAGGGCTGCTGTAGCTGCTTGCCTTAGCCTAGTATTCGCAGCACTATTGGAGAAAACAACATAGAGCGAAAGCCTCTTTGCCCTGGCATCCCCTCTGGCAAAGCACAGCATTCTTTGGGAAATCAGAGTCCGGTCTGAGGGATGCTCCTGTTTGCCTGAGCTGGTCTCCTCAGCACAGTGTAATAAACCCGCATGGAGCGAAAACCTCTATGCCTCGGAATCTCCTCTACCTGAGAGAGAAGCGCAGTGGCCTCTGTGGAAAGAGCCTTAAGGAAAGGGACACGTTTTTCACTGCACTCCCCAGAAGCATGTCTGTGGAAGGTGAAGTACGCTGTCCGGGGAAAAGAGCAGGAGCCGTTGGCCTTCTGGTCTGGAAACGGTTGTGAAGCAGGAGAGCCGGCAATACAAGTATCAGCCGCTCCCAGTGCAGAGAGACAGAAGCCTGGCTGCTAAGGAGACAGGAGGCGATGAGTAGGGCAGGGTGCGTGCTCCACTCTTAGGAAGGAGTCTGGGCAGAGAACATGCCTGTCCTGAGGGACTGGGCCCAAGGAGACAGCAGCTCTTGGCCACCTGTCCCTGGGGCAGACATGCGCTAGCCACCAGGCACCTACACTAACCTCGCAGAAACAGCTCCCTGAAATAACGGGGAGTCAGATGCCGACTTCCTCCAGGATGTGGAAGCTTGGAGGAGGCACGGGGTTTAAGGGGAAGGAGTGGGCACAGTCCCCCAATGCTTCCTATTCAGTTCACAGGCCTTGTGCCGGTATCCGATCGCCTCCTATCTCCTGTGGTGAAGGCACTGGCCTAGACACCGAGTCTGCCCGAGAGCCGAAGCAAAAAGCAAAGCCTAACCTACCCCAGGAGATGGTAATAGACGTACAGTGCTATGCTAGGACACGCACGCTGCTGCAGGGTGGTGACTGTGTCTGCTGAGTTCGGCATAGCAAGGTGAATCCCGCGCGTACACTCGGAGCCCAGGATATCACTTCCCAAGAGGCACCAGCTCTCCCGCGGCTCTTCTTCCCTACCGTGCAGAGTGAACATCCAATGCCTTTCTGAGGAAGCAGCAGCGAAGTGCGGTACCTGCCAAGCTGAAAACGTCTGCAAAAGCATAGCAGTCGCTAGGAAATCAGAGTCGGGATTCAGGGCTGCTGTTGCTGCTTGCCTTAGCCTAGAATTCGCAGCACTATTGGAGAAAATCGCATAGAGCGAAAGCTTCTTTGCCCTGGCATCCCCTCTGGCAAAGCACAGCATTCTTTGGGAAATCAGAGTCCGGTCTGAGGGATGCTCCTGTTTGCCTGAGCTGGTCTCCTCAGCACGGTGTAATAAACCCGCATGGAGCGAAACCCTCTATGCCTCGGAAACTCCTCTGCCTGAGAGAGAAGCGCGGTGGCCCCTGTGGAAAGAGCCTTAAGGAAAAGGGACACGTTTTTCACTGCACTCCCCAGGAGCATGTCTGCGGAAGGTGAAGTACGCTGTCCGGGGAGAAGAGCAGGAGCCGTTGGCCTTCTGGTCTGGAAACGGTTGTGAAGCAGGAGAGCCGGCAATACAAGTATCAGCCGCGCCCAGTGCAGAGAGACAGAAGCCTGGCTGCTAAGGAGACAGGAGGTGATGAGTAGGGCAGGGTGCGTGCTCCACTCTTAGGAAGGAGTCTGGGCAGAGAACATGCCTGTCCTGAGGGACTGGGCCCAAGGAGACAGCAGCTCTTGGCCACCTGTCCCGGGGGCAGACATGCACTAGCCACCAGGCGCCTACTCTGAACTCGCAGAAACAGCTCCCTGAAATAACGGGGTGTCAGATGCCGTCTTCCTCCAGGATGTGGAAGCTTGGAGGAGGCACGGGGTTTCAGTGGAAGGAGTGGGGACAGTTCCCCAAAGCTCCCTATTCAGAGCTGGTGCGGTGGACAGGGATCCTGTCACCTCTACTTTCCTGTGGGGAGGGCACTGGCCTAGTCCGAGAATCCGCCTGAGCGCCAGAGTAAAAGGCCAAGCGATGCATACACTGGGAGATGGGAGTGTGCCTAGAGTGCCATCCTAGGTTACGCACGCTACTGCGGGGTTGTGGCTGTGTCTGCTTAGTGCGGCCTGGCTGGGTGAACCCAGGACGCGAACATGGAGCCCGGGAAAGCAAGGCCCAAGAGGCACCAGCTCTCCCGCAGCTCTTCTTCCCTGACGCGACTGAAGCCTTGCTGAGGAAGCAGCAGCAAAGTGCTGTTGGCTCCAAGCCAAAGCCTCTGCGAAAGCACAGCATTCGCTGAGAAATGTTCTGCGGGCTGCTGCTGCTTGCCTGAGCCCAGTCTCGCGGTGGGAGAAACCCGCACACAGCGAAAGCCTCTTGGCCTGGGCATCTCCCCTGGGAAAGCACAGCGTTCCTTGGGAAATCAGAGTTGGGTTTGGGGATGCTGCTGCTGCTTGCCTGAGCTCGTCTCCGCAGCTCTGTGGAAGATACACGCATGGAGCGAAATACTCTTTGCCCTAGCATCCCGTCTGCCTGAGAGAGAAGCCAAGTGTGGGGAAGGCATAGCATGCCGCCCCCGGAGAAGAGAACGAGCCGTTGGCCTTGCGGTCGGGAAACGCTCGGAAAGCAGGATAGGCTGCCGTGGCACGAACAGCAGGCCGGTGGCAAGACAAGTGTCACCCGCTCCCTGTGCGGAGAGATGGAAGCCTGGCTGCTAAGGAGACATGAGGGGTCGACTAGGGCAGAGGCGCGTGTTCCACGCTGAGGAAGGAGTCTGGGCAGATGGCAGACCTGTCCTGGGCCTCTGGTCCCAAGGGGAGAGCATCTCCTTGGCCACCTGTCCCAAGGGCAGACTTGGGCTTGCCACCAGGTGCCATACCCGGAACTCACAGAAACAGCCACATGGAGAAACGGGCAGACCGATACGTCTTCCACCAAGATGTGGCAGCGATGTGGGTGGGAGGGGGTGTGCCGGAGAAAGAGTGGAGACAGTCCCCCACGGTTCCCCATCCGAGTGCACGGGCGGTGTGCAGTGACCCTGTCGCCTTCTCCCTCCTGTGGTGAAGGACAGGCGTAACCCCGAGTCTGCCTGAGCAACAGAGCAAAAGGCAAAGCCTTACCGCCCCAGGAGATGGTAATAGGCATAGAGTGCCATGCTAGGACACGCACGCTGCTGCAGAGTTGTGACTGTGTCTGCTTAGTTCGGCATAGCAAGGTGAACCCCGGGCTTGAACTTGGAGCCCCGGAAAGCAAGTCCCAAGAGGCCCCAGCTCTCCCGCGGCGCTTCTTCCCTGCCGCGCAGAGTGAACACCCAACTCCTTTCTGAGCTAGCAGCAGCGAAGTGCGGTTTGTGCCAAGCTGAATACGTCTGCGAAAGCATAGCAGTCGCTGGGAAATCAGAGTCGGGATTGAGGGCTGCTGTAGCTGCTTGCCTTAGCCTAGTATTCGCAGCACTATTGGAGAAAACAACATAGAGCGAAAGCCTCTTTGCCCTGGCATCCCCTCTGGCAAAACACAGCATTCTTTGGGAAATCAGAGTCCGGTCTGAGGGATGCTCCTGTTTGCCTGAGCTGGTCTCCTCAGCACGGTGTAATAAACCCGCATGGAGCGAAACCCTCTATGCCTCGGAATCTCCTCTACCTGAGAGAGAAGCGCAGTGGCCCCTGTGGAAAGAGCCTTAAGGAAAGGGACACGTTTTTCACTGCACTCCCCAGAAGCATGTCTGTGGAAGGTGAAGTACGCTGTCCGGGGAAAAGAGCAGGAGCCGTTGGCCTTCTGGTCTGGAAACGGTTGTGAAGCAGGAGAGCCGGCAATACAAGTATCAGCCGCTCCCAGTGCAGAGAGACAGAAGCCTGGCTGCTAAGGAGACAGGAGGCGATGAGTAGGGCAGGGTGCGTGCTCCACTCTTAGGAAGGAGTCTGGGCAGAGAACATGCCTGTCCTGAGGGACTGGGCCCAAGGAGACAGCAGCTCTTGGCCACCTGTCCCTGGGGCAGACATGCGCTAGCCACCAGGCACCTACACTAACCTCGCAGAAACAGCTCCCTGAAATAACGGGGAGTCAGATGCCGACTTCCTCCAGGATGTGGAAGCTTGGAGGAGGCACGGGGTTTAAGGGGAAGGAGTGGGCACAGTCCCCCAATGCTCCCTATTCAGTTCACGGGCCTTGTGCAGGTATCCGATCGCCTCCTATCTCCTGTGGTGAAGGCACTGGCCTAGACACCGAGTCTGCCCGAGAGCCGAAGCAAAAAGCAAAGCCTAACCTACCGCAGGAGATGGTAATAGACGTACAGTGCTATGCTAGGACACGCACGCTGCTGCAGGGTGGTGACTGTGTCTGCTGAGTTCGGCATAGCAAGGTGAATCCCGCGCGTACACTCGGAGCCCAGGATATCACTTCCCAAGAGGCACCAGCTCTCCCGCGGCTCTTCTTCCCTACCGTGCAGAGTGAACATCCAATGCCTTTCTGAGGAAGCAGCAGCGAAGTGCGGTACCTGCCAAGCTGAAAACGTCTGCAAAAGCATAGCAGTCGCTGGGAAATCAGAGTCGGGATTCAGGGCTGCTGTTGCTGCTTGCCTTAGCCTAGTATTCGCAGCACTATTGGAGAAAATCGCATAGAGCGAAAGCTTCTTTGCCCTGGCATCCCCTCTGGCAAAGCACAGCATTCTTTGGGAAATCAGAGTCCGGTCTGAGGGATGCTCCTGTTTGCCTGAGCTGGTCTCCTCAGCACGGTGTAATAAACCCGCATGGAGCGAAACCCTCTATGCCTCGGAAACTCCTCTGCCTGAGAGAGAAGCGCGGTGGCCCCTGTGGAAAGAGCCTTAAGGAAAAGGGACACGTTTTTCACTGCACTCCCCAGGAGCATGTCTGCGGAAGGTGAAGTACGCTGTCCGGGGAGAAGAGCAGGAGCCGTTGGCCTTCTGGTCTGGAAACGGTTGTGAAGCAGGAGAGCCGGCAATACAAGTATCAGCCGCGCCCAGTGCAGAGAGACAGAAGCCTGGCTGCTAAGGAGACAGGAGGTGATGAGTAGGGCAGGGTGCGTGCTCCACTCTTAGGAAGGAGTCTGGGCAGAGAACATGCCTGTCCTGAGGGACTGGGCCCAAGGAGACAGCAGCTCCTTGGCCTCCTGTCCCTGGGGCAGACATGCGCTAGCCACCAGGCGCCTACTCTGAACTCGCAGAAACAGCTCCCTGAAATAACGGGGTGTCAGATGCCGTCTTCCTCCAGGATGTGGAAGCTTGGAGGAGGCACGGGGTTTCAGTGGAAGGAGTGGGGACAGTTCCCCAAAGCTCCCTATTCAGAGCTGGTGCGGTGGACAGGGATCCTGTCACCTCTACGTTCCTGTGGGGAGGGCACTGGCCTATTCCGAGAATCCGCCTGAGCGCCAGAGTAAAAGGCCAAGCGATGCATACACTGGGAGATGGGAGTGTGCCTAGAGTGCCATCCTAGGTTACGCACGCTACTGCAGGGTTGTGGCTGTGTCTGCTTAGTGAGGCCTGGCTGGGTGAACCCAGGACGCGAACATGGAGCCCGGGAAAGCAAGGCCCAAGAGGCACCAGCTCTCCCGCAGCTCTTCTTCCCTGACGCGACTGAAGCCTTGCTGAGGAAGCAGCAGCAAAGTGCTGTTGGCTCCAAGCCAAAGCCTCTGCGAAAGCACAGCATTCGCTGAGAAATGTTCTGCGGGCTGCTGCTGCTTGCCTGAGCCCAGTCTCGCGGTGGGAGAAACCCGCACACAGCGAAAGCCTCTTTGCCTGGGCATCTCCCCTGGGAAAGCACAGCGTTCCTTGGGAAATCAGAGTTGGGTTTGGGGATGCTGCTGCTGCTTGCCTGAGCTCGTCTCCGCAGCTCTGTGGAAGATACACGCATGGAGCGAAATACTCTTTGCCCTAGCATCCCGTCTGCCTGAGAGAGAAGCCAAGTGTGGGGAAGGCATAGCATGCCGCCCCCGGAGAAGAGAACGAGCCGTTGGCCTTGCGGTCGGGAAACGCTCGGAAAGCAGGATAGGCTGCCGTGGCACGAACAGCAGGCCGGTGGCAAGACAAGTGTCACCCGCTCCCTGTGCGGAGAGATGGAAGCCTGGCTGCTAAGGAGACATGAGGGGTCGACTAGGGCAGAGGCGCGTGTTCCACGCTGAGGAAGGAGTCTGGGCAGATGGCAGACCTGTCCTGGGCCTCTGGTCCCAAGGGGAGAGCATCTCCTTGGCCACCTGTCCCAAGGGCAGACTTGGGCTTGCCACCAGGTGCCATACCCGGAACTCACAGAAACAGCCACATGGAGAAACGGGCAGACCGATACGTCTTCCACCAAGATGTGGCAGCGATGTGGGTGGGAGGGGGTGTGCCGGAGAAAGAGTGGAGACAGTCCCCCACGGTTCCCCATCCGAGTGCACGGGCGGTGTGCAGTGACCCTGTCGCCTTCTCCCTCCTGTGGTGAAGGACAGGCGTAACCCCGAGTCTGCCTGAGCAACAGAGCAAAAGGCAAAGCCTTACCGCCCCAGGAGATGGTAATAGGCATAGAGTGCCATGCTAGGACACGCACGCTGCTGCAGAGTTGTGACTGTGTCTGCTGAGTTCGGCATAGCAAGGTGAATCCCGCGCGTACACTCGGAGCCCAGGATATCACTTCCCAAGAGGCACCAGCTCTCCCGCGGCTCTTCTTCCCTACCGTGCAGAGTGAACATCCAATGCCTTTCTGAGGAAGCAGCAGCGAAGTGCGGTACCTGCCAAGCTGAAAACGTCTGCAAAAGCATAGCAGTCGCTGGGAAATCAGAGTCGGGATTCAGGGCTGCTGTTGCTGCTTGCCTTAGCCTAGTATTCGCAGCACTATTGGAGAAAATCGCATAGAGCGAAAGCTTCTTTGCCCTGGCATCCCCTCTGGCAAAGCACAGCATTCTTTGGGAAATCAGAGTCCGGTCTGAGGGATGCTCCTGTTTGCCTGAGCTGGTCTCCTCAGCACGGTGTAATAAACCCGCATGGAGCGAAACCCTCTATGCCTCGGAAACTCCTCTGCCTGAGAGAGAAGCGCGGTGGCCCCTGTGGAAAGAGCCTTAAGGAAAAGGGACACGTTTTTCACTGCACTCCCCAGGAGCATGTCTGCGGAAGGTGAAGTACGCTGTCCGGGGAGAAGAGCAGGAGCCGTTGGCCTTCTGGTCTGGAAACGGTTGTGAAGCAGGAGAGCCGGCAATACAAGTATCAGCCGCGCCCAGTGCAGAGAGACAGAAGCCTGGCTGCTAAGGAGACAGGAGGTGATGAGTAGGGCAGGGTGCGTGCTCCACTCTTAGGAAGGAGTCTGGGCAGAGAACATGCCTGTCCTGAGGGACTGGGCCCAAGGAGACAGCAGCTCCTTGGCCTCCTGTCCCTGGGGCAGACATGCGCTAGCCACCAGGCGCCTACGCTGAACTCGCAGAAACAGCTCCCTGAAATAACGGGGTGTCAGATGCCGTCTTCCTCCAGGATGTGGAAGCTTGGAGGAGGCACTGGGTTTCAGTGGAAGGAGTGGGGACAGTTCCCCAAAGCTCCCTATTCAGTGCTGGTGCGGTGGACAGGGATCCTGTCACCTCTACGTTCCTGTGGGGAGGGCACTGGCCTAGTCCGAGAATCCGCCTGAGCGCCAGAGTAAAAGGCCAAGCGATGCATACACTGGGAGATGGGAGTGTGCCTAGAGTGCCATCCTAGGTTACGCACGCTACTGCAGGGTTGTGGCTGTGTCTGCTTAGTGAGGCCTGGCTGGGTGAACCCAGGACGCGAACATGGAGCCCGGGAAAGCAAGGCCCAAGAGGCACCAGCTCTCCCGCAGCTCTTCTTCCCTGACGCGACTGAAGCCTTGCTGAGGAAGCAGCAGCAAAGTGCTGTTGGCTCCAAGCCAAAGCCTCTGCGAAAGCACAGCATTCGCTGAGAAATGTTCTGCGGGCTGCTGCTGCTTGCCTGAGCCCAGTCTCGCGGTGGGAGAAACCCGCACACAGCGAAAGCCTCTTTGCCTGGGCATCTCCCCTGGGAAAGCACAGCGTTCCTTGGGAAATCAGAGTTGGGTTTGGGGATGCTGCTGCTGCTTGCCTGAGCTCGTCTCCGCAGCTCTGTGGAAGATACACGCATGGAGCGAAATACTCTTTGCCCTAGCATCCCGTCTGCCTGAGAGAGAAGCCAAGTGTGGGGAAGGCATAGCATGCCGCCCCCGGAGAAGAGAACGAGCCGTTGGCCTTGCGGTCGGGAAACGCTCGGAAAGCAGGATAGGCTGCCGTGGCACGAACAGCAGGCCGGTGGCAAGACAAGTGTCACCCGCTCCCTGTGCGGAGAGATGGAAGCCTGGCTGCTAAGGAGACATGAGGGGTCGACTAGGGCAGAGGCGCGTGTTCCACGCTGAGGAAGGAGTCTGGGCAGATGGCAGACCTGTCCTGGGCCTCTGGTCCCAAGGGGAGAGCATCTCCTTGGCCACCTGTCCCAAGGGCAGACTTGGGCTTGCCACCAGGTGCCATACCCGGAACTCACAGAAACAGCCACATGGAGAAACGGGCAGACCGATACGTCTTCCACCAAGATATGGCAGCGATGTGGGTGGGAGGGGGTGTGCCGGAGAAAGAGTGGAGACAGTCCCCCACGGTTCCCCATCCGAGTGCACGGGCGGTGTGCAGTGACCCTGTCGCCTTCTCCCTCCTGTGGTGAAGGACAGGCGTAACCCCGAGTCTGCCTGAGCAACAGAGCAAAAGGCAAAGCCTTACCGCCCCAGGAGATGGTAATAGGCATAGAGTGCCATGCTAGGACACGCACGCTGCTGCAGAGTTGTGACTGTGTCTGCTTAGTTCGGCATAGCAAGGTGAACCCCGGGCTTGAACTTGGAGCCCCGGAAAGCAAGTCCCAAGAGGCCCCAGCACTCCCGCGGCGCTTCTTCCCTGCCGCGCAGAGTGAACACCCAACTCCTTTCTGAGCTAGCAGCAGCGAAGTGCGGTTTGTGCCAAGCTGAATACGTCTGCGAAAGCATAGCAGTCGCTGGGAAATCAGAGTCGGGATTGAGGGCTGCTGTAGCTGCTTGCCTTAGCCTAGTATTCGCAGCACTATTGGAGAAAACAACATAGAGCGAAAGCCTCTTTGCCCTGGCATCCCCTCTGGCAAAGCACAGCATTCTTTGGGAAATCAGAGTCCGGTCTGAGGGATGCTCCTGTTTGCCTGAGCTGGTCTCCTCAGCACGGTGTAATAAACCCGCATGGAGCGAAACCCTCTATGCCTCGGAATCTCCTCTACCTGAGAGAGAAGCGCAGTGGCCCCTGTGGAAAGAGCCTTAAGGAAAGGGACACGTTTTTCACTGCACTCCCCAGAAGCATGTCTGTGGAAGGTGAAGTACGCTGTCCGGGGAAAAGAGCAGGAGCCGTTGGCCTTCTGGTCTGGAAACGGTTGTGAAGCAGGAGAGCCGGCAATACAAGTATCAGCCGCTCCCAGTGCAGAGAGACAGAAGCCTGGCTGCTAAGGAGACAGGAGGCGATGAGTAGGGCAGGGTGCGTGCTCCACTCTTAGGAAGGAGTCTGGGCAGAGAACATGCCTGTCCTGAGGGACTGGGCCCAAGGAGACAGCAGCTCTTGGCCACCTGTCCCTGGGGCAGACATGCGCTAGCCACCAGGCACCTACACTAACCTCGCAGAAACAGCTCCCTGAAATAACGGGGAGTCAGATGCCGACTTCCTCCAGGATGTGGAAGCTTGGAGGAGGCACGGGGTTTAAGGGGAAGGAGTGGGCACAGTCCCCCAATGCTCCCTATTCAGTTCACGGGCCTTGTGCAGGTATCCGATCGCCTCCTATCTCCTGTGGTGAAGGCACTGGCCTAGACACCGAGTCTGCCCGAGAGCCGAAGCAAAAAGCAAAGCCTAACCTACCCCAGGAGATGGTAATAGACGTACAGTGCTATGCTAGGACACGCACGCTGCTGCAGGGTGGTGACTGTGTCTGCTGAGTTCGGCATAGCAAGGTGAATCCCGCGCGTACACTCGGAGCCCAGGATATCACTTCCCAAGAGGCACCAGCTCTCCCGCGGCTCTTCTTCCCTACCGTGCAGAGTGAACATCCAATGCCTTTCTGAGGAAGCAGCAGCGAAGTGCGGTACCTGCCAAGCTGAAAACGTCTGCAAAAGCATAGCAGTCGCTGGGAAATCAGAGTCGGGATTCAGGGCTGCTGTTGCTGCTTGCCTTAGCCTAGTATTCGCAGCACTATTGGAGAAAATCGCATAGAGCGAAAGCTTCTTTGCCCTGGCATCCCCTCTGGCAAAGCACAGCATTCTTTGGGAAATCAGAGTCCGGTCTGAGGGATGCTCCTGTTTGCCTGAGCTGGTCTCCTCAGCACGGTGTAATAAACCCGCATGGAGCGAAACCCTCTATGCCTCGGAAACTCCTCTGCCTGAGAGAGAAGCGCGGTGGCCCCTGTGGAAAGAGCCTTAAGGAAAAGGGACACGTTTTTCACTGCACTCCCCAGGAGCATGTCTGCGGAAGGTGAAGTACGCTGTCCGGGGAGAAGAGCAGGAGCCGTTGGCCTTCTGGTCTGGAAACGGTTGTGAAGCAGGAGAGCCGGCAATACAAGTATCAGCCGCGCCCAGTGCAGAGAGACAGAAGCCTGGCTGCTAAGGAGACAGGAGGTGATGAGTAGGGCAGGGTGCGTGCTCCACTCTTAGGAAGGAGTCTGGGCAGAGAACATGCCTGTCCTGAGGGACTGGGCCCAAGGAGACAGCAGCTCCTTGGCCTCCTGTCCCTGGGGCAGACATGCGCTAGCCACCAGGCGCCTACGCTGAACTCGCAGAAACAGCTCCCTGAAATAACGGGGTGTCAGATGCCGTCTTCCTCCAGGATGTGGAAGCTTGGAGGAGGCACGGGGTTTCAGTGGAAGGAGTGGGGACAGTTCCCCAAAGCTCCCTATTCAGAGCTGGTGCGGTGGACAGGGATCCTGTCACCTCTACTTTCCTGTGGGGAGGGCACTGGCCTAGTCCGAGAATCCGCCTGAGCGCCAGAGTAAAAGGCCAAGCGATGCATACACTGGGAGATGGGAGTGTGCCTAGAGTGCCATCCTAGGTTACGCACGCTACTGCGGGGTTGTGGCTGTGTCTGCTTAGTGCGGGCTGGCTGGGTGAACCCAGGACGCGAACATGGAGCCCGGGAAAGCAAGGCCCAAGAGGCACCAGCTCTCCCGCAGCTCTTCTTCCCTGACGCGACTGAAGCCTTGCTGAGGAAGCAGCAGCAAAGTGCTGTTGGCTCCAAGCCAAAGCCTCTGCGAAAGCACAGCATTCGCTGAGAAATGTTCTGCGGGCTGCTGCTGCTTGCCTGAGCCCAGTCTCGCGGTGGGAGTAACCCGCACACAGCGAAAGCCTCTTTGCCTGGGCATCTCCCCTGGGAAAGCACAGCGTTCCTTGGGAAATCAGAGTTGGGTTTGGGGATGCTGCTGCTGCTTGCCTGAGCTCGTCTCCGCAGCTCTGTGGAAGATACACGCATGGAGCGAAATACTCTTTGCCCTAGCATCCCGTCTGCCTGAGAGAGAAGCCAAGTGTGGGGAAGGCATAGCATGCCGCCCCCGGAGAAGAGAACGAGCCGTTGGCCTTGCGGTCGGGAAACGCTCGGAAAGCAGGATAGGCTGCCGTGGCACGAACAGCAGGCCGGTGGCAAGACAAGTGTCACCCGCTCCCTGTGCGGAGAGATGGAAGCCTGGCTGCTAAGGAGACATGAGGGGTCGACTAGGGCAGAGGCGCGTGTTCCACGCTGAGGAAGGAGTCTGGGCAGATGGCAGACCTGTCCTGGGCCTCTGGTCCCAAGGGGAGAGCATCTCCTTGGCCACCTGTCCCAAGGGCAGACTTGGGCTTGCCACCAGGTGCCATACCCGGAACTCACAGAAACAGCCACATGGAGAAACGGGCAGACCGATACGTCTTCCACCAAGATGTGGCAGCGATGTGGGTGGGAGGGGGTGTGCCGGAGAAAGAGTGGAGACAGTCCCCCACGGTTCCCCATCAGAGTGCTCGGGCGGTGTGCAGTGACCCTGTCGCCTTCTCCCTCCTGTGGTGAAGGACAGGCGTAACCCCGAGTCTGCCTGAGCAACAGAGCAAAAGGCAAAGCCTTACCGCCCCAGGAGATGGTAATAGGCATAGAGTGCCATGCTAGGACACGCACGCTGCTGCAGAGTTGTGACTGTGTCTGCTTAGTTCGGCATAGCAAGGTGAACCCCGGGCTTGAACTTGGAGCCCCGGAAAGCAAGTCCCAAGAGGCCCCAGCACTCCCGCGGCGCTTCTTCCCTGCCGCGCAGAGTGAACACCCAACTCCTTTCTGAGCTAGCAGCAGCGAAGTGCGGTTTGTGCCAAGCTGAATACGTCTGCGAAAGCATAGCAGTCGCTGGGAAATCAGAGTCGGGATTGAGGGCTGCTGTAGCTGCTTGCCTTAGCCTAGTATTCGCAGCACTATTGGAGAAAACAACATAGAGCGAAAGCCTCTTTGCCCTGGCATCCCCTCTGGCAAAGCACAGCATTCTTTGGGAAATCAGAGTCCGGTCTGAGGGATGCTCCTGTTTGCCTGAGCTGGTCTCCTCAGCACGGTGTAATAAACCCGCATGGAGCGAAACCCTCTATGCCTCGGAATCTCCTCTACCTGAGAGAGAAGCGCAGTGGCCCCTGTGGAAAGAGCCTTAAGGAAAGGGACACGTTTTTCACTGCACTCCCCAGAAGCATGTCTGTGGAAGGTGAAGTACGCTGTCCGGGGAAAAGAGCAGGAGCCGTTGGCCTTCTGGTCTGGAAACGGTTGTGAAGCAGGAGAGCCGGCAATACAAGTATCAGCCGCTCCCAGTGCAGAGAGACAGAAGCCTGGCTGCTAAGGAGACAGGAGGCGATGAGTAGGGCAGGGTGCGTGCTCCACTCTTAGGAAGGAGTCTGGGCAGAGAACATGCCTGTCCTGAGGGACTGGGCCCAAGGAGACAGCAGCTCTTGGCCACCTGTCCCTGGGGCAGACATGCGCTAGCCACCAGGCACCTACACTAACCTCGCAGAAACAGCTCCCTGAAATAACGGGGAGTCAGATGCCGACTTCCTCGAGGATGTGGAAGCTTGGAGGAGGCACGGGGTTTAAGGGGAAGGAGTGGGCACAGTCCCCCAATGCTCCCTATTCAGTTCACGGGCCTTGTGCAGGTATCCGATCGCCTCCTATCTCCTGTGGTGAAGGCACTGGCCTAGACACCGAGTCTGCCCGAGAGCCGAAGCAAAAAGCAAAGCCTAACCTACCCCAGGAGATGGTAATAGACGTACAGTGCTATGCTAGGACACGCACGCTGCTGCAGGGTGGTGACTGTGTCTGCTGAGTTCGGCATAGCAAGGTGAATCCCGCGCGTACACTCGGAGCCCAGGATATCACTTCCCAAGAGGCACCAGCTCTCCCGCGGCTCTTCTTCCCTACCGTGCAGAGTGAACATCCAATGCCTTTCTGAGGAAGCAGCAGCGAAGTGCGGTACCTGCCAAGCTGAAAACGTCTGCAAAAGCATAGCAGTCGCTGGGAAATCAGAGTCGGGATTCAGGGCTGCTGTTGCTGCTTGCCTTAGCCTAGTATTCGCAGCACTATTGGAGAAAATCGCATAGAGCGAAAGCTTCTTTGCCCTGGCATCCCCTCTGGCAAAGCACAGCATTCTTTGGGAAATCAGAGTCCGGTCTGAGGGATGCTCCTGTTTGCCTGAGCTGGTCTCCTCAGCACGGTGTAATAAACCCGCATGGAGCGAAACCCTCTATGCCTCGGAAACTCCTCTGCCTGAGAGAGAAGCGCGGTGGCCCCTGTGGAAAGAGCCTTAAGGAAAAGGGACACGTTTTTCACTGCACTCCCCAGGAGCATGTCTGCGGAAGGTGAAGTACGCTGTCCGGGGAGAAGAGCAGGAGCCGTTGGCCTTCTGGTCTGGAAACGGTTGTGAAGCAGGAGAGCCGGCAATACAAGTATCAGCCGCGCCCAGTGCAGAGAGACAGAAGCCTGGCTGCTAAGGAGACAGGAGGTGATGAGTAGGGCAGGGTGCGTGCTCCACTCTTAGGAAGGAGTCTGGGCAGAGAACATGCCTGTCCTGAGGGACTGGGCCCAAGGAGACAGCAGCTCTTGGCCACCTGTCCCGGGGGCAGACATGCACTAGCCACCAGGCGCCTACTCTGAACTCGCAGAAACAGCTCCCTGAAATAACGGGGTGTCAGATGCCGTCTTCCTCCAGGATGTGGAAGCTTGGAGGAGGCACGGGGTTTCAGTGGAAGGAGTGGGGACAGTTCCCCAAAGCTCCCTATTCAGAGCTGGTGCAGTGGACAGGGATCCTGTCACCTCTACTTTCCTGTGGGGAGGGCACTGGCCTAGTCCGAGAATCCGCCTGAGCGCCAGAGTAAAAGGCCAAGCGATGCATACACTGGGAGATGGGAGTGTGCCTAGAGTGCCATCCTAGGTTACGCACGCTACTGCGGGGTTGTGGCTGTGTCTGCTTAGTGAGGCCTGGCTGGGTGAACCCAGGACGCGAACATGGAGCCCGGGAAAGCAAGGCCCAAGAGGCACCAGCTCTCCCGCAGCTCTTCTTCCCTGACGCGACTGAAGCCTTGCTGAGGAAGCAGCAGCAAAGTGCTGTTGGCTCCAAGCCAAAGCCTCTGCGAAAGCACAGCATTCGCTGAGAAATGTTCTGCGGGCTGCTGCTGCTTGCCTGAGCCCAGTCTCGCGGTGGGAGAAACCCGCACACAGCGAAAGCCTCTTTGCCTGGGCATCTCCCCTGGGAAAGCACAGCGTTCCTTGGGAAATCAGAGTTGGGTTTGGGGATGCTGCTGCTGCTTGCCTGAGCTCGTCTCCGCAGCTCTGTGGAAGATACACGCATGGAGCGAAATACTCTTTGCCCTAGCATCCCGTCTGCCTGAGAGAGTAGCCAAGTGTGGGGAAGGCATAGCATGCCGCCCCCGGAGAAGAGAACGAGCCGTTGGCCTTGCGGTCGGGAAACGCTCGGAAAGCAGGATAGGCTGCCGTGGCACGAACAGCAGGCCGGTGGCAAGACAAGTGTCACCCGCTCCCTGTGCGGAGAGATGGAAGCCTGGCTGCTAAGGAGACATGAGGGGTCGACTAGGGCAGAGGCGCGTGTTCCACGCTGAGGAAGGAGTCTGGGCAGATGGCAGACCTGTCCTGGGCCTCTGGTCCCAAGGGGAGAGCATCTCCTTGGCCACCTGTCCCAAGGGCAGACTTGGGCTTGCCACCAGGTGCCATACCCGGAACTCACAGAAACAGCCACATGGAGAAACGGGCAGACCGATACGTCTTCCACCAAGATGTGGCAGCGATGTGGGTGGGAGGGGGTGTGCCGGAGAAAGAGTGGAGACAGTCCCCCACGGTTCCCCATCCGAGTGCACGGGCGGTGTGCAGTGACCCTGTCGCCTTCTCCCTCCTGTGGTGAAGGACAGGCGTAACCCCGAGTCTGCCTGAGCAACAGAGCAAAAGGCAAAGCCTTACCGCCCCAGGAGATGGTAATAGGCATAGAGTGCCATGCTAGGACACGCACGCTGCTGCAGAGTTGTGACTGTGTCTGCTTAGTTCGGCATAGCAAGGTGAACCCCGGGCTTGAACTTGGAGCCCCGGAAAGCAAGTCCCAAGAGGCCCCAGCACTCCCGCGGCGCTTCTTCCCTGCCGCGCAGAGTGAACACCCAACTCCTTTCTGAGCTAGCAGCAGCGAAGTGCGGTTTGTGCCAAGCTGAATACGTCTGCGAAAGCATAGCAGTCGCTTGGAAATCAGAGTCGGGATTGAGGGCTGCTGTAGCTGCTTGCCTTAGCCTAGTATTCGCAGCACTATTGGAGAAAAGAACATAGAGCGAAAGCCTCTTTGCCCTGGCATCCCCTCTGGCAAAGCACAGCATTCTTTGGGAAATCAGAGTCCGGTCTGAGGGATGCTCCTGTTTGCCTGAGCTGGTCTCCTCAGCACGGTGTAATAAACCCGCATGGAGCGAAACCCTCTATGCCTCGGAATCTCCTCTACTGAGAGAGAAGCGCAGTGGCCCCTGTGGAAAGAGCCTTAAGGAAAGGGACACGTTTTTCACTGCACTCCCCAGAAGCATGTCTGTGGAAGGTGAAGTACGCTGTCCGGGGAAAAGAGCAGGAGCCGTTGGCCTTCTGGTCTGGAAACGGTTGTGAAGCAGGAGAGCCGGCAATACAAGTATCAGCCGCTCCCAGTGCAGAGAGACAGAAGCCTGGCTGCTAAGGAGACAGGAGGCGATGAGTAGGGCAGGGTGCGTGCTCCACTCTTAGGAAGGAGTCTGGGCAGAGAACATGCCTGTCCTGAGGGACTGGGCCCAAGGAGACAGCAGCTCTTGGCCACCTGTCCCTGGGGCAGACATGCGCTAGCCACCAGGCACCTACACTAACCTCGCAGAAACAGCTCCCTGAAATAACGGGGAGTCAGATGCCGACTTCCTCGAGGATGTGGAAGCTTGGAGGAGGCACGGGGTTTAAGGGGAAGGAGTGGGCACAGTCCCCCAATGCTCCCTATTCAGTTCACGGGCCTTGTGCAGGTATCCGATCGCCTCCTATCTCCTGTGGTGAAGGCACTGGCCTAGACACCGAGTCTGCCCGAGAGCCGAAGCAAAAAGCAAAGCCTAACCTACCCCAGGAGATGGTAATAGACGTACAGTGCTATGCTAGGACACGCACGCTGCTGCAGGGTGGTGACTGTGTCTGCTGAGTTCGGCATAGCAAGGTGAATCCCGCGCGTACACTCGGAGCCCAGGATATCACTTCCCAAGAGGCACCAGCTCTCCCGCGGCTCTTCTTCCCTACCGTGCAGAGTGAACATCCAATGCCTTTCTGAGGAAGCAGCAGCGAAGTGCGGTACCTGCCAAGCTGAAAACGTCTGCAAAAGCATAGCAGTCGCTGGGAAATCAGAGTCGGGATTCAGGGCTGCTGTTGCTGCTTGCCTTAGCCTAGTATTCGCAGCACTATTGGAGAAAATCGCATAGAGCGAAAGCTTCTTTGCCCTGGCATCCCCTCTGGCAAAGCACAGCATTCTTTGGGAAATCAGAGTCCGGTCTGAGGGATGCTCCTGTTTGCCTGAGCTGGTCTCCTCAGCACGGTGTAATAAACCCGCATGGAGCGAAACCCTCTATGCCTCGGAAACTCCTCTGCCTGAGAGAGAAGCGCGGTGGCCCCTGTGGAAAGAGCCTTAAGGAAAAGGGACACGTTTTTCACTGCACTCCCCAGGAGCATGTCTGCGGAAGGTGAAGTACGCTGTCCGGGGAGAAGAGCAGGAGCCGTTGGCCTTCTGGTCTGGAAACGGTTGTGAAGCAGGAGAGCCGGCAATACAAGTATCAGCCGCGCCCAGTGCAGAGAGACAGAAGCCTGGCTGCTAAGGAGACAGGAGGTGATGAGTAGGGCAGGGTGCGTGCTCCACTCTTAGGAAGGAGTCTGGGCAGAGAACATGCCTGTCCTGAGGGACTGGGCCCAAGGAGACAGCAGCTCTTGGCCACCTGTCCCGGGGGCAGACATGCACTAGCCACCAGGCGCCTACTCTGAACTCGCAGAAACAGCTCCCTGAAATAACGGGGTGTCAGATGCCGTCTTCCTCCAGGATGTGGAAGCTTGGAGGAGGCACGGGGTTTCAGTGGAAGGAGTGGGGACAGTTCCCCAAAGCTCCCTATTCAGAGCTGGTGCGGTGGACAGGGATCCTGTCACCTCTACTTTCCTGTGGGGAGGGCACTGGCCTAGTCCGAGAATCCGCCTGAGCGCCAGAGTAAAAGGCCAAGCGATGCATACACTGGGAGATGGGAGTGTGCCTAGAGTGCCATCCTAGGTTACGCACGCTACTGCGGGGTTGTGGCTGTGTCTGCTTAGTGCGGCCTGGCTGGGTGAACCCAGGACGCGAACATGGAGCCCGGGAAAGCAAGGCCCAAGAGGCACCAGCTCTCCCGCAGCTCTTCTTCCCTGACGCGACTGAAGCCTTGCTGAGGAAGCAGCAGCAAAGTGCTGTTGGCTCCAAGCCAAAGCCTCTGCGAAAGCACAGCATTCGCTGAGAAATGTTCTGCGGGCTGCTGCTGCTTGCCTGAGCCCAGTCTCGCGGTGGGAGAAACCCGCACACAGCGAAAGCCTCTTGGCCTGGGCATCTCCCCTGGGAAAGCACAGCGTTCCTTGGGAAATCAGAGTTGGGTTTGGGGATGCTGCTGCTGCTTGCCTGAGCTCGTCTCCGCAGCTCTGTGGAAGATACACGCATGGAGCGAAATACTCTTTGCCCTAGCATCCCGTCTGCCTGAGAGAGAAGCCAAGTGTGGGGAAGGCATAGCATGCCGCCCCCGGAGAAGAGAACGAGCCGTTGGCCTTGCGGTCGGGAAACGCTCGGAAAGCAGGATAGGCTGCCGTGGCACGAACAGCAGGCCGGTGGCAAGACAAGTGTCACCCGCTCCCTGTGCGGAGAGATGGAAGCCTGGCTGCTAAGGAGACATGAGGGGTCGACTAGGGCAGAGGCGCGTGTTCCACGCTGAGGAAGGAGTCTGGGCAGATGGCAGACCTGTCCTGGGCCTCTGGTCCCAAGGGGAGAGCATCTCCTTGGCCACCTGTCCCAAGGGCAGACTTGGGCTTGCCACCAGGTGCCATACCCGGAACTCACAGAAACAGCCACATGGAGAAACGGGCAGACCGATACGTCTTCCACCAAGATGTGGCAGCGATGTGGGTGGGAGGGGGTGTGCCGGAGAAAGAGTGGAGACAGTCCCCCACGGTTCCCCATCCGAGTGCACGGGCGGTGTGCAGTGACCCTGTCGCCTTCTCCCTCCTGTGGTGAAGGACAGGCGTAACCCCGAGTCTGCCTGAGCAACAGAGCAAAAGGCAAAGCCTTACCGCCCCAGGAGATGGTAATAGGCATAGAGTGCCATGCTAGGACACGCACGCTGCTGCAGAGTTGTGACTGTGTCTGCGTAGTTCGGCATAGCAAGGTGAACCCCGGGCTTGAACTTGGAGCCCCGGAAAGCAAGTCCCAAGAGGCCCCAGCACTCCCGCGGCGCTTCTTCCCTGCCGCGCAGAGTGAACACCCAACTCCTTTCTGAGCTAGCAGCAGCGAAGTGCGGTTTGTGCCAAGCTGAATACGTCTGCGAAAGCATAGCAGTCGCTGGGAAATCAGAGTCGGGATTGAGGGCTGCTGTAGCTGCTTGCCTTAGCCTAGTATTCGCAGCACTATTGGAGAAAACAACATAGAGCGAAAGCCTCTTTGCCCTGGCATCCCCTCTGGCAAAGCACAGCATTCTTTGGGAAATCAGAGTCCGGTCTGAGGGATGCTCCTGTTTGCCTGAGCTGGTCTCCTCAGCACGGTGTAATAAACCCGCATGGAGCGAAACCCTCTATGCCTCGGAATCTCCTCTACCTGAGAGAGAAGCGCAGTGGCCCCTGTGGAAAGAGCCTTAAGGAAAGGGACACGTTTTTCACTGCACTCCCCAGAAGCATGTCTGTGGAAGGTGAAGTACGCTGTCCGGGGAAAAGAGCAGGAGCCGTTGGCCTTCTGGTCTGGAAACGGTTGTGAAGCAGGAGAGCCGGCAATACAAGTATCAGCCGCTCCCAGTGCAGAGAGACAGAAGCCTGGCTGCTAAGGAGACAGGAGGCGATGAGTAGGGCAGGGTGCGTGCTCCACTCTTAGGAAGGAGTCTGGGCAGAGAACATGCCTGTCCTGAGGGACTGGGCCCAAGGAGACAGCAGCTCTTGGCCACCTGTCCCTGGGGCAGACATGCGCTAGCCACCAGGCACCTACACTAACCTCGCAGAAACAGCTCCCTGAAATAACGGGTAGTCAGATGCCGACTTCCTCCAGGATGTGGAAGCTTGGAGGAGGCACGGGGTTTAAGGGGAAGGAGTGGGCACAGTCCCCCAATGCTCCCTATTCAGTTCACGGGCCTTGTGCAGGTATCCGATCGCCTCCTATCTCCTGTGGTGAAGGCACTGGCCTAGACACCGAGTCTGCCCGAGAGCCGAAGCAAAAAGCAAAGCCTAACCTACCCCAGGAGATGGTAATAGACGTACAGTGCTATGCTAGGACACGCACGCTGCTGCAGGGTGCCTACTGTGTCTGCTGAGTTCGGCATAGCAAGGTGAATCCCGCGCGTACACTCGGAGCCCAGGATATCACTTCCCAAGAGGCACCAGCTCTCCCGCGGCTCTTCTTCCCTACCGTGCAGAGTGAACATCCAATGCCTTTCTGAGGAAGCAGCAGCGAAGTGCGGTACCTGCCAAGCTGAAAACGTCTGCAAAAGCATAGCAGTCGCTGGGAAATCAGAGTCGGGATTCAGGGCTGCTGTTGCTGCTTGCCTTAGCCTAGTATTCGCAGCACTATTGGAGAAAATTGCATAGAGCGAAAGCTTCTTTGCCCTGGCATCCCCTCTGGCAAAGCACAGCATTCTTTGGGAAATCAGAGTCCGGTCTGAGGGATGCTCCTGTTTGCCTGAGCTGGTCTCCTCAGCACGGTGTAATAAACCCGCATGGAGCGAAACCCTCTATGCCTCGGAAACTCCTCTGCCTGAGAGAGAAGCGCGGTGGCCCCTGTGGAAAGAGCCTTAGGAAAAGGGACACGTTTTTCACTGCACTCCCCAGGAGCATGTCTGTGGAAGGTGAAGTACGCTGTCCGGGGAAAAGAGCAGGAGCCGTTGGCCTTCTGGTCTGGAAACGGTTGTGAAGCAGGAGAGCCGGCAATACAAGTATCAGCCGCTCCCAGTGCAGAGAGACAGAAGCCTGGCTGCTAAGGAGACAGGAGGCGATGAGTAGGGCAGGGTGCGTGCTCCACTCTTAGGAAGGAGTCTGGGCAGAGAACATGCCTGTCCTGAGGGACTGGGCCCAAGGAGACAGCAGCTCTTGGCCACCTGTCCCTGGGGCAGACATGCGCTAGCCACCAGGCACCTACACTAACCTCGCAGAAACAACTCCCTGAAATAACGGGGAGTCAGATGCCGACTTCCTCCAGGATGTGGAAGCTTGGAGGAGGCACGGGGTTTAAGGGGAAGGAGTGGGCACAGTCCCCCAATGCTCCCTATTCAGTTCACGGGCCTTGTGCAGGTATCCGATCGCCTCCTATCTCCTGTGGTGAAGGCACTGGCCTAGACACCGAGTCTGCCCGAGAGCCGAAGCAAAAAGCAAAGCCTAACCT
Organism: Mustela lutreola; assembly: GCF_030435805.1. Taxonomy (NCBI): domain Eukaryota; kingdom Metazoa; phylum Chordata; class Mammalia; order Carnivora; family Mustelidae; genus Mustela; species Mustela lutreola. The sequence continues at coordinate 63,423,332 of NC_081291.1, forward strand.
ACCCCAGGAGATGGTAATAGACGTACAGTGCTATGCTAGGACACGCACGCTGCTGCAGGGTGGTGACTGTGTCTGCTGAGTTCGGCATAGCAAGGTGAATCCCGCGCGTACACTCGGAGCCCAGGATATCACTTCCCAAGAGGCACCAGCTCTCCCGCGGCTCTTCTTCCCTACCGTGCAGAGTGAACATCCAATGCCTTTCTGAGGAAGCAGCAGCGAAGTGCGGTACCTGCCAAGCTGAATACGTCTGCGAAAGCATAGCAGTCGCTGGGAAATCAGCGTCGGAATTGAGGGCTGCTGTAGCTGCTTGCCTTAGCCTAGTATTCGCAGCACTATTGGAGAAAACAACATAGAGCGAAAGCCTCTTTGCCCTGGCATCCCCTCTGGCAAAGCACAGCATTCTTTGGGAAATCAGAGTCCGGTCTGAGGGATGCTCCTGTTTGCCTGAGCTGGTCTCCTCAGCACAGTGTAATAAACCCGCATGGAGCGAAAACCTCTATGCCTCGGAATCTCCTCTACCTGAGAGAGAAGCGCAGTGGCCTCTGTGGAAAGAGCCTTAAGGAAAGGGACACGTTTTTCACTGCACTCCCCAGAAGCATGTCTGTGGAAGGTGAAGTACGCTGTCCGGGGAAAAGAGCAGGAGCCGTTGGCCTTCTGGTCTGGAAACGGTTGTGAAGCAGGAGAGCCGGCAATACAAGTATCAGCCGCTCCCAGTGCAGAGAGACAGAAGCCTGGCTGCTAAGGAGACAGGAGGCGATGAGTAGGGCAGGGTGCGTGCTCCACTCTTAGGAAGGAGTCTGGGCAGAGAACATGCCTGTCCTGAGGGACTGGGCCCAAGGAGACAGCAGCTCTTGGCCACCTGTCCCTGGGGCAGACATGCGCTAGCCACCAGGCACCTACACTAACCTCGCAGAAACAGCTCCCTGAAATAACGGGGAGTCAGATGCCGACTTCCTCCAGGATGTGGAAGCTTGGAGGAGGCACGGGGTTTAAGGGGAAGGAGTGGGCACAGTCCCCCAATGCTTCCTATTCAGTTCACAGGCCTTGTGCCGGTATCCGATCGCCTCCTATCTCCTGTGGTGAAGGCACTGGCCTAGACACCGAGTCTGCCCGAGAGCCGAAGCAAAAAGCAAAGCCTAACCTACCCCAGGAGATGGTAATAGACGTACAGTGCTATGCTAGGACACGCACGCTGCTGCAGGGTGGTGACTGTGTCTGCTGAGTTCGGCATAGCAAGGTGAATCCCGCGCGTACACTCGGAGCCCAGGATATCACTTCCCAAGAGGCACCAGCTCTCCCGCGGCTCTTCTTCCCTACCGTGCAGAGTGAACATCCAATGCCTTTCTGAGGAAGCAGCAGCGAAGTGCGGTACCTGCCAAGCTGAAAACGTCTGCAAAAGCATAGCAGTCGCTGGGAAATCAGAGTCGGGATTCAGGGCTGCTGTTGCTGCTTGCCTTAGCCTAGTATTCGCAGCACTATTGGAGAAAATCGCATAGAGCGAAAGCTTCTTTGCCCTGGCATCCCCTCTGGCAAAGCACAGCATTCTTTGGGAAATCAGAGTCCGGTCTGAGGGATGCTCCTGTTTGCCTGAGCTGGTCTCCTCAGCACGGTGTAATAAACCCGCATGGAGCGAAACCCTCTATGCCTCGGAAACTCCTCTGCCTGAGAGAGAAGCGCGGTGGCCCCTGTGGAAAGAGCCTTAAGGAAAAGGGACACGTTTTTCACTGCACTCCCCAGGAGCATGTCTGCGGAAGGTGAAGTACGCTGTCCGGGGAGAAGAGCAGGAGCCGTTGGCCTTCTGGTCTGGAAACGGTTGTGAAGCAGGAGAGCCGGCAATACAAGTATCAGCCGCGCCCAGTGCAGAGAGACAGAAGCCTGGCTGCTAAGGAGACAGGAGGTGATGAGTAGGGCAGGGTGCGTGCTCCACTCTTAGGAAGGAGTCTGGGCAGAGAACATGCCTGTCCTGAGGGACTGGGCCCAAGGAGACAGCAGCTCTTGGCCACCTGTCCCGGGGGCAGACATGCACTAGCCACCAGGCGCCTACTCTGAACTCGCAGAAAGAGCTCCCTGAAATAACGGGGTGTCAGATGCCGTCTTCCTCCAGGATGTGGAAGCTTGGAGGAGGCACGGGGTTTCAGTGGAAGGAGTGGGGACAGTTCCCCAAAGCTCCCTATTCAGAGCTGGTGCGGTGGACAGGGATACTGTCACCTCTACTTTCCTGTGGGGAGGGCACTGGCCTAGTCCGAGAATCCGCCTGAGCGCCAGAGTAAAAGGCCAAGCGATGCATACACTGGGAGATGGGAGTGTGCCTAGAGTGCCATCCTAGGTTACGCACGCTACTGCGGGGTTGTGGCTGTGTCTGCTTAGTGCGGCCTGGCTGGGTGAACCCAGGACGCGAACATGGAGCCCGGGAAAGCAAGGCCCAAGAGGCACCAGCTCTCCCGCAGCTCTTATTCCCTGACGCGACTGAAGCCTTGCTGAGGAAGCAGCAGCAAAGTACTGTTGGCTCCAAGCCAAAGCCTCTGCGAAAGCACAGCATTCGCTGAGAAATGTTCTGCGGGCTGCTGCTGCTTGCCTGAGCCCAGTCTCGCGGTGGGAGAAACCCGCACACAGCGAAAGCCTCTTTGCCTGGGCATCTCCCCTGGGAAAGCACAGCGTTCCTTGGGAAATCAGAGTTGGGTTTGGGGATGCTGCTGCTGCTTGCCTGAGCTCGTCTCCGCAGCTCTGTGGAAGATACACGCATGGAGCGAAATACTCTTTGCCCTAGCATCCCGTCTGCCTGAGAGAGAAGCCAAGTGTGGGGAAGGCATAGCATGCCGCCCCCGGAGAAGAGAACGAGCCGTTGGCCTTGCGGTCGGGAAACGCTCGGAAAGCAGGATAGGCTGCCGTGGCACGAACAGCAGGCCGGTGGCAAGACAAGTGTCACCCGCTCCCTGTGCGGAGAGATGGAAGCCTGGCTGCTAAGGAGACATGAGGGGTCGACTAGGGCAGAGGCGCGTGTTCCACGCTGAGGAAGGAGTCTGGGCAGATGGCAGACCTGTCCTGGGCCTCTGGTCCCAAGGGGAGAGCATCTCCTTGGCCACCTGTCCCAAGGGCAGACTTGGGCTTGCCACCAGGTGCCATACCCGGAACTCACAGAAACAGCCACATGGAGAAACGGGCAGACCGATACGTCTTCCACCAAGATGTGGCAGCGATGTGGGTGGGAGGGGGTGTGCCGGAGAAAGAGTGGAGACAGTCCCCCACGGTTCCCCATCCGAGTGCACGGGCGGTGTGCAGTGACCCTGTCGCCTTCTCCCTCCTGTGGTGAAGGACAGGCGTAACCCCGAGTCTGCCTGAGCAACAGAGCAAAAGGCAAAGCCTTACCGCCCCAGGAGATGGTAATAGGCATAGAGTGCCATGCTAGGACACGCACGCTGCTGCAGAGTTGTGACTGTGTCTGCTTAGTTCGGCATAGCAAGGTGAACCCCGGGCTTGAACTTGGAGCCCCGGAAAGCAAGTCCCAAGAGGCCCCAGCTCTCCCGCGGCGCTTCTTCCCTGCCGCGCAGAGTGAACACCCAACTCCTTTCTGAGCTAGCAGCAGCGAAGTGCGGTTTGTGCCAAGCTGAATACGTCTGCGAAAGCATAGCAGTCGCTGGGAAATCAGAGTCGGGATTGAGGGCTGCTGTAGCTGCTTGCCTTAGCCTAGTATTCGCAGCACTATTGGAGAAAACAACATAGAGCGAAAGCCTCTTTGCCCTGGCATCCCCTCTGGCAAAGCACAGCATTCTTTGGGAAATCAGAGTCCGGTCTGAGGGATGCTCCTGTTTGCCTGAGCTGGTCTCCTCAGCACGGTGTAATAAACCCGCATGGAGCGAAACCCTCTATGCCTCGGAATCTCCTCTACCTGAGAGAGAAGCGCAGTGGCCCCTGTGGAAAGAGCCTTAAGGAAAGGGACACGTTTTTCACTGCACTCCCCAGAAGCATGTCTGTGGAAGGTGAAGTACGCTGTCCGGGGAAAAGAGCAGGAGCCGTTGGCCTTCTGGTCTGGAAACGGTTGTGAAGCAGGAGAGCCGGCAATACAAGTATCAGCCGCTCCCAGTGCAGAGAGACAGAAGCCTGGCTGCTAAGGAGACAGGAGGCGATGAGTAGGGCAGGGTGCGTGCTCCACTCTTAGGAAGGAGTCTGGGCAGAGAACATGCCTGTCCTGAGGGACTGGGCCCAAGGAGACAGCAGCTCTTGGCCACCTGTCCCTGGGGCAGACATGCGCTAGCCACCAGGCACCTACACTAACCTCGCAGAAACAGCTCCCTGAAATAACGGGGAGTCAGATGCCGACTTCCTCCAGGATGTGGAAGCTTGGAGGAGGCACGGGGTTTAAGGGGAAGGAGTGGGCACAGTCCCCCAATGCTTCCTATTCAGTTCACGGGCCTTGTGCCGGTATCCGATCGCCTCCTATCTCCTGTGGTGAAGGCACTGGCCTAGACACCGAGTCTGCCCGAGAGCCGAAGCAAAAAGCAAAGCCTAACCTACCCCAGGAGATGGTAATAGACGTACAGTGCTATGCTAGGACACGCACGCTGCTGCAGGGTGGTGACTGTGTCTGCTGAGTTCGGCATAGCAAGGTGAATCCCGCGCGTACACTCGGAGCCCAGGATATCACTTCCCAAGAGGCACCAGCTCTCCCGCGGCTCTTCTTCCCTACCGTGCAGAGTGAACATCCAATGCCTTTCTGAGGAAGCAGCAGCGAAGTGCGGTACCTGCCAAGCTGAAAACGTCTGCAAAAGCATAGCAGTCGCTGGGAAATCAGAGTCGGGATTCAGGGCTGCTGTTGCTGCTTGCCTTAGCCTAGTATTCACAGCACTATTGGAGAAAATCGCATAGAGCGAAAGCTTCTTTGCCCTGGCATCCCCTCTGGCAAAGCACAGCATTCTTTGGGAAATCAGAGTCCGGTCTGAGGGATGCTCCTGTTTGCCTGAGCTGGTCTCCTCAGCACGGTGTAATAAACCCGCATGGAGCGAAACCCTCTATGCCTCGGAAACTCCTCTGCCTGAGAGAGAAGCGCGGTGGCCCCTGTGGAAAGAGCCTTAAGGAAAAGGGACACGTTTTTCACTGCACTCCCCAGGAGCATGTCTGCGGAAGGTGAAGTACGCTGTCCGGGGAGAAGAGCAGGAGCCGTTGGCCTTCTGGTCTGGAAACGGTTGTGAAGCAGGAGAGCCGGCAATACAAGTATCAGCCGCGCCCAGTGCAGAGAGACAGAAGCCTGGCTGCTAAGGAGACAGGAGGTGATGAGTAGGGCAGGGTGCGTGCTCCACTCTTAGGAAGGAGTCTGGGCAGAGAACATGCCTGTCCTGAGGGACTGGGCCCAAGGAGACAGCAGCTCCTTGGCCTCCTGTCCCTGGGGCAGACATGCGCTAGCCACCAGGCGCCTACTCTGAACTCGCAGAAACAGCTCCCTGAAATAACGGGGTGTCAGATGCCGTCTTCCTCCAGGATGTGGAAGCTTGGAGGAGGCACGGGGTTTCAGTGGAAGGAGTGGGGACAGTTCCCCAAAGCTCCCTATTCAGAGCTGGTGCGGTGGACAGGGATCCTGTCACCTCTACTTTCCTGTGGGGAGGGCACTGGCCTAGTCCGAGAATCCGCCTGAGCGCCAGAGTAAAAGGCCAAGCGATGCATACACTGGGAGATGGGAGTGTGCCTAGAGTGCCATCCTAGGTTACGCACGCTACTGCGGGGTTGTGGCTGTGTCTGCTTAGTGCGGCCTGGCTGCGTGAACCCAGGACGCGAACATGGAGCCCGGGAAAGCAAGGCCCAAGAGGCACCAGCTCTCCCGCAGCTCTTCTTCCCTGACGCGACTGAAGCCTTGCTGAGGAAGCAGCAGCAAAGTACTGTTGGCTCCAAGCCAAAGCCTCTGCGAAAGCACAGCATTCGCTGAGAAATGTTCTGCGGGCTGCTGCTGCTTGCCTGAGCCCAGTCTCGCGGTGGGAGAAACCCGCACACAGCGAAAGCCTCTTTGCCTGGGCATCTCCCCTGGGAAAGCACAGCGTTCCTTGGGAAATCAGAGTTGGGTTTGGGGATGCTGCTGCTGCTTGCCTGAGCTCGTCTCCGCAGCTCTGTGGAAGATACACGCATGGAGCGAAATACTCTTTGCCCTAGCATCCCGTCTGCCTGAGAGAGAAGCCAAGTGTGGGGAAGGCATAGCATGCCGCCCCCGGAGAAGAGAACGAGCCGTTGGCCTTGCGGTCGGGAAACGCTCGGAAAGCAGGATAGGCTGCCGTGGCACGAACAGCAGGCCGGTGGCAAGACAAGTGTCACCCGCTCCCTGTGCGGAGAGATGGAAGCCTGGCTGCTAAGGAGACATGAGGGGTCGACTAGGGCAGAGGCGCGTGTTCCACGCTGAGGAAGGAGTCTGGGCAGATGGCAGACCTGTCCTGGGCCTCTGGTCCCAAGGGGAGAGCATCTCCTTGGCCACCTGTCCCAAGGGCAGACTTGGGCTTGCCACCAGGTGCCATACCCGGAACTCACAGAAACAGCCACATGGAGAAACGGGCAGACCGATACGTCTTCCACCAAGATGTGGCAGCGATGTGGGTGGGAGGGGGTGTGCCGGAGAAAGAGTGGAGACAGTCCCCCACGGTTCCCCATCCGAGTGCACGGGCGGTGTGCAGTGACCCTGTCGCCTTCTCCCTCCTGTGGTGAAGGACAGGCGTAACCCCGAGTCTGCCTGAGCAACAGAGCAAAAGGCAAAGCCTTACCGCCCCAGGAGATGGTAATAGGCATAGAGTGCCATGCTAGGACACGCACGCTGCTGCAGAGTTGTGACTGTGTCTGCTTAGTTCGGCATAGCAAGGTGAACCCCGGGCTTGAACTTGGAGCCCCGGAAAGCAAGTCCCAAGAGGCCCCAGCTCTCCCGCGGCGCTTCTTCCCTGCCGCGCAGAGTGAACACCCAACTCCTTTCTGAGCTAGCAGCAGCGAAGTGCGGTTTGTGCCAAGCTGAATACGTCTGCGAAAGCATAGCAGTCGCTGGGAAATCAGAGTCGGGATTGAGGGCTGCTGTAGCTGCTTGCCTTAGCCTAGTATTCGCAGCACTATTGGAGAAAACAACATAGAGCGAAAGCCTCTTTGCCCTGGCATCCCCTCTGGCAAAACACAGCATTCTTTGGGAAATCAGAGTCCGGTCTGAGGGATGCTCCTGTTTGCCTGAGCTGGTCTCCTCAGCACGGTGTAATAAACCCGCATGGAGCGAAACCCTCTATGCCTCGGAATCTCCTCTACCTGAGAGAGAAGCGCAGTGGCCCCTGTGGAAAGAGCCTTAAGGAAAGGGACACGTTTTTCACTGCACTCCCCAGAAGCATGTCTGTGGAAGGTGAAGTACGCTGTCCGGGGAAAAGAGCAGGAGCCGTTGGCCTTCTGGTCTGGAAACGGTTGTGAAGCAGGAGAGCCGGCAATACAAGTATCAGCCGCTCCCAGTGCAGAGAGACAGAAGCCTGGCTGCTAAGGAGACAGGAGGCGATGAGTAGGGCAGGGTGCGTGCTCCACTCTTAGGAAGGAGTCTGGGCAGAGAACATGCCTGTCCTGAGGGACTGGGCCCAAGGAGACAGCAGCTCTTGGCCACCTGTCCCTGGGGCAGACATGCGCTAGCCACCAGGCACCTACACTAACCTCGCAGAAACAGCTCCCTGAAATAACGGGGAGTCAGATGCCGACTTCCTCCAGGATGTGGAAGCTTGGAGGAGGCACGGGGTTTAAGGGGAAGGAGTGGGCACAGTCCCCCAATGCTCCCTATTCAGTTCACGGGCCTTGTGCAGGTATCCGATCGCCTCCTATCTCCTGTGGTGAAGGCACTGGCCTAGACACCGAGTCTGCCCGAGAGCCGAAGCAAAAAGCAAAGCCTAACCTACCGCAGGAGATGGTAATAGACGTACAGTGCTATGCTAGGACACGCACGCTGCTGCAGGGTGGTGACTGTGTCTGCTGAGTTCGGCATAGCAAGGTGAATCCCGCGCGTACACTCGGAGCCCAGGATATCACTTCCCAAGAGGCACCAGCTCTCCCGCGGCTCTTCTTCCCTACCGTGCAGAGTGAACATCCAATGCCTTTCTGAGGAAGCAGCAGCGAAGTGCGGTACCTGCCAAGCTGAAAACGTCTGCAAAAGCATAGCAGTCGCTGGGAAATCAGAGTCGGGATTCAGGGCTGCTGTTGCTGCTTGCCTTAGCCTAGTATTCACAGCACTATTGGAGAAAATCGCATAGAGCGAAAGCTTCTTTGCCCTGGCATCCCCTCTGGCAAAGCACAGCATTCTTTGGGAAATCAGAGTCCGGTCTGAGGGATGCTCCTGTTTGCCTGAGCTGGTCTCCTCAGCACGGTGTAATAAACCCGCATGGAGCGAAACCCTCTATGCCTCGGAAACTCCTCTGCCTGAGAGAGAAGCGCGGTGGCCCCTGTGGAAAGAGCCTTAAGGAAAAGGGACACGTTTTTCACTGCACTCCCCAGGAGCATGTCTGCGGAAGGTGAAGTACGCTGTCCGGGGAGAAGAGCAGGAGCCGTTGGCCTTCTGGTCTGGAAACGGTTGTGAAGCAGGAGAGCCGGCAATACAAGTATCAGCCGCGCCCAGTGCAGAGAGACAGAAGCCTGGCTGCTAAGGAGACAGGAGGTGATGAGTAGGGCAGGGTGCGTGCTCCACTCTTAGGAAGGAGTCTGGGCAGAGAACATGCCTGTCCTGAGGGACTGGGCCCAAGGAGACAGCAGCTCCTTGGCCTCCTGTCCCTGGGGCAGACATGCGCTAGCCACCAGGCGCCTACTCTGAACTCGCAGAAACAGCTCCCTGAAATAAAGGGGTGTCAGATGCCGTCTTCCTCCAGGATGTGGAAGCTTGGAGGAGGCACGGGGTTTCAGTGGAAGGAGTGGGGACAGTTCCCCAAAGCTCCCTATTCAGAGCTGGTGCGGTGGACAGGGATCCTGTCACCTCTACGTTCCTGTGGGGAGGGCACTGGCCTATTCCGAGAATCCGCCTGAGCGCCAGAGTAAAAGGCCAAGCGATGCATACACTGGGAGATGGGAGTGTGCCTAGAGTGCCATCCTAGGTTACGCACGCTACTGCAGGGTTGTGGCTGTGTCTGCTTAGTGAGGCCTGGCTGGGTGAACCCAGGACGTGAACATGGAGCCCGGGAAAGCAAGGCCCAAGAGGCACCAGCTCTCCCGCAGCTCTTCTTCCCTGACGCGACTGAAGCCTTGCTGAGGAAGCAGCAGCAAAGTGCTGTTGGCTCCAAGCCAAAGCCTCTGCGAAAGCACAGCATTCGCTGAGAAATGTTCTGCGGGCTGCTGCTGCTTGCCTGAGCCCAGTCTCGCGGTGGGAGAAACCCGCACACAGCGAAAGCCTCTTGGCCTGGGCATCTCCCCTGGGAAAGCACAGCGTTCCTTGGGAAATCAGAGTTGGGTTTGGGGATGCTGCTGCTGCTTGCCTGAGCTCGTCTCCGCAGCTCTGTGGAAGATACACGCATGGAGCGAAATACTCTTTGCCCTAGCATCCCGTCTGCCTGAGAGAGAAGCCAAGTGTGGGGAAGGCATAGCATGCCGCCCCCGGAGAAGAGAACGAGCCGTTGGCCTTGCGGTCGGGAAACGCTCGGAAAGCAGGATAGGCTGCCGTGGCACGAACAGCAGGCCGGTGGCAAGACAAGTGTCACCCGCTCCCTGTGCGGAGAGATGGAAGCCTGGCTGCTAAGGAGACATGAGGGGTCGACTAGGGCAGAGGCGCGTGTTCCACGCTGAGGAAGGAGTCTGGGCAGATGGCAGACCTGTCCTGGGCCTCTGGTCCCAAGGGGAGAGCATCTCCTTGGCCACCTGTCCCAAGGGCAGACTTGGGCTTGCCACCAGGTGCCATACCCGGAACTCACAGAAACAGCCACATGGAGAAACGGGCAGACCGATACGTCTTCCACCAAGATGTGGCAGCGATGTGGGTGGGAGGGGGTGTGCCGGAGAAAGAGTGGAGACAGTCCCCCACGGTTCCCCATCCGAGTGCACGGGCGGTGTGCAGTGACCCTGTCGCCTTCTCCCTCCTGTGGTGAAGGACAGGCGTAACCCCGAGTCTGCCTGAGCAACAGAGCAAAAGGCAAAGCCTTACCGCCCCAGGAGATGGTAATAGGCATAGAGTGCCATGCTAGGACACGCACGCTGCTGCAGAGTTGTGACTGTGTCTGCTTAGTTCGGCATAGCAAGGTGAACCCCGGGCTTGAACTTGGAGCCCCGGAAAGCAAGTCCCAAGAGGCCCCAGCACTCCCGCGGCGCTTCTTCCCTGCCGCGCAGAGTGAACACCCAACTCCTTTCTGAGCTAGCAGCAGCGAAGTGCGGTTTGTGCCAAGCTGAATACGTCTGCGAAAGCATAGCAGTCGCTGGGAAATCAGAGTCGGGATTGAGGGCTGCTGTAGCTGCTTGCCTTAGCCTAGTATTCGCAGCACTATTGGAGAAAACAACATAGAGCGAAAGCCTCTTTGCCCTGGCATCCCCTCTGGCAAAGCACAGCATTCTTTGGGAAATCAGAGTCCGGTCTGAGGGATGCTCCTGTTTGCCTGAGCTGGTCTCCTCAGCACGGTGTAATAAACCCGCATGGAGCGAAACCCTCTATGCCTCGGAATCTCCTCTACCTGAGAGAGAAGCGCAGTGGCCCCTGTGGAAAGAGCCTTAAGGAAAGGGACACGTTTTTCACTGCACTCCCCAGAAGCATGTCTGTGGAAGGTGAAGTACGCTGTCCGGGGAAAAGAGCAGGAGCCGTTGGCCTTCTGGTCTGGAAACGGTTGTGAAGCAGGAGAGCCGGCAATACAAGTATCAGCCGCTCCCAGTGCAGAGAGACAGAAGCCTGGCTGCTAAGGAGACAGGAGGCGATGAGTAGGGCAGGGTGCGTGCTCCACTCTTAGGAAGGAGTCTGGGCAGAGAACATGCCTGTCCTGAGGGACTGGGCCCAAGGAGACAGCAGCTCTTGGCCACCTGTCCCTGGGGCAGACATGCGCTAGCCACCAGGCACCTACACTAACCTCGCAGAAACAGCTCCCTGAAATAACGGGGAGTCAGATGCCGACTTCCTCCAGGATGTGGAAGCTTGGAGGAGGCACGGGGTTTAAGGGGAAGGAGTGGGCACAGTCCCCCAATGCTCCCTATTCAGTTCACGGGCCTTGTGCAGGTATCCGATCGCCTCCTATCTCCTGTGGTGAAGGCACTGGCCTAGACACCGAGTCTGCCCGAGAGCCGAAGCAAAAAGCAAAGCCTAACCTACCCCAGGAGATGGTAATAGACGTACAGTGCTATGCTAGGACACGCACGCTGCTGCAGGGTGGTGACTGTGTCTGCTGAGTTCGGCATAGCAAGGTGAATCCCGCGCGTACACTCGGAGCCCAGGATATCACTTCCCAAGAGGCACCAGCTCTCCCGCGGCTCTTCTTCCCTACCGTGCAGAGTGAACATCCAATGCCTTTCTGAGGAAGCAGCAGCGAAGTGCGGTACCTGCCAAGCTGAAAACGTCTGCAAAAGCATAGCAGTCGCTGGGAAATCAGAGTCGGGATTCAGGGCTGCTGTTGCTGCTTGCCTTAGCCTAGTATTCGCAGCACTATTGGAGAAAATCGCATAGAGCGAAAGCTTCTTTGCCCTGGCATCCCCTCTGGCAAAGCACAGCATTCTTTGGGAAATCAGAGTCCGGTCTGAGGGATGCTCCTGTTTGCCTGAGCTGGTCTCCTCAGCACGGTGTAATAAACCCGCATGGAGCGAAACCCTCTATGCCTCGGAAACTCCTCTGCCTGAGAGAGAAGCGCGGTGGCCCCTGTGGAAAGAGCCTTAAGGAAAAGGGACACGTTTTTCACTGCACTCCCCAGGAGCATGTCTGCGGAAGGTGAAGTACGCTGTCCGGGGAGAAGAGCAGGAGCCGTTGGCCTTCTGGTCTGGAAACGGTTGTGAAGCAGGAGAGCCGGCAATACAAGTATCAGCCGCGCCCAGTGCAGAGAGACAGAAGCCTGGCTGCTAAGGAGACAGGAGGTGATGAGTAGGGCAGGGTGCGTGCTCCACTCTTAGGAAGGAGTCTGGGCAGAGAACATGCCTGTCCTGAGGGACTGGGCCCAAGGAGACAGCAGCTCCTTGGCCTCCTGTCCCTGGGGCAGACATGCGCTAGCCACCAGGCGCCTACGCTGAACTCGCAGAAACAGCTCCCTGAAATAACGGGGTGTCAGATGCCGTCTTCCTCCAGGATGTGGAAGCTTGGAGGAGGCACGGGGTTTCAGTGGAAGGAGTGGGGACAGTTCCCCAAAGCTCCCTATTCAGAGCTGGTGCGGTGGACAGGGATCCTGTCACCTCTACTTTCCTGTGGGGAGGGCACTGGCCTAGTCCGAGAATCCGCCTGAGCGCCAGAGTAAAAGGCCAAGCGATGCATACACTGGGAGATGGGAGTGTGCCTAGAGTGCCATCCTAGGTTACGCACGCTACTGCGGGGTTGTGGCTGTGTCTGCTTAGTGCGGGCTGGCTGGGTGAACCCAGGACGCGAACATGGAGCCCGGGAAAGCAAGGCCCAAGAAGCACCAGCTCTCCCGCAGCTCTTCTTCCCTGACGCGACTGAAGCCTTGCTGAGGAAGCAGCAGCAAAGTGCTGTTGGCTCCAAGCCAAAGCCTCTGCGAAAGCACAGCATTCGCTGAGAAATGTTCTGCGGGCTGCTGCTGCTTGCCTGAGCCCAGTCTCGCGGTGGGAGTAACCCGCACACAGCGAAAGCCTCTTTGCCTGGGCATCTCCCCTGGGAAAGCACAGCGTTCCTTGGGAAATCAGAGTTGGGTTTGGGGATGCTGCTGCTGCTTGCCTGAGCTCGTCTCCGCAGCTCTGTGGAAGATACACGCATGGAGCGAAATACTCTTTGCCCTAGCATCCCGTCTGCCTGAGAGAGAAGCCAAGTGTGGGGAAGGCATAGCATGCCGCCCCCGGAGAAGAGAACGAGCCGTTGGCCTTGCGGTCGGGAAACGCTCGGAAAGCAGGATAGGCTGCCGTGGCACGAACAGCAGGCCGGTGGCAAGACAAGTGTCACCCGCTCCCTGTGCGGAGAGATGGAAGCCTGGCTGCTAAGGAGACATGAGGGGTCGACTAGGGCAGAGGCGCGTGTTCCACGCTGAGGAAGGAGTCTGGGCAGATGGCAGACCTGTCCTGGGCCTCTGGTCCCAAGGGGAGAGCATCTCCTTGGCCACCTGTCCCAAGGGCAGACTTGGGCTTGCCACCAGGTGCCATACCCGGAACTCACAGAAACAGCCACATGGAGAAACGGGCAGACCGATACGTCTTCCACCAAGATGTGGCAGCGATGTGGGTGGGAGGGGGTGTGCCGGAGAAAGAGTGGAGACAGTCCCCCACGGTTCCCCATCAGAGTGCTCGGGCGGTGTGCAGTGACCCTGTCGCCTTCTCCCTCCTGTGGTGAAGGACAGGCGTAACCCCGAGTCTGCCTGAGCAACAGAGCAAAAGGCAAAGCCTTACCGCCCCAGGAGATGGTAATAGGCATAGAGTGCCATGCTAGGACACGCACGCTGCTGCAGAGTTGTGACTGTGTCTGCTTAGTTCGGCATAGCAAGGTGAACCCCGGGCTTGAACTTGGAGCCCCGGAAAGCAAGTCCCAAGAGGCCCCAGCACTCCCGCGGCGCTTCTTCCCTGCCGCGCAGAGTGAACACCCAACTCCTTTCTGAGCTAGCAGCAGCGAAGTGCGGTTTGTGCCAAGCTGAATACGTCTGCGAAAGCATAGCAGTCGCTGGGAAATCAGAGTCGGGATTGAGGGCTGCTGTAGCTGCTTGCCTTAGCCTAGTATTCGCAGCACTATTGGAGAAAACAACATAGAGCGAAAGCCTCTTTGCCCTGGCATCCCCTCTGGCAAAGCACAGCATTCTTTGGGAAATCAGAGTCCGGTCTGAGGGATGCTCCTGTTTGCCTGAGCTGGTCTCCTCAGCACAGTGTAATAAACCCGCATGGAGCGAAACCCTCTATGCCTCGGAATCTCCTCTACCTGAGAGAGAAGCGCAGTGGCCCCTGTGGAAAGAGCCTTAAGGAAAGGGACACGTTTTTCACTGCACTCCCCAGAAGCATGTCTGTGGAAGGTGAAGTACGCTGTCCGGGGAAAAGAGCAGGAGCCGTTGGCCTTCTGGTCTGGAAACGGTTGTGAAGCAGGAGAGCCGGCAATACAAGTATCAGCCGCTCCCAGTGCAGAGAGACAGAAGCCTGGCTGCTAAGGAGACAGGAGGCGATGAGTAGGGCAGGGTGCGTGCTCCACTCTTAGGAAGGAGTCTGGGCAGAGAACATGCCTGTCCTGAGGGACTGGGCCCAAGGAGACAGCAGCTCTTGGCCACCTGTCCCTGGGGCAGACATGCGCTAGCCACCAGGCACCTACACTAACCTCGCAGAAACAGCTCCCTGAAATAACGGGGAGTCAGATGCCGACTTCCTCGAGGATGTGGAAGCTTGGAGGAGGCACGGGGTTTAAGGGGAAGGAGTGGGCACAGTCCCCCAATGCTCCCTATTCAGTTCACGGGCCTTGTGCAGGTATCCGATCGCCTCCTATCTCCTGTGGTGAAGGCACTGGCCTAGACACCGAGTCTGCCCGAGAGCCGAAGCAAAAAGCAAAGCCTAACCTACCCCAGGAGATGGTAATAGACGTACAGTGCTATGCTAGGACACGCACGCTGCTGCAGGGTGGTGACTGTGTCTGCTGAGTTCGGCATAGCAAGGTGAATCCCGCGCGTACACTCGGAGCCCAGGATATCACTTCCCAAGAGGCACCAGCTCTCCCGCGGCTCTTCTTCCCTACCGTGCAGAGTGAACATCCAATGCCTTTCTGAGGAAGCAGCAGCGAAGTGCGGTACCTGCCAAGCTGAAAACGTCTGCAAAAGCATAGCAGTCGCTGGGAAATCAGAGTCGGGATTCAGGGCTGCTGTTGCTGCTTGCCTTAGCCTAGTATTCGCAGCACTATTGGAGAAAATCGCATAGAGCGAAAGCTTCTTTGCCCTGGCATCCCCTCTGGCAAAGCACAGCATTCTTTGGGAAATCAGAGTCCGGTCTGAGGGATGCTCCTGTTTGCCTGAGCTGGTCTCCTCAGCACGGTGTAATAAACCCGCATGGAGCGAAACCCTCTATGCCTCGGAAACTCCTCTGCCTGAGAGAGAAGCGCGGTGGCCCCTGTGGAAAGAGCCTTAAGGAAAAGGGACACGTTTTTCACTGCACTCCCCAGGAGCATGTCTGCGGAAGGTGAAGTACGCTGTCCGGGGAGAAGAGCAGGAGCCGTTGGCCTTCTGGTCTGGAAACGGTTGTGAAGCAGGAGAGCCGGCAATACAAGTATCAGCCGCGCCCAGTGCAGAGAGACAGAAGCCTGGCTGCTAAGGAGACAGGAGGTGATGAGTAGGGCAGGGTGCGTGCTCCACTCTTAGGAAGGAGTCTGGGCAGAGAACATGCCTGTCCTGAGGGACTGGGCCCAAGGAGACAGCAGCTCTTGGCCACCTGTCCCGGGGGCAGACATGCACTAGCCACCAGGCGCCTACTCTGAACTCGCAGAAACAGCTCCCTGAAATAACGGGGTGTCAGATGCCGTCTTCCTCCAGGATGTGGAAGCTTGGAAGAGGCACGGGGTTTCAGTGGAAGGAGTGGGGACAGTTCCCCAAAGCTCCCTATTCAGAGCTGGTGCGGTGGACAGGGATCCTGTCACCTCTACTTTCCTGTGGGGAGGGCACTGGCCTAGTCCGAGAATCCGCCTGAGCGCCAGAGTAAAAGGCCAAGCGATGCATACACTGGGAGATGGGAGTGTGCCTAGAGTGCCATCCTAGGTTACGCACGCTACTGCGGGGTTGTGGCTGTGTCTGCTTAGTGAGGCCTGGCTGGGTGAACCCAGGACGCGAACATGGAGCCCGGGAAAGCAAGGCCCAAGAGGCACCAGCTCTCCCGCAGCTCTTCTTCCCTGACGCGACTGAAGCCTTGCTGAGGAAGCAGCAGCAAAGTGCTGTTGGCTCCAAGCCAAAGCCTCTGCGAAAGCACAGCATTCGCTGAGAAATGTTCTGCGGGCTGCTGCTGCTTGCCTGAGCCCAGTCTCGCGGTGGGAGAAACCCGCACACAGCGAAAGCCTCTTTGCCTGGGCATCTCCCCTGGGAAAGCACAGCGTTCCTTGGGAAATCAGAGTTGGGTTTGGGGATGCTGCTGCTGCTTGCCTGAGCTCGTCTCCGCAGCTCTGTGGAAGATACACGCATGGAGCGAAATACTCTTTGCCCTAGCATCCCGTCTGCCTGAGAGAGTAGCCAAGTGTGGGGAAGGCATAGCATGCCGCCCCCGGAGAAGAGAACGAGCCGTTGGCCTTGCGGTCGGGAAACGCTCGGAAAGCAGGATAGGCTGCCGTGGCACGAACAGCAGGCCGGTGGCAAGACAAGTGTCACCCGCTCCCTGTGCGGAGAGATGGAAGCCTGGCTGCTAAGGAGACATGAGGGGTCGACTAGGGCAGAGGCGCGTGTTCCACGCTGAGGAAGGAGTCTGGGCAGATGGCAGACCTGTCCTGGGCCTCTGGTCCCAAGGGGAGAGCATCTCCTTGGCCACCTGTCCCAAGGGCAGACTTGGGCTTGCCACCAGGTGCCATACCCGGAACTCACAGAAACAGCCACATGGAGAAACGGGCAGACCGATACGTCTTCCACCAAGATGTGGCAGCGATGTGGGTGGGAGGGGGTGTGCCGGAGAAAGAGTGGAGACAGTCCCCCACGGTTCCCCATCCGAGTGCACGGGCGGTGTGCAGTGACCCTGTCGCCTTCTCCCTCCTGTGGTGAAGGACAGGCGTAACCCCGAGTCTGCCTGAGCAACAGAGCAAAAGGCAAAGCCTTACCGCCCCAGGAGATGGTAATAGGCATAGAGTGCCATGCTAGGACACGCACGCTGCTGCAGAGTTGTGACTGTGTCTGCTTAGTTCGGCATAGCAAGGTGAACCCCGGGCTTGAACTGGGAGCCCCGGAAAGCAAGTCCCAAGAGGCCCCAGCACTCCCGCGGCGCTTCTTCCCTGCCGCGCAGAGTGAACACCCAACTCCTTTCTGAGCTAGCAGCAGCGAAGTGCGGTTTGTGCCAAGCTGAATACGTCTGCGAAAGCATAGCAGTCGCTTGGAAATCAGAGTCGGGATTGAGGGCTGCTGTAGCTGCTTGCCTTAGCCTAGTATTCGCAGCACTATTGGAGAAAACAACATAGAGCGAAAGCCTCTTTGCCCTGGCATCCCCTCTGGCAAAGCACAGCATTCTTTGGGAAATCAGAGTCCGGTCTGAGGGATGCTCCTGTTTGCCTGAGCTGGTCTCCTCAGCACGGTGTAATAAACCCGCATGGAGCGAAACCCTCTATGCCTCGGAATCTCCTCTACTGAGAGAGAAGCGCAGTGGCCCCTGTGGAAAGAGCCTTAAGGAAAGGGACACGTTTTTCACTGCACTCCCCAGAAGCATGTCTGTGGAAGGTGAAGTACGCTGTCCGGGGAAAAGAGCAGGAGCCGTTGGCCTTCTGGTCTGGAAACGGTTGTGAAGCAGGAGAGCCGGCAATACAAGTATCAGCCGCTCCCAGTGCAGAGAGACAGAAGCCTGGCTGCTAAGGAGACAGGAGGCGATGAGTAGGGCAGGGTGCGTGCTCCACTCTTAGGAAGGAGTCTGGGCAGAGAACATGCCTGTCCTGAGGGACTGGACCCAAGGAGACAGCAGCTCTTGGCCACCTGTCCCTGGGGCAGACATGCGCTAGCCACCAGGCACCTACACTAACCTCGCAGAAACAGCTCCCTGAAATAACGGGGAGTCAGATGCCGACTTCCTCGAGGATGTGGAAGCTTGGAGGAGGCACGGGGTTTAAGGGGAAGGAGTGGGCACAGTCCCCCAATGCTCCCTATTCAGTTCACGGGCCTTGTGCAGGTATCCGATCGCCTCCTATCTCCTGTGGTGAAGGCACTGGCCTAGACACCGAGTCTGCCCGAGAGCCGAAGCAAAAAGCAAAGCCTAACCTACCCCAGGAGATGGTAATAGACGTACAGTGCTATGCTAGGACACGCACGCTGCTGCAGGGTGGTGACTGTGTCTGCTGAGTTCGGCATAGCAAGGTGAATCCCGCGCGTACACTCGGAGCCCAGGATATCACTTCCCAAGAGGCACCAGCTCTCCCGCGGCTCTTCTTCCCTACCGTGCAGAGTGAACATCCAATGCCTTTCTGAGGAAGCAGCAGCGAAGTGCGGTACCTGCCAAGCTGAAAACGTCTGCAAAAGCATAGCAGTCGCTGGGAAATCAGAGTCGGGATTCAGGGCTGCTGTTGCTGCTTGCCTTAGCTTAGTATTCGCAGCACTATTGGAGAAAATCGCATAGAGCGAAAGCTTCTTTGCCCTGGCATCCCCTCTGGCAAAGCACAGCATTCTTTGGGAAATCAGAGTCCGGTCTGAGGGATGCTCCTGTTTGCCTGAGCTGGTCTCCTCAGCACGGTGTAATAAACCCGCATGGAGCGAAACCCTCTATGCCTCGGAAACTCCTCTGCCTGAGAGAGAAGCGCGGTGGCCCCTGTGGAAAGAGCCTTAAGGAAAAGGGACACGTTTTTCACTGCACTCCCCAGGAGCATGTCTGCGGAAGGTGAAGTACGCTGTCCGGGGAGAAGAGCAGGAGCCGTTGGCCTTCTGGTCTGGAAACGGTTGTGAAGCAGGAGAGCCGGCAATACAAGTATCAGCCGCGCCCAGTGCAGAGAGACAGAAGCCTGGCTGCTAAGGAGACAGGAGGTGATGAGTAGGGCAGGGTGCGTGCTCCACTCTTAGGAAGGAGTCTGGGCAGAGAACATGCCTGTCCTGAGGGACTGGGCCCAAGGAGACAGCAGCTCTTGGCCACCTGTCCCGGGGGCAGACATGCACTAGCCACCAGGCGCCTACTCTGAACTCGCAGAAACAGCTCCCTGAAATAACGGGGTGTCAGATGCCGTCTTCCTCCAGGATGTGGAAGCTTGGAGGAGGCACGGGGTTTCAGTGGAAGGAGTGGGGACAGTTCCCCAAAGCTCCCTATTCAGAGCTGGTGCGGTGGACAGGGATCCTGTCACCTCTACTTTCCTGTGGGGAGGGCACTGGCCTAGTCCGAGAATCCGCCTGAGCGCCAGAGTAAAAGGCCAAGCGATGCATACACTGGGAGATGGGAGTGTGCCTAGAGTGCCATCCTAGGTTACGCACGCTACTGCGGGGTTGTGGCTGTGTCTGCTTAGTGAGGCCTGGCTGGGTGAACCCAGGACGCGAACATGGAGCCCGGGAAAGCAAGGCCCAAGAGGCACCAGCTCTCCCGCAGCTCTTCTTCCCTGACGCGACTGAAGCCTTGCTGAGGAAGCAGCAGCAAAGTGCTGTTGGCTCCAAGCCAAAGCCTCTGCGAAAGCACAGCATTCGCTGAGAAATGTTCTGCGGGCTGCTGCTGCTTGCCTGAGCCCAGTCTCGCGGTGGGAGAAACCCGCACACAGCGAAAGCCTCTTTGCCTGGGCATCTCCCCTGGGAAAGCACAGCGTTCCTTGGGAAATCAGAGTTGGGTTTGGGGATGCTGCTGCTGCTTGCCTGAGCTCGTCTCCGCAGCTCTGTGGAAGATACACGCATGGAGCGAAATACTCTTTGCCCTAGCATCCCGTCTGCCTGAGAGAGTAGCCAAGTGTGGGGAAGGCATAGCATGCCGCCCCCGGAGAAGAGAACGAGCCGTTGGCCTTGCGGTCGGGAAACGCTCGGAAAGCAGGATAGGCTGCCGTGGCACGAACAGCAGGCCGGTGGCAAGACAAGTGTCACCCGCTCCCTGTGCGGAGAGATGGAAGCCTGGCTGCTAAGGAGACATGAGGGGTCGACTAGGGCAGAGGCGCGTGTTCCACGCTGAGGAAGGAGTCTGGGCAGATGGCAGACCTGTCCTGGGCCTCTGGTCCCAAGGGGAGAGCATCTCCTTGGCCACCTGTCCCAAGGGCAGACTTGGGCTTGCCACCAGGTGCCATACCCGGAACTCACAGAAACAGCCACATGGAGAAACGGGCAGACCGATACGTCTTCCACCAAGATGTGGCAGCGATGTGGGTGGGAGGGGGTGTGCCGGAGAAAGAGTGGAGACAGTCCCCCACGGTTCCCCATCCGAGTGCACGGGCGGTGTGCAGTGACCCTGTCGCCTTCTCCCTCCTGTGGTGAAGGACAGGCGTAACCCCGAGTCTGCCTGAGCAACAGAGCAAAAGGCAAAGCCTTACCGCCCCAGGAGATGGTAATAGGCATAGAGTGCCATGCTAGGACACGCACGCTGCTGCAGAGTTGTGACTGTGTCTGTTTAGTTCGCATAGCAAGGTGAACCCCGGGCTTGAACTTGGAGCCCCGGAAAGCAAGTCCCAAGAGGCCCCAGCACTCCCGCGGCGCTTCTTCCCTGCCGCGCAGAGTGAACACCCAACTCCTTTCTGAGCTAGCAGCAGCGAAGTGCGGTTTGTGCCAAGCTGAATACGTCTGCGAAAGCATAGCAGTCGCTGGGAAATCAGAGTCGGGATTGAGGGCTGCTGTAGCTGCTTGCCTTAGCCTAGTATATGCAGCACTATTGGAGAAAACAACATAGAGCGAAAGCCTCTTTGCCCTGGCATCCCCTCTGGCAAAGCACAGCATTCTTTGGGAAATCAGAGTCCGGTCTGAGGGATGCTCCTGTTTGCCTGAGCTGGTCTCCTCAGCACGGTGTAATAAACCCGCATGGAGCGAAACCCTCTATGCCTCGGAATCTCCTCTACCTGTGAGAGAAGCGCAGTGGCCCCTGTGGAAAGAGCCTTAAGGAAAGGGACACGTTTTTCACTGCACTCCCCAGAAGCATGTCTGTGGAAGGTGAAGTACGCTGTCCGGGGAAAAGAGCAGGAGCCGTTGGCCTTCTGGTCTGGAAACCGTTGTGAAGCAGGAGAGCCGGCAATACAAGTATCAGCCGCTCCCAGTGCAGAGAGACAGAAGCCTGGCTGCTAAGGAGACAGGAGGCGATGAGTAGGGCAGGGTGCGTGCTCCACTCTTAGGAAGGAGTCTGGGCAGAGAACATGCCTGTCCTGAGGGACTGGGCCCAAGGAGACAGCAGCTCTTGGCCACCTGTCCCTGGGGCAGATATGCGCTAGCCACCAGGCGCCTACTCTGAACTCGCAGAAACAGCTCCCTGAAATAACGGGGAGTCAGATGCCGACTTCCTCGAGGATGTGGAAGCTTGGAGGAGGCACGGGGTTTAAGGGGAAGGAGTGGGCACAGTCCCCCAATGCTCCCTATTCAGTTCACGGGCCTTGTGCAGGTATCCGATCGCCTCCTATCTCCTGTGGTGAAGGCACTGGCCTAGACACCGAGTCTGCCCGAGAGCCGAAGCAAAAAGCAAAGCCTAACCTACCCCAGGAGATGGTAATAGACGTACAGTGCTATGCTAGGACACGCACGCTGCTGCAGGGTGGTGACTGTGTCTGCTGAGTTCGGCATAGCAAGGTGAATCCCGCGCGTACACTCGGAGCCCAGGATATCACTTCCCAAGAGGCACCAGCTCTCCCGCGGCTCTTCTTCCCTACCGTGCAGAGTGAACATCCAATGCCTTTCTGAGGAAGCAGCAGCGAAGTGCGGTACCTGCCAAGCTGAAAACGTCTGCAAAAGCATAGCAGTCGCTGGGAAATCAGAGTCGGGATTCAGGGCTGCTGTTGCTGCTTGCCTTAGCCTAGTATTCGCAGCACTATTGGAGAAAATCGCATAGAGCGAAAGCTTCTTTGCCCTGGCATCCCCTCTGGCAAAGCACAGCATTCTTTGGGAAATCAGAGTCCGGTCTGAGGGATGCTCCTGTTTGCCTGAGCTGGTCTCCTCAGCACGGTGTAATAAACCCGCATGGAGCGAAACCCTCTATGCCTCGGAAACTCCTCTGCCTGAGAGAGAAGCGCGGTGGCCCCTGTGGAAAGAGCCTTAAGGAAAAGGGACACGTTTTTCACTGCACTCCCCAGGAGCATGTCTGCGGAAGGTGAAGTACGCTGTCCGGGGAGAAGAGCAGGAGCCGTTGGCCTTCTGGTCTGGAAACGGTTGTGAAGCAGGAGAGCCGGCAATACAAGGATCAGCCGCGCCCAGTGCAGAGAGACAGAAGCCTGGCTGCTAAGGAGACAGGAGGTGATGAGTAGGGCAGGGTGCGTGCTCCACTCTTAGGAAGGAGTCTGGGCAGAGAACATGCCTGTCCTGAGGGACTGGGCCCAAGGAGACAGCAGCTCTTGGCCACCTGTCCCGGGGGCAGACATGCACTAGCCACCAGGCGCCTACTCTGAACTCGCAGAAACAGCTCCCTGAAATAACGGGGTGTCAGATGCCGTCTTCCTCCAGGATGTGGAAGCTTGGGTGAGGCACGGGGTTTCAGTGGAAGGAGTGGGGACAGTTCCCCAAAGCTCCCTATTCAGAGCTGGTGCGGTGGACAGGGATCCTGTCACCTCTACTTTCCTGTGGGGAGGGCACTGGCCTAGTCCGAGAATCCGCCTGAGCGCCAGAGTAAAAGGCCAAGCGATGCATACACTGGGAGATGGGAGTGTGCCTAGAGTGCCATCCTAGGTTACGCACGCTACTGCGGGGTTGTGGCTGTGTCTGCTTAGTGAGGCCTGGCTGGGTGAACCCAGGACGCGAACATGGAGCCCGGGAAAGCAAGGCCCAAGAGGCACCAGCTCTCCCGCAGCTCTTCTTCCCTGACGCGACTGAAGCCTTGCTGAGGAAGCAGCAGCAAAGTGCTGTTGGCTCCAAGCCAAAGCCTCTGCGAAAGCACAGCATTCGCTGAGAAATGTTCTGCGGGATGCTGCTGCTTGCCTGAGCCCAGTCTCGCGGTGGGAGAAACCCGCACACAGCGAAAGCCTCTTTGCCTGGGCATCTCCCCTGGGAAAGCACAGCGTTCCTTGGGAAATCAGAGTTGGGTTTGGGGATGCTGCTGCTGCTTGCCTGAGCTCGTCTCCGCAGCTCTGTGGAAGATACACGCATGGAGCGAAATACTCTTTGCCCTAGCATCCCGTCTGCCTGAGAGAGAAGCCAAGTGTGGGGAAGGCATAGCATGCCGCCCCCGGAGAAGAGAACGAGCCGTTGGCCTTGCGGTCGGGAAACGCTCGGAAAGCAGGATAGGCTGCCGTGGCACGAACAGCAGGCCGGTGGCAAGACAAGTGTCACCCGCTCCCTGTGCGGAGAGATGGAAGCCTGGCTGCTAAGGAGACATGAGGGGTCGACTAGGGCAGAGGCGCGTGTTCCACGCTGAGGAAGGAGTCTGGGCAGATGGCAGACCTGTCCTGGGCCTCTGGTCCCAAGGGGAGAGCATCTCCTTGGCCACCTGTCCCAAGGGCAGACTTGGGCTTGCCACCAGGTGCCATACCCGGAACTCACAGAAACAGCCACATGGAGAAACGGGCAGACCGATACGTCTTCCACCAAGATGTGGCAGCGATGTGGGTGGGAGGGGGTGTGCCGGAGAAAGAGTGGAGACAGTCCCCCCACGGTTCCCCATCCGAGTGCACGGGCGGTGTGCAGTGACCCTGTCGCCTTCTCCCTCCTGTGGTGAAGGACAGGCGTAACCCCGAGTCTGCCTGAGCAACAGAGCAAAAGGCAAAGCCTTACCGCCCCAGGAGATGGTAATAGGCATAGAGTGCCATGCTAGGACACGCACGCTGCTGCAGAGTTGTGACTGTGTCTGCTTAGTTCGGCATAGCAAGGTGAACCCCGGGCTTGAACTTGGAGCCCCGGAAAGCAAGTCCCAAGAGGCCCCAGCACTCCCGCGGCGCTTCTTCCCTGCCGCGCAGAGTGAACACCCAACTCCTTTCTGAGCTAGCAGCAGCGAAGTGCGGTTTGTGCCAAGCTGAATACGTCTGCGAAAGCATAGCAGTCGCTGGGAAATCAGAGTCGGGATTGAGGGCTGCTGTAGCTGCTTGCCTTAGCCTAGTATTCGCAGCACTATTGGAGAAAACAACATAGAGCGAAAGCCTCTTTGCCCTGGCATCCCCTCTGGCAAAGCACAGCATTCTTCGGGAAATCAGAGTCCGGTCTGAGGGATGCTCCTGTTTGCCTGAGCTGGTCTCCTCAGCACGGTGTAATAAACCCGCATGGAGCGAAACCCTCTATGCCTCGGAATCTCCTCTACCTGAGAGAGAAGCGCAGTGGCCCCTGTGGAAAGAGCCTTAAGGAAAGGGACACGTTTTTCACTGCACTCCCCAGAAGCATGTCTGTGGAAGGTGAAGTACGCTGTCCGGGGAAAAGAGCAGGAGCCGTTGGCCTTCTGGTCTGGAAACGGTTGTGAAGCAGGAGAGCCGGCAATACAAGTATCAGCCGCTCCCAGTGCAGAGAGACAGAAGCCTGGCTGCTAAGGAGACAGGAGGCGATGAGTAGGGCAGGGTGCGTGCTCCACTCTTAGGAAGGAGTCTGGGCAGAGAACATGCCTGTCCTGAGGGACTGGGCCCAAGGAGACAGCAGCTCTTGGCCACCTGTCCCTGGGGCAGACATGCGCTAGCCACCAGGCACCTACACTAACCTCGCAGAAACAGCTCCCTGAAATAACGGGGAGTCAGATGCCGACTTCCTCCAGGATGTGGAAGCTTGGAGGAGGCACGGGGTTTAAGGGGAAGGAGTGGGCACAGTCCCCCAATGCTCCCTATTCAGTTCACGGGCCTTGTGCAGGTATCCGATCGCCTCCTATCTCCTGTGGTGAAGGCACTGGCCTAGACACCGAGTCTGCCCGAGAGCCGAAGCAAAAAGCAAAGCCTAACCTACCCCAGGAGATGGTAATAGACGTACAGTGCTATGCTAGGACACGCACGCTGCTGCAGGGTGGTGACTGTGTCTGCTGAGTTCGGCATAGCAAGGTGAATCCCGCGCGTACACTCGGAGCCCAGGATATCACTTCCCAAGAGGCACCAGCTCTCCCGCGGCTCTTCTTCCCTACCGTGCAGAGTGAACATCCAATGCCTTTCTGAGGAAGCAGCAGCGAAGTGCGGTACCTGCCAAGCTGAAAACGTCTGCAAAAGCATAGCAGTCGCTGGGAAATCAGAGTCGGGATTCAGGGCTGCTGTTGCTGCTTGCCTTAGCCTAGTATTCGCAGCACTATTGGAGAAAATCGCATAGAGCGAAAGCTTCTTTGCCCTGGCATCCCCTCTGGCAAAGCACAGCATTCTTTGGGAAATCAGAGTCCGGTCTGAGGGATGCTCCTGTTTGCCTGAGCTGGTCTCCTCAGCACGGTGTAATAAACCCGCATGGAGCGAAACCCTCTATGCCTCGGAAACTCCTCTGCCTGAGAGAGAAGCGCGGTGGCCCCTGTGGAAAGAGCCTTAAGGAAAAGGGACACGTTTTTCACTGCACTCCCCAGGAGCATGTCTGCGGAAGGTGAAGTACGCTGTCCGGGGAGAAGAGCAGGAGCCGTTGGCCTTCTGGTCTGGAAACGGTTGTGAAGCAGGAGAGCCGGCAATACAAGTATCAGCCGCGCCCAGTGCAGAGAGACAGAAGCCTGGCTGCTAAGGAGACAGGAGGTGATGAGTAGGGCAGGGTGCGTGCTCCACTCTTAGGAAGGAGTCTGGGCAGAGAACATGCCTGTCCTGAGGGACTGGGCCCAAGGAGACAGCAGCTCTTGGCCACCTGTCCCGGGGGCAGACATGCACTAGCCACCAGGCGCCTACTCTGAACTCGCAGAAACAGCTCCCTGAAATAACGGGGTGTCAGATGCCGTCTTCCTCCAGGATGTGGAAGCTTGGAGGAGGCACGGGGTTTCAGTGGAAGGAGTGGGGACAGTTCCCCAAAGCTCCCTATTCAGAGCTGGTGCGGTGGACAGGGATCCTGTCACCTCTACTTTCCTGTGGGGAGGGCACTGGCCTAGTCCGAGAATCCGCCTGAGCGCCAGAGTAAAAGGCCAAGCGATGCATACACTGGGAGATGGGAGTGTGCCTAGAGTGCCATCCTAGGTTACGCACGCTACTGCGGGGTTGTGGCTGTGTCTGCTTAGTGAGGCCTGGCTGGGTGAACCCAGGACGCGAACATGGAGCCCGGGAAAGCAAGGCCCAAGAGGCACCAGCTCTCCCGCAGCTCTTCTTCCCTGACGCGACTGAAGCCTTGCTGAGGAAGCAGCAGCAAAGTGCTGTTGGCTCCAAGCCAAAGCCTCTGCGAAAGCACAGCATTCGCTGAGAAATGTTCTGCGGGCTGCTGCTGCTTGCCTGAGCCCAGTCTCGCGGTGGGAGAAACCCGCACACAGCGAAAGCCTCTTTGCCTGGGCATCTCCCCTGGGAAAGCACAGCGTTCCTTGGGAAATCAGAGTTGGGTTTGGGGATGCTGCTGCTGCTTGCCTGAGCTCGTCTCCGCAGCTCTGTGGAAGATACACGCATGGAGCGAAATACTCTTTGCCCTAGCATCCCGTCTGCCTGAGAGAGAAGCCAAGTGTGGGGAAGGCATAGCATGCCGCCCCCGGAGAAGAGAACGAGCCGTTGGCCTTGCGGTCGGGAAACGCTCGGAAAGCAGGATAGGCTGCCGTGGCACGAACAGCAGGCCGGTGGCAAGACAAGTGTCACCCGCTCCCTGTGCGGAGAGATGGAAGCCTGGCTGCTAAGGAGACATGAGGGGTCGACTAGGGCAGAGGCGCGTGTTCCACGCTGAGGAAGGAGTCTGGGCAGATGGCAGACCTGTCCTGGGCCTCTGGTCCCAAGGGGAGAGCATCTCCTTGGCCACCTGTCCCAAGGGCAGACTTGGGCTTGCCACCAGGTGCCATACCCGGAACTCACAGAAACAGCCACATGGAGAAACGGGCAGACCGATACGTCTTCCACCAAGATGTGGCAGCGATGTGGGTGGGAGGGGGTGTGCCGGAGAAAGAGTGGAGACAGTCCCCCACGGTTCCCCATCAGAGTGCTCGGGCGGTGTGCAGTGACCCTGTCGCCTTCTCCCTCCTGTGGTGAAGGACAGGCGTAACCCCGAGTCTGCCTGAGCAACAGAGCAAAAGGCAAAGCCTTACCGCCCCAGGAGATGGTAATAGGCATAGAGTGCCATGCTAGGACACGCACGCTGCTGCAGAGTTGTGACTGTGTCTGCTTAGTTCGGCATAGCAAGGTGAACCCCGGGCTTGAACTTGGAGCCCCGGAAAGCAAGTCCCAAGAGGCCCCAGCACTCCCACGGCGCTTCTTCCCTGCCGCGCAGAGTGAACACCCAACTCCTTTCTGAGCTAGCAGCAGCGAAGTGCGGTTTGTGCCAAGCTGAATACGTCTGCGAAAGCATAGCAGTCGCTGGGAAATCAGAGTCGGGATTGAGGGCTGCTGTAGCTGCTTGCCTTAGCCTAGTATTCGCAGCACTATTGGAGAAAACAACATAGAGCGAAAGCCTCTTTGCCCTGGCATCCCCTCTGGCAAAGCACAGCATTCTTTGGGAAATCAGAGTCCGGTCTGAGGGATGCTCCTGTTTGCCTGAGCTGGTCTCCTCAGCACGGTGTAATAAACCCGCATGGAGCGAAACCCTCTATGCCTCGGAATCTCCTCTACCTGAGAGAGAAGCGCAGTGGCCCCTGTGGAAAGAGCCTTAAGGAAAGGGACACGTTTTTCACTGCACTCCCCAGAAGCATGTCTGTGGAAGGTGAAGTACGCTGTCCGGGGAAAAGAGCAGGAGCCGTTGGCCTTCCGGTCTGGAAACGGTTGTGAAGCAGGAGAGCCGGCAATACAAGTATCAGCCGCTCCCAGTGCAGAGAGACAGAAGCCTGGCTGCTAAGGAGACAGGAGGCGATGAGTAGGGCAGGGTGCGTGCTCCACTCTTAGGAAGGAGTCTGGGCAGAGAACATGCCTGTCCTGAGGGACTGGGCCCAAGGAGACAGCAGCTCTTGGCCACCTGTCCCTGGGGCAGACATGCGCTAGCCACCAGGCACCTACACTAACCTCGCAGAAACAGCTCCCTGAAATAACGGGGAGTCAGATGCCGACTTCCTCCAGGATGTGGAAGCTTGGAGGAGGCACGGGGTTTAAGGGGAAGGAGTGGGCACAGTCCCCCAATGCTCCCTATTCAGTTCACGGGCCTTGTGCAGGTATCCGATCGCCTCCTATCTCCTGTGGTGAAGGCACTGGCCTAGACACCGAGTCTGCCCGAGAGCCGAAGCAAAAAGCAAAGCCTAACCTACCCCAGGAGATGGTAATAGACGTACAGTGCTATGCTAGGACACGCACGCTGCTGCAGGGTGGTGACTGTGTCTGCTGAGTTCGGCATAGCAAGGTGAATCCCGCGCGTACACTCGGAGCCCAGGATATCACTTCCCAAGAGGCACCAGCTCTCCCGCGGCTCTTCTTCCCTACCGTGCAGAGTGAACATCCAATGCCTTTCTGAGGAAGCAGCAGCGAAGTGCGGTACCTGCCAAGCTGAAAACGTCTGCAAAAGCATAGCAGTCGCTGGGAAATCAGAGTCGGGATTCAGGGCTGCTGTTGCTGCTTGCCTTAGCCTAGTATTCGCAGCACTATTGGAGAAAATCGCATAGAGCGAAAGCTTCTTTGCCCTGGCATCCCCTCTGGCAAAGCACAGCATTCTTTGGGAAATCAGAGTCCGGTCTGAGGGATGCTCCTGTTTGCCTGAGCTGGTCTCCTCAGCACGGTGTAATAAACCCGCATGGAGCGAAACCCTCTATGCCTCGGAAACTCCTCTGCCTGAGAGAGAAGCGCGGTGGCCCCTGTGGAAAGAGCCTTAAGGAAAAGGGACACGTTTTTCACTGCACTCCCCAGGAGCATGTCTGCGGAAGGTGAAGTACGCTGTCCGGGGAGAAGAGCAGGAGCCGTTGGCCTTCTGGTCTGGAAACGGTTGTGAAGCAGGAGAGCCGGCAATACAAGTATCAGCCGCGCCCAGTGCAGAGAGACAGAAGCCTGGCTGCTAAGGAGACAGGAGGTGATGAGTAGGGCAGGGTGCGTGCTCCACTCTTAGGAAGGAGTCTGGGCAGAGAACATGCCTGTCCTGAGGGACTGGGCCCAAGGAGACAGCAGCTCTTGGCCACCTGTCCCGGGGGCAGACATGCACTAGCCACCAGGCGCCTACTCTGAACTCGCAGAAACAGCTCCCTGAAATAACGGGGTGTCAGATGCCGTCTTCCTCCAGGATGTGGAAGCTTGGGTGAGGCACGGGGTTTCAGTGGAAGGAGTGGGGACAGTTCCCCAAAGCTCCCTATTCAGAGCTGGTGCGGTGGACAGGGATCCTGTCACCTCTACTTTCCTGTGGGGAGGGCACTGGCCTAGTCCGAGAATCCGCCTGAGCGCCAGAGTAAAAGGCCAAGCGATGCATACACTGGGAGATGGGAGTGTGCCTAGAGTGCCATCCTAGGTTACGCACGCTACTGCGGGGTTGTGGCTGTGTCTGCTTAGTGCGGGCTAGCTGGGTGAACCCAGGACGCGAACATGGAGCCCGGGAAAGCAAGGCCCAAGAGGCACCAGCTCTCCCGCAGCTCTTCTTCCCTGACGCGACTGAAGCCTTGCTGAGGAAGCAGCAGCAAAGTGCTGTTGGCTCCAAGCCAAAGCCTCTGCGAAAGCACAGCATTCGCTGAGAAATGTTCTGCGGGCTGCTGCTGCTTGCCTGAGCCCAGTCTCGCGGTGGGAGAAACCCGCACACAGCGAAAGCCTCTTTGCCTGGGCATCTCCCCTGGGAAAGCACAGCGTTCCTTGGGAAATCAGAGTTGGGTTTGGGGATGCTGCTGCTGCTTGCCTGAGCTCGTCTCCGCAGCTCTGTGGAAGATACACGCATGGAGCGAAATACTCTTTGCCCTAGCATCCCGTCTGCCTGAGAGAGAAGCCAAGTGTGGGGAAGGCATAGCATGCCGCCCCCGGAGAAGAGAACGAGCCGTTGGCCTTGCGGTCGGGAAACGCTCGGAAAGCAGGATAGGCTGCCGTGGCACGAACAGCAGGCCGGTGGCAAGACAAGTGTCACCCGCTCCCTGTGCGGAGAGATGGAAGCCTGGCTGCTAAGGAGACATGAGGGGTCGACTAGGGCAGAGGCGCGTGTTCCACGCTGAGGAAGGAGTCTGGGCAGATGGCAGACCTGTCCTGGGCCTCTGGTCCCAAGGGGAGAGCATCTCCTTGGCCACCTGTCCCAAGGGCAGACTTGGGCTTGCCACCAGGTGCCATACCCGGAACTCACAGAAACAGCCACATGGAGAAACGGGCAGACCGATACGTCTTCCACCAAGATGTGGCAGCGATGTGGGTGGGAGGGGGTGTGCCGGAGAAAGAGTGGAGACAGTCCCCCACGGTTCCCCATCCGAGTGCACGGGCGGTGTGCAGTGACCCTGTCGCCTTCTCCCTCCTGTGGTGAAGGACAGGCGTAACCCCGAGTCTGCCTGAGCAACAGAGCAAAAGGCAAAGCCTTACCGCCCCAGGAGATGGTAATAGGCATAGAGTGCCATGCTAGGACACGCACGCTGCTGCAGAGTTGTGACTGTGTCTGCTTAGTTCGGCATAGCAAGGTGAACCCCGGGCTTGAACTTGGAGCCCCGGAAAGCAAGTCCCAAGAGGCCCCAGCACTCCCGCGGCGCTTCTTCCCTGCCGCGCAGAGTGAACACCCAACTCCTTTCTGAGCAAGCAGCAGCGAAGTGCGGTTTGTGCCAAGCTGAATACGTCTGCGAAAGCATAGCAGTCGCTGGGAAATCAGAGTCGGGATTGAGGGCTGCTGTAGCTGCTTGCCTTAGCCTAGTATTCGCAGCACTATTGGAGAAAACAACATAGAGCGAAAGCCTCTTTGCCCTGGCATCCCCTCTGGCAAAGCACAGCATTCTTTGGGAAATCAGAGTCCGGTCTGAGGGATGCTCCTGTTTGCCTGAGCTGGTCTCCTCAGCACGGTGTAATAAACCCGCATGGAGCGAAACCCTCTATGCCTCGGAATCTCCTCTACCTGAGAGAGAAGCGCAGTGTCCCCTGTGGAAAGAGCCTTAAGGAAAGGGACACGTTTTTCACTGCACTCCCCAGAAGCATGTCTGTGGAAGGTGAAGTACGCTGTCCGGGGAAAAGAGCAGGAGCCGTTGGCCTTCTGGTCTGGAAACGGTTGTGAAGCAGGAGAGCCGGCAATACAAGTATCAGCCGCTCCCAGTGCAGAGAGACAGAAGCCTGGCTGCTAAGGAGACAGGAGGCGATGAGTAGGGCAGGGTGCGTGCTCCACTCTTAGGAAGGAGTCTGGGCAGAGAACATGCCTGTCCTGAGGGACTGGGCCCAAGGAGACAGCAGCTCTTGGCCACCTGTCCCTGGGGCAGACATGCGCTAGCCACCAGGCACCTACACTAACCTCGCAGAAACAGCTCCCTGAAATAACGGGGTGTCAGATGCCGTCTTCCTCCAGGATGTGGAAGCTTGGAGGAGGCACGGGGTTTCAGTGGAAGGAGTGGGGACAGTTCCCCAAAGCTCCCTATTCAGAGCTGGTGCGGTGGACAGGGATCCTGTCACCTCTACTTTCCTGTGGGGAGGGCACTGGCCTAGTCCGAGAATCCGCCTGAGCGCCAGAGTAAAAGGCCAAGCGATGCATACACTGGGAGATGGGAGTGTGCCTAGAGTGCCATCCTAGGTTACGCACGCTACTGCGGGGTTGTGGCTGTGTCTGCTTAGTGAGGCCTGGCTGGGTGAACCCAGGACGCGAACATGGAGCCCGGGAAAGCAAGGCCCAAGAGGCACCAGCTCTCCCGCAGCTCTTCTTCCCTGACGCGACTGAAGCCTTGCTGAGGAAGCAGCAGCAAAGTGCTGTTGGCTCCAAGCCAAAGCCTCTGCGAAAGCACAGCATTCGCTGAGAAATGTTCTGCGGGCTGCTGCTGCTTGCCTGAGCCCAGTCTCGCGGTGGGAGAAACCCGCACACAGCGAAAGCCTCTTTGCCTGGGCATCTCCCCTGGGAAAGCACAGCGTTCCTTGGGAAATCAGAGTTGGGTTTGGGGATGCTGCTGCTGCTTGCCTGAGCTCGTCTCCGCAGCTCTGTGGAAGATACACGCATGGAGCGAAATACTCTTTGCCCTAGCATCCCGTCTGCCTGAGAGAGAAGCCAAGTGTGGGGAAGGCATAGCATGCCGCCCCCGGAGAAGAGAACGAGCCGTTGGCCTTGCGGTCGGGAAACGCTCGGAAAGCAGGATAGGCTGCCGTGGCACGAACAGCAGGCCGGTGGCAAGACAAGTGTCACCCGCTCCCTGTGCGGAGAGATGGAAGCCTGGCTGCTAAGGAGACATGAGGGGTCGACTAGGGCAGAGGCGCGTGTTCCACGCTGAGGAAGGAGTCTGGGCAGATGGCAGACCTGTCCTGGGCCTCTGGTCCCAAGGGGAGAGCATCTCCTTGGCCACCTGTCCCAAGGGCAGACTTGGGCTTGCCACCAGGTGCCATACCCGGAACTCACAGAAACAGCCACATGGAGAAACGGGCAGACCGATACGTCTTCCACCAAGATGTGGCAGCGATGTGGGTGGGAGGGGGTGTGCCGGAGAAAGAGTGGAGACAGTCCCCCACGGTTCCCCATCAGAGTGCTCGGGCGGTGTGCAGTGACCCTGTCGCCTTCTCCCTCCTGTGGTGAAGGACAGGCGTAACCCCGAGTCTGCCTGAGCAACAGAGCAAAAGGCAAAGCCTTACCGCCCCAGGAGATGGTAATAGGCATAGAGTGCCATGCTAGGACACGCACGCTGCTGCAGAGTTGTGACTGTGTCTGCTTAGTTCGGCATAGCAAGGTGAACCCCAGGCTTGAACTTGGAGCCCCGGAAAGCAAGTCCCAAGAGGCCCCAGCACTCCCACGGCGCTTCTTCCCTGCCGCGCAGAGTGAACACCCAACTCCTTTCTGAGCTAGCAGCAGCGAAGTGCGGTTTGTGCCAAGCTGAATACGTCTGCGAAAGCATAGCAGTCGCTGGGAAATCAGAGTCGGGATTGAGGGCTGCTGTAGCTGCTTGCCTTAGCCTAGTATTCGCAGCACTATTGGAGAAAACAACATAGAGCGAAAGCCTCTTTGCCCTGGCATCCCCTCTGGCAAAGCACAGCATTCTTTGGGAAATCAGAGTCCGGTCTGAGGGATGCTCCTGTTTGCCTGAGCTGGTCTCCTCAGCACGGTGTAATAAACCCGCATGGAGCGAAACCCTCTATGCCTCGGAATCTCCTCTACCTGAGAGAGAAGCGCAGTGGCCCCTGTGGAAAGAGCCTTAAGGAAAGGGACACGTTTTTCACTGCACTCCCCAGAAGCATGTCTGTGGAAGGTGAAGTACGCTGTCCGGGGAAAAGAGCAGGAGCCGTTGGCCTTCTGGTCTGGAAACGGTTGTGAAGCAGGAGAGCCGGCAATACAAGTATCAGCCGCTCCCAGTGCAGAGAGACAGAAGCCTGGCTGCTAAGGAGACAGGAGGCGATGAGTAGGGCAGGGTGCGTGCTCCACTCTTAGGAAGGAGTCTGGGCAGAGAACATGCCTGTCCTGAGGGACTGGGCCCAAGGAGACAGCAGCTCTTGGCCACCTGTCCCTGGGGCAGACATGCGCTAGCCACCAGGCACCTACACTAACCTCGCAGAAACAGCTCCCTGAAATAACGGGGAGTCAGATGCCGACTTCCTCCAGGATGTGGAAGCTTGGAGGAGGCACGGGGTTTAAGGGGAAGGAGTGGGCACAGTCCCCCAATGCTCCCTATTCAGTTCACGGGCCTTGTGCAGGTATCCGATCGCCTCCTATCTCCTGTGGTGAAGGCACTGGCCTAGACACCGAGTCTGCCCGAGAGCCGAAGCAAAAAGCAAAGCCTAACCTACCCCAGGAGATGGTAATAGACGTACAGTGCTATGCTAGGACACGCACGCTGCTGCAGGGTGGTGACTGTGTCTGCTGAGTTCGGCATAGCAAGGTGAATCCCGCGCGTACACTCGGAGCCCAGGATATCACTTCCCAAGAGGCACCAGCTCTCCCGCGGCTCTTCTTCCCTACCGTGCAGAGTGAACATCCAATGCCTTTCTGAGGAAGCAGCAGCGAAGTGCGGTACCTGCCAAGCTGAAAACGTCTGCAAAAGCATAGCAGTCGCTGGGAAATCAGAGTCGGGATTCAGGGCTGCTGTTGCTGCTTGCCTTAGCCTAGTATTCGCAGCACTATTGGAGAAAATCGCATAGAGCGAAAGCTTCTTTGCCCTGGCATCCCCTCTGGCAAAGCACAGCATTCTTTGGGAAATCAGAGTCCGGTCTGAGGGATGCTCCTGTTTGCCTGAGCTGGTCTCCTCAGCACGGTGTAATAAACCCGCATGGAGCGAAACCCTCTATGCCTCGGAAACTCCTCTGCCTGAGAGAGAAGCGCGGTGGCCCCTGTGGAAAGAGCCTTAAGGAAAAGGGACACGTTTTTCACTGCACTCCCCAGGAGCATGTCTGCGGAAGGTGAAGTACGCTGTCCGGGGAGAAGAGCAGGAGCCGTTGGCCTTCTGGTCTGGAAACGGTTGTGAAGCAGGAGAGCCGGCAATACAAGTATCAGCCGCGCCCAGTGCAGAGAGACAGAAGCCTGGCTGCTAAGGAGACAGGAGGTGATGAGTAGGGCAGGGTGCGTGCTCCACACTTAGGAAGGAGTCTGGGCAGAGAACATGCCTGTCCTGAGGGACTGGGCCCAAGGAGACAGCAGCTCTTGGCCACCTGTCCCGGGGGCAGACATGCACTAGCCACCAGGCGCCTACTCTGAACTCGCAGAAACAGCTCCCTGAAATAACGGGGTGTCAGATGCCGTCTTCCTCCAGGATGTGGAAGCTTGGGTGAGGCACGGGGTTTCAGTGGAAGGAGTGGGGACAGTTCCCCAAAGCTCCCTATTCAGAGCTGGTGCGGTGGACAGGGATCCTGTCACCTCTACTTTCCTGTGGGGAGGGCACTGGCCTAGTCCGAGAATCCGCCTGAGCGCCAGAGTAAAAGGCCAAGCGATGCATACACTGGGAGATGGGAGTGTGCCTAGAGTGCCATCCTAGGTTACGCACGCTACTGCGGGGTTGTGGCTGTGTCTGCTTAGTGCGGGCTGGCTGGGTGAACCCAGGACGCGAACATGGAGCCCGGGAAAGCAAGGCCCAAGAGGCACCAGCTCTCCCGCAGCTCTTCTTCCCTGACGCGACTGAAGCCTTGCTGAGGAAGCAGCAGCAAAGTGCTGTTGGCTCCAAGCCAAAGCCTCTGCGAAAGCACAGCATTCGCTGAGAAATGTTCTGCGGGCTGCTGCTGCTTGCCTGAGCCCAGTCTCGCGGTGGGAGAAACCCGCACACAGCGAAAGCCTCTTTGCCTGGGCATCTCCCCTGGGAAAGCACAGCGTTCCTTGGGAAATCAGAGTTGGGTTTGGGGATGCTGCTGCTGCTTGCCTGAGCTCGTCTCCGCAGCTCTGTGGAAGATACACGCATGGAGCGAAATACTCTTTGCCCTAGCATCCCGTCTGCCTGAGAGAGAAGCCAAGTGTGGGGAAGGCATAGCATGCCGCCCCCGGAGAAGAGAACGAGCCGTTGGCCTTGCGGTCGG
Source organism: Mustela lutreola (assembly GCF_030435805.1). NCBI lineage: Eukaryota > Metazoa > Chordata > Mammalia > Carnivora > Mustelidae > Mustela > Mustela lutreola. The sequence goes on from NC_081291.1 coordinate 63,458,718, forward strand.
GAAACGCTCGGAAAGCAGGATAGGCTGCCGTGGCACGAACAGCAGGCCGGTGGCAAGACAAGTGTCACCCGCTCCCTGTGCGGAGAGATGGAAGCCTGGCTGCTAAGGAGACATGAGGGGTCGACTAGGGCAGAGGCGCGTGTTCCACGCTGAGGAAGGAGTCTGGGCAGATGGCAGACCTGTCCTGGGCCTCTGGTCCCAAGGGGAGAGCATCTCCTTGGCCACCTGTCCCAAGGGCAGACTTGGGCTTGCCACCAGGTGCCATACCCGGAACTCACAGAAACAGCCACATGGAGAAACGGGCAGACCGATACGTCTTCCACCAAGATGTGGCAGCGATGTGGGTGGGAGGGGGTGTGCCGGAGAAAGAGTGGAGACAGTCCCCCACGGTTCCCCATCCGAGTGCACGGGCGGTGTGCAGTGACCCTGTCGCCTTCTCCCTCCTGTGGTGAAGGACAGGCGTAACCCCGAGTCTGCCTGAGCAACAGAGCAAAAGGCAAAGCCTTACCGCCCCAGGAGATGGTAATAGGCATAGAGTGCCATGCTAGGACACGCACGCTGCTGCAGAGTTGTGACTGTGTCTGCTTAGTTCGGCATAGCAAGGTGAACCCCGGGCTTGAACTTGGAGCCCCGGAAAGCAAGTCCCAAGAGGCCCCAGCACTCCCGCGGCGCTTCTTCCCTGCCGCGCAGAGTGAACACCCAACTCCTTTCTGAGCAAGCAGCAGCGAAGTGCGGTTTGTGCCAAGCTGAATACGTCTGCGAAAGCATAGCAGTCGCTGGGAAATCAGAGTCGGGATTGAGGGCTGCTGTAGCTGCTTGCCTTAGCCTAGTATTCGCAGCACTATTGGAGAAAACAACATAGAGCGAAAGCCTCTTTGCCCTGGCATCCCCTCTGGCAAAGCACAGCATTCTTTGGGAAATCAGAGTCCGGTCTGAGGGATGCTCCTGTTTGCCTGAGCTGGTCTCCTCAGCACGGTGTAATAAACCCGCATGGAGCGAAACCCTCTATGCCTCGGAATCTCCTCTACCTGAGAGAGAAGCGCAGTGTCCCCTGTGGAAAGAGCCTTAAGGAAAGGGACACGTTTTTCACTGCACTCCCCAGAAGCATGTCTGTGGAAGGTGAAGTACGCTGTCCGGGGAAAAGAGCAGGAGCCGTTGGCCTTCTGGTCTGGAAACGGTTGTGAAGCAGGAGAGCCGGCAATACAAGTATCAGCCGCTCCCAGTGCAGAGAGACAGAAGCCTGGCTGCTAAGGAGACAGGAGGCGATGAGTAGGGCAGGGTGCGTGCTCCACTCTTAGGAAGGAGTCTGGGCAGAGAACATGCCTGTCCTGAGGGACTGGGCCCAAGGAGACAGCAGCTCTTGGCCACCTGTCCCTGGGGCAGACATGCGCTAGCCACCAGGCACCTACACTAACCTCGCAGAAACAGCTCCCTGAAATAACGGGGTGTCAGATGCCGTCTTCCTCCAGGATGTGGAAGCTTGGAGGAGGCACGGGGTTTCAGTGGAAGGAGTGGGGACAGTTCCCCAAAGCTCCCTATTCAGAGCTGGTGCGGTGGACAGGGATCCTGTCACCTCTACTTTCCTGTGGGGAGGGCACTGGCCTAGTCCGAGAATCCGCCTGAGCGCCAGAGTAAAAGGCCAAGCGATGCATACACTGGGAGATGGGAGTGTGCCTAGAGTGCCATCCTAGGTTACGCACGCTACTGCGGGGTTGTGGCTGTGTCTGCTTAGTGAGGCCTGGCTGGGTGAACCCAGGACGCGAACATGGAGCCCGGGAAAGCAAGGCCCAAGAGGCACCAGCTCTCCCGCAGCTCTTCTTCCCTGACGCGACTGAAGCCTTGCTGAGGAAGCAGCAGCAAAGTGCTGTTGGCTCCAAGCCAAAGCCTCTGCGAAAGCACAGCATTCGCTGAGAAATGTTCTGCGGGCTGCTGCTGCTTGCCTGAGCCCAGTCTCGCGGTGGGAGAAACCCGCACACAGCGAAAGCCTCTTTGCCTGGGCATCTCCCCTGGGAAAGCACAGCGTTCCTTGGGAAATCAGAGTTGGGTTTGGGGATGCTGCTGCTGCTTGCCTGAGCTCGTCTCCGCAGCTCTGTGGAAGATACACGCATGGAGCGAAATACTCTTTGCCCTAGCATCCCGTCTGCCTGAGAGAGAAGCCAAGTGTGGGGAAGGCATAGCATGCCGCCCCCGGAGAAGAGAACGAGCCGTTGGCCTTGCGGTCGGGAAACGCTCGGAAAGCAGGATAGGCTGCCGTGGCACGAACAGCAGGCCGGTGGCAAGACAAGTGTCACCCGCTCCCTGTGCGGAGAGATGGAAGCCTGGCTGCTAAGGAGACATGAGGGGTCGACTAGGGCAGAGGCGCGTGTTCCACGCTGAGGAAGGAGTCTGGGCAGATGGCAGACCTGTCCTGGGCCTCTGGTCCCAAGGGGAGAGCATCTCCTTGGCCACCTGTCCCAAGGGCAGACTTGGGCTTGCCACCAGGTGCCATACCCGGAACTCACAGAAACAGCCACATGGAGAAACGGGCAGACCGATACGTCTTCCACCAAGATGTGGCAGCGATGTGGGTGGGAGGGGGTGTGCCGGAGAAAGAGTGGAGACAGTCCCCCACGGTTCCCCATCCGAGTGCACGGGCGGTGTGCAGTGACCCTGTCGCCTTCTCCCTCCTGTGGTGAAGGACAGGCGTAACCCCGAGTCTGCCTGAGCAACAGAGCAAAAGGCAAAGCCTTACCGCCCCAGGAGATGGTAATAGGCATAGAGTGCCATGCTAGGACACGCACGCTGCTGCAGAGTTGTGACTGTGTCTGCTTAGTTCGGCATAGCAAGGTGAACCCCGGGCTTGAACTTGGAGCCCCGGAAAGCAAGTCCCAAGAGGCCCCAGCACTCCCGCGGCGCTTCTTCCCTGCCGCGCAGAGTGAACACCCAACTCCTTTCTGAGCAAGCAGCAGCGAAGTGCGGTTTGTGCCAAGCTGAATACGTCTGCGAAAGCATAGCAGTCGCTGGGAAATCAGAGTCGGGATTGAGGGCTGCTGTAGCTGCTTGCCTTAGCCTAGTATTCGCAGCACTATTGGAGAAAACAACATAGAGCGAAAGCCTCTTTGCCCTGGCATCCCCTCTGGCAAAGCACAGCATTCTTTGGGAAATCAGAGTCCGGTCTGAGGGATGCTCCTGTTTGCCTGAGCTGGTCTCCTCAGCACGGTGTAATAAACCCGCATGGAGCGAAACCCTCTATGCCTCGGAATCTCCTCTACCTGAGAGAGAAGCGCAGTGGCCCCTGTGGAAAGAGCCTTAAGGAAAGGGACACGTTTTTCACTGCACTCCCCAGAAGCATGTCTGTGGAAGGTGAAGTACGCTGTCCGGGGAAAAGAGCAGGAGCCGTTGGCCTTCTGGTCTGGAAACGGTTGTGAAGCAGGAGAGCCGGCAATACAAGTATCAGCCGCTCCCAGTGCAGAGAGACAGAAGCCTGGCTGCTAAGGAGACAGGAGGCGATGAGTAGGGCAGGGTGCGTGCTCCACTCTTAGGAAGGAGTCTGGGCAGAGAACATGCCTGTCCTGAGGGACTGGGCCCAAGGAGACAGCAGCTCTTGGCCACCTGTCCCTGGGGCAGACATGCGCTAGCCACCAGGCACCTACACTAACCTCGCAGAAACAGCTCCCTGAAATAACGGGGAGTCAGATGCCGACTTCCTCCAGGATGTGGAAGCTTGGAGGAGGCACGGGGTTTAAGGGGAAGGAGTGGGCACAGTCCCCCAATGCTCCCTATTCAGTTCACGGGCCTTGTGCAGGTATCCGATCGCCTCCTATCTCCTGTGGTGAAGGCACTGGCCTAGACACCGAGTCTGCCCGAGAGCCGAAGCAAAAAGCAAAGCCTAACCTACCCCAGGAGATGGTAATAGACGTACAGTGCTATGCTAGGACACGCACGCTGCTGCAGGGTGGTGACTGTGTCTGCTGAGTTCGGCATAGCAAGGTGAATCCCGCGCGTACACTCGGAGCCCAGGATATCACTTCCCAAGAGGCACCAGCTCTCCCGCGGCTCTTCTTCCCTACCGTGCAGAGTGAACATCCAATGCCTTTCTGAGGAAGCAGCAGCGAAGTGCGGTACCTGCCAAGCTGAAAACGTCTGCAAAAGCATAGCAGTCGGTGGGAAATCAGAGTCGGGATTCAGGGCTGCTGTTGCTGCTTGCCTTAGCCTAGTATTCGCAGCACTATTGGAGAAAATCGCATAGAGCGAAAGCTTCTTTGCCCTGGCATCCCCTCTGGCAAAGCACAGCATTCTTTGGGAAATCAGAGTCCGGTCTGAGGGATGCTCCTGTTTGCCTGAGCTGGTCTCCTCAGCACGGTGTAATAAACCCGCATGGAGCGAAACCCTCTATGCCTCGGAAACTCCTCTGCCTGAGAGAGAAGCGCGGTGGCCCCTGTGGAAAGAGCCTTAAGGAAAAGGGACACGTTTTTCACTGCACTCCCCAGGAGCATGTCTGCGGAAGGTGAAGTACGCTGTCCGGGGAGAAGAGCAGGAGCCGTTGGCCTTCTGGTCTGGAAACGGTTGTGAAGCAGGAGAGCCGGCAATACAAGTATCAGCCGCGCCCAGTGCAGAGAGACAGAAGCCTGGCTGCTAAGGAGACAGGAGGTGATGAGTAGGGCAGGGTGCGTGCTCCACTCTTAGGAAGGAGTCTGGGCAGAGAACATGCCTGTCCTGAGGGACTGGGCCCAAGGAGACAGCAGCTCTTGGCCACCTGTCCCGGGGGCAGACATGCACTAGCCACCAGGCGCCTACTCTGAACTCGCAGAAACAGCTCCCTGAAATAACGGGGTGTCAGATGCCGTCTTCCTCCAGGATGTGGAAGCTTGGAGGAGGCACGGGGTTTCAGTGGAAGGAGTGGGGACAGTTCCCCAAAGCTCCCTATTCAGAGCTGGTGCGGTGGACAGGGATCCTGTCACCTCTACTTTCCTGTGGGGAGGGCACTGGCCTAGTCCGAGAATCCGCCTGAGCGCCAGAGTAAAAGGCCAAGCGATGCATACACTGGGAGATGGGAGTGTGCCTAGAGTGCCATCCTAGGTTACGCACGCTACTGCGGGGTTGTGGCTGTGTCTGCTTAGTGAGGCCTGGCTGGGTGAACCCAGGACGCGAACATGGAGCCCGGGAAAGCAAGGCCCAAGAGGCACCAGCTCTCCCGCAGCTCTTCTTCCCTGACGCGACTGAAGCCTTGCTGAGGAAGCAGCAGCAAAGTGCTGTTGGCTCCAAGCCAAAGCCTCTGCGAAAGCACAGCATTCGCTGAGAAATGTTCTGCGGGCTGCTGCTGCTTGCCTGAGCCCAGTCTCGCGGTGGGAGAAACCCGCACACAGCGAAAGCCTCTTTGCCTGGGCATCTCCCCTGGGAAAGCACAGCGTTCCTTGGGAAATCAGAGTTGGGTTTGGGGATGCTGCTGCTGCTTGCCTGAGCTCGTCTCCGCAGCTCTGTGGAAGATACACGCATGGAGCGAAATACTCTTTGCCCTAGCATCCCGTCTGCCTGAGAGAGAAGCCAAGTGTGGGGAAGGCATAGCATGCCGCCCCCGGAGAAGAGAACGAGCCGTTGGCCTTGCGGTCGGGAAACGCTCGGAAAGCAGGATAGGCTGCCGTGGCACGAACAGCAGGCCGGTGGCAAGACAAGTGTCACCCGCTCCCTGTGCGGAGAGATGGAAGCCTGGCTGCTAAGGAGACATGAGGGGTCGACTAGGGCAGAGGCGCGTGTTCCACGCTGAGGAAGGAGTCTGGGCAGATGGCAGACCTGTCCTGGGCCTCTGGTCCCAAGGGGAGAGCATCTCCTTGGCCACCTGTCCCAAGGGCAGACTTGGGCTTGCCACCAGGTGCCATACCCGGAACTCACAGAAACAGCCACATGGAGAAACGGGCAGACCGATACGTCTTCCACCAAGATGTGGCAGCGATGTGGGTGGGAGGGGGTGTGCCGGAGAAAGAGTGGAGACAGTCCCCCACGGTTCCCCATCCGAGTGCACGGGCGGTGTGCAGTGACCCTGTCGCCTTCTCCCTCCTGTGGTGAAGGACAGGCGTAACCCCGAGTCTGCCTGAGCAACAGAGCAAAAGGCAAAGCCTTACCGCCCCAGGAGATGGTAATAGGCATAGAGTGCCATGCTAGGACACGCACGCTGCTGCAGAGTTGTGACTGTGTCTGCTTAGTTCGGCATAGCAAGGTGAACCCCGGGCTTGAACTTGGAGCCCCGGAAAGCAAGTCCCAAGAGGCCCCAGCACTCCCGCGGCGCTTCTTCCCTGCCGCGCAGAGTGAACACCCAACTCCTTTCTGAGCTAGCAGCAGCGAAGTGCGGTTTGTGCCAAGCTGAATACGTCTGCGAAAGCATAGCAGTCGCTGGGAAATCAGAGTCGGGATTGAGGGCTGCTGTAGCTGCTTGCCTTAGCCTAGTATTCGCAGCACTATTGGAGAAAACAACATAGAGCGAAAGCCTCTTTGCCCTGGCATCCCCTCTGGCAAAGCACAGCATACTTTGGGAAATCAGAGTCCGGTCTGAGGGATGCTCCTGTTTGCCTGAGCTGGTCTCCTCAGCACGGTGTAATAAACCCGCATGGAGCGAAACCCTCTATGCCTCGGAATCTCCTCTACCTGAGAGAGAAGCGCAGTGGCCCCTGTGGAAAGAGCCTTAAGGAAAGGGACACGTTTTTCACTGCACTCCCCAGAAGCATGTCTGTGGAAGGTGAAGTACGCTGTCCGGGGAAAAGAGCAGGAGCCGTTGGCCTTCTGGTCTGGAAACGGTTGTGAAGCAGGAGAGCCGGCAATACAAGTATCAGCCGCTCCCAGTGCAGAGAGACAGAAGCCTGGCTGCTAAGGAGACAGGAGGCGATGAGTAGGGCAGGGTGCGTGCTCCACTCTTAGGAAGGAGTCTGGGCAGAGAACATGCCTGTCCTGAGGGACTGGGCCCAAGGAGACAGCAGCTCTTGGCCACCTGTCCCTGGGGCAGACATGCGCTAGCCACCAGGCACCTACACTAACCTCGCAGAAACAGCTCCCTGAAATAACGGGGAGTCAGATGCCGACTTCCTCCAGGATGTGGAAGCTTGGAGGAGGCACGGGGTTTAAGGGGAAGGAGTGGGCACAGTCCCCCAATGCTCCCTATTCAGTTCACGGGCCTTGTGCAGGTATCCGATCGCCTCCTATCTCCTGTGGTGAAGGCACTGGCCTAGACACCGAGTCTGCCCGAGAGCCGAAGCAAAAAGCAAAGCCTAACCTACCCCAGGAGATGGTAATAGACGTACAGTGCTATGCTAGGACACGCACGCTGCTGCAGGGTGGTGACTGTGTCTGCTGAGTTCGGCATAGCAAGGTGAATCCCGCGCGTACACTCGGAGCCCAGGATATCACTTCCCAAGAGGCACCAGCTCTCCCGCGGCTCTTCTTCCCTACCGTGCAGAGTGAACATCCAATGCCTTTCTGAGGAAGCAGCAGCGAAGTGCGGTACCTGCCAAGCTGAAAACGTCTGCAAAAGCATAGCAGTCGCTGGGAAATCAGAGTCGGGATTCAGGGCTGCTGTTGCTGCTTGCCTTAGCCTAGTATTCGCAGCACTATTGGAGAAAATCGCATAGAGCGAAAGCTTCTTTGCCCTGGCATCCCCTCTGGCAAAGCACAGCATTCTTTGGGAAATCAGAGTCCGGTCTGAGGGATGCTCCTGTTTGCCTGAGCTGGTCTCCTCAGCACGGTGTAATAAACCCGCATGGAGCGAAACCCTCTATGCCTCGGAAACTCCTCTGCCTGAGAGAGAAGCGCGGTGGCCCCTGTGGAAAGAGCCTTAAGGAAAAGGGACACGTTTTTCACTGCACTCCCCAGGAGCATGTCTGCGGAAGGTGAAGTACGCTGTCCGGGGAGAAGAGCAGGAGCCGTTGGCCTTCTGGTCTGGAAACGGTTGTGAAGCAGGAGAGCCGGCAATACAAGTATCAGCCGCGCCCAGTGCAGAGAGACAGAAGCCTGGCTGCTAAGGAGACAGGAGGTGATGAGTAGGGCAGGGTGCGTGCTCCACTCTTAGGAAGGAGTCTGGGCAGAGAACATGCCTGTCCTGAGGGACTGGGCCCAAGGAGACAGCAGCTCTTGGCCACCTGTCCCGGGGGCAGACATGCACTAGCCACCAGGCGCCTACTCTGAACTCGCAGAAACAGCTCCCTGAAATAACGGGGTGTCAGATGCCGTCTTCCTCCAGGATGTGGAAGCTTGGAGGAGGCACGGGGTTTCAGTGGAAGGAGTGGGGACAGTTCCCCAAAGCTCCCTATTCAGAGCTGGTGCGGTGGACAGGGATCCTGTCACCTCTACTTTCCTGTGGGGAGGGCACTGGCCTAGTCCGAGAATCCGCCTGAGCGCCAGAGTAAAAGGCCAAGCGATGCATACACTGGGAGATGGGAGTGTGCCTAGAGTGCCATCCTAGGTTACGCACGCTACTGCGGGGTTGTGGCTGTGTCTGCTTAGTGAGGCCTGGCTGGGTGAACCCAGGACGCGAACATGGAGCCCGGGAAAGCAAGGCCCAAGAGGCACCAGCTCTCCCGCAGCTCTTCTTCCCTGACGCGACTGAAGCCTTGCTGAGGAAGCAGCAGCAAAGTGCTGTTGGCTCCAAGCCAAAGCCTCTGCGAAAGCACAGCATTCGCTGAGAAATGTTCTGCGGGCTGCTGCTGCTTGCCTGAGCCCAGTCTCGCGGTGGGAGAAACCCGCACACAGCGAAAGCCTCTTTGCCTGGGCATCTCCCCTGGGAAAGCACAGCGTTCCTTGGGAAATCAGAGTTGGGTTTGGGGATGCTGCTGCTGCTTGCCTGAGCTCGTCTCCGCAGCTCTGTGGAAGATACACGCATGGAGCGAAATACTCTTTGCCCTAGCATCCCGTCTGCCTGAGAGAGAAGCCAAGTGTGGGGAAGGCATAGCATGCCGCCCCCGGAGAAGAGAACGAGCCGTTGGCCTTGCGGTCGGGAAACGCTCGGAAAGCAGGATAGGCTGCCGTGGCACGAACAGCAGGCCGGTGGCAAGACAAGTGTCACCCGCTCCCTGTGCGGAGAGATGGAAGCCTGGCTGCTAAGGAGACATGAGGGGTCGACTAGGGCAGAGGCGCGTGTTCCACGCTGAGGAAGGAGTCTGGGCAGATGGCAGACCTGTCCTGGGCCTCTGGTCCCAAGGGGAGAGCATCTCCTTGGCCACCTGTCCCAAGGGCAGACTTGGGCTTGCCACCAGGTGCCATACCCGGAACTCACAGAAACAGCCACATGGAGAAACGGGCAGACCGATACGTCTTCCACCAAGATGTGGCAGCGATGTGGGTGGGAGGGGGTGTGCCGGAGAAAGAGTGGAGACAGTCCCCCACGGTTCCCCATCCGAGTGCACGGGCGGTGTGCAGTGACCCTGTCGCCTTCTCCCTCCTGTGGTGAAGGACAGGCGTAACCCCGAGTCTGCCTGAGCAACAGAGCAAAAGGCAAAGCCTTACCGCCCCAGGAGATGGTAATAGGCATAGAGTGCCATGCTAGGACACGCACGCTGCTGCAGAGTTGTGACTGTGTCTGCTTAGTTCGGCATAGCAAGGTGAACCCCGGGCTTGAACTTGGAGCCCCGGAAAGCAAGTCCCAAGAGGCCCCAGCACTCCCGCGGCGCTTCTTCCCTGCCGCGCAGAGTGAACACCCAACTCCTTTCTGAGCTAGCAGCAGCGAAGTGCGGTTTGTGCCAAGCTGAATACGTCTGCGAAAGCATAGCAGTCGCTGGGAAATCAGAGTCGGGATTGAGGGCTGCTGTAGCTGCTTGCCTTAGCCTAGTATTCGCAGCACTATTGGAGAAAACAACATAGAGCGAAAGCCTCTTTGCCCTGGCATCCCCTCTGGCAAAGCACAGCATTCTTTGGGAAATCAGAGTCCGGTCTGAGGGATGCTCCTGTTTGCCTGAGCTGGTCTCCTCAGCACGGTGTAATAAACCCGCATGGAGCGAAACCCTCTATGCCTCGGAATCTCCTCTACCTGAGAGAGAAGCGCAGTGGCCCCTGTGGAAAGAGCCTTAAGGAAAGGGACACGTTTTTCACTGCACTCCCCAGAAGCATGTCTGTGGAAGGTGAAGTACGCTGTCCGGGGAAAAGAGCAGGAGCCGTTGGCCTTCTGGTCTGGAAACGGTTGTGAAGCAGGAGAGCCGGCAATACAAGTATCAGCCGCTCCCAGTGCAGAGAGACAGAAGCCTGGCTGCTAAGGAGACAGGAGGCGATGAGTAGGGCAGGGTGCGTGCTCCACTCTTAGGAAGGAGTCTGGGCAGAGAACATGCCTGTCCTGAGGGACTGGGCCCAAGGAGACAGCAGCTCTTGGCCACCTGTCCCTGGGGCAGACATGCGCTAGCCACCAGGCACCTACACTAAACTCGCAGAAACAGCTCCCTGAAATAACGGGGAGTCAGATGCCGACTTCCTCCAGGATGTGGAAGCTTGGAGGAGGCACGGGGTTTAAGGGGAAGGAGTGGGCACAGTCCCCCAATGCTCCCTATTCAGTTCACGGGCCTTGTGCAGGTATCCGATCGCCTCCTATCTCCTGTGGTGAAGGCACTGGCCTAGACACCGAGTCTGCCCGAGAGCCGAAGCAAAAAGCAAAGCCTAACCTACCCCAGGAGATGGTAATAGACGTACAGTGCTATGCTAGGACACGCACGCTGCTGCAGGGTGGTGACTGTGTCTGCTGAGTTCGGCATAGCAAGGTGAATCCCGCGCGTACACTCGGAGCCCAGGATATCACTTCCCAAGAGGCACCAGCTCTCCCGCGGCTCTTCTTCCCTACCGTGCAGAGTGAACATCCAATGCCTTTCTGAGGAAGCAGCAGCGAAGTGCGGTACCTGCCAAGCTGAAAACGTCTGCAAAAGCATAGCAGTCGCTGGGAAATCAGAGTCGGGATTCAGGGCTGCTGTTGCTGCTTGCCTTAGCCTAGTATTCGCAGCACTATTGGAGAAAATCGCATAGAGCGAAAGCTTCTTTGCCCTGGCATCCCCTCTGGCAAAGCACAGCATTCTTTGGGAAATCAGAGTCCGGTCTGAGGGATGCTCCTGTTTGCCTGAGCTGGTCTCCTCAGCACGGTGTAATAAACCCGCATGGAGCGAAACCCTCTATGCCTCGGAAACTCCTCTGCCTGAGAGAGAAGCGCGGTGGCCCCTGTGGAAAGAGCCTTAAGGAAAAGGGACACGTTTTTCACTGCACTCCCCAGGAGCATGTCTGCGGAAGGTGAAGTACGCTGTCCGGGGAGAAGAGCAGGAGCCGTTGGCCTTCTGGTCTGGAAACGGTTGTGAAGCAGGAGAGCCGGCAATACAAGTATCAGCCGCGCCCAGTGCAGAGAGACAGAAGCCTGGCTGCTAAGGAGACAGGAGGTGATGAGTAGGGCAGGGTGCGTGCTCCACTCTTAGGAAGGAGTCTGGGCAGAGAACATGCCTGTCCTGAGGGACTGGGCCCAAGGAGACAGCAGCTCTTGGCCACCTGTCCCGGGGGCAGACATGCACTAGCCACCAGGCGCCTACTCTGAACTCGCAGAAACAGCTCCCTGAAATAACGGGGTGTCAGATGCCGTCTTCCTCCAGGATGTGGAAGCTTGGAGGAGGCACGGGGTTTCAGTGGAAGGAGTGGGGACAGTTCCCCAAAGCTCCCTATTCAGAGCTGGTGCGGTGGACAGGGATCCTGTCACCTCTACTTTCCTGTGGGGAGGGCACTGGCCTAGTCCGAGAATCCGCCTGAGCGCCAGAGTAAAAGGCCAAGCGATGCATACACTGGGAGATGGGAGTGTGCCTAGAGTGCCATCCTAGGTTACGCACGCTACTGCGGGGTTGTGGCTGTGTCTGCTTAGTGAGGCCTGGCTGGGTGAACCCAGGACGCGAACATGGAGCCCGGGAAAGCAAGGCCCAAGAGGCACCAGCTCTCCCGCAGCTCTTCTTCCCTGACGCGACTGAAGCCTTGCTGAGGAAGCAGCAGCAAAGTGCTGTTGGCTCCAAGCCAAAGCCTCTGCGAAAGCACAGCATTCGCTGAGAAATGTTCTGCGGGCTGCTGCTGCTTGCCTGAGCCCAGTCTCGCGGTGGGAGAAACCCGCACACAGCGAAAGCCTCTTTGCCTGGGCATCTCCCCTGGGAAAGCACAGCGTTCCTTGGGAAATCAGAGTTGGGTTTGGGGATGCTGCTGCTGCTTGCCTGAGCTCGTCTCCGCAGCTCTGTGGAAGATACACGCATGGAGCGAAATACTCTTTGCCCTAGCATCCCGTCTGCCTGAGAGAGAAGCCAAGTGTGGGGAAGGCATAGCATGCCGCCCCCGGAGAAGAGAACGAGCCGTTGGCCTTGCGGTCGGGAAACGCTCGGAAAGCAGGATAGGCTGCCGTGGCACGAACAGCAGGCCGGTGGCAAGACAAGTGTCACCCGCTCCCTGTGCGGAGAGATGGAAGCCTGGCTGCTAAGGAGACATGAGGGGTCGACTAGGGCAGAGGCGCGTGTTCCACGCTGAGGAAGGAGTCTGGGCAGATGGCAGACCTGTCCTGGGCCTCTGGTCCCAAGGGGAGAGCATCTCCTTGGCCACCTGTCCCAAGGGCAGACTTGGGCTTGCCACCAGGTGCCATACCCGGAACTCACAGAAACAGCCACATGGAGAAACGGGCAGACCGATACGTCTTCCACCAAGATGTGGCAGCGATGTGGGTGGGAGGGGGTGTGCCGGAGAAAGAGTGGAGACAGTCCCCCACGGTTCCCCATCCGAGTGCACGGGCGGTGTGCAGTGACCCTGTCGCCTTCTCCCTCCTGTGGTGAAGGACAGGCGTAACCCCGAGTCTGCCTGAGCAACAGAGCAAAAGGCAAAGCCTTACCGCCCCAGGAGATGGTAATAGGCATAGAGTGCCATGCTAGGACACGCACGCTGCTGCAGAGTTGTGACTGTGTCTGCTTAGTTCGGCATAGCAAGGTGAACCCCGGGCTTGAACTTGGAGCCCCGGAAAGCAAGTCCCAAGAGGCCCCAGCACTCCCGCGGCGCTTCTTCCCTGCCGCGCAGAGTGAACACCCAACTCCTCTCTGAGCTAGCAGCAGCGAAGTGCGGTTTGTGCCAAGCTGAATACGTCTGCGAAAGCATAGCAGTCGCTGGGAAATCAGAGTCGGGATTGAGGGCTGCTGTAGCTGCTTGCCTTAGCCTAGTATTCGCAGCACTATTGGAGAAAACAACATAGAGCGAAAGCCTCTTTGCCCTGGCATCCCCTCTGGCAAAGCACAGCATTCTTTGGGAAATCAGAGTCCGGTCTGAGGGATGCTCCTGTTTGCCTGAGCTGGTCTCCTCAGCACGGTGTAATAAACCCGCATGGAGCGAAACCCTCTATGCCTCGGAATCTCCTCTACCTGAGAGAGAAGCGCAGTGGCCCCTGTGGAAAGAGCCTTAAGGAAAGGGACACGTTTTTCACTGCACTCCCCAGAAGCATGTCTGTGGAAGGTGAAGTACGCTGTCCGGGGAAAAGAGCAGGAGCCGTTGGCCTTCTGGTCTGGAAACGGTTGTGAAGCAGGAGAGCCGGCAATACAAGTATCAGCCGCTCCCAGTGCAGAGAGACAGAAGCCTGGCTGCTAAGGAGACAGGAGGCGATGAGTAGGGCAGGGTGCGTGCTCCACTCTTAGGAAGGAGTCTGGGCAGAGAACATGCCTGTCCTGAGGGACTGGGCCCAAGGAGACAGAAGCTCTTGGCCACCTGTCCCTGGGGCAGACATGCGCTAGCCACCAGGCACCTACACTAACCTCGCAGAAACAGCTCCCTGAAATAACGGGGAGTCAGATGCCGACTTCCTCCAGGATGTGGAAGCTTGGAGGAGGCACGGGGTTTAAGGGGAAGGAGTGGGCACAGTCCCCCAATGCTCCCTATTCAGTTCACGGGCCTTGTGTAGGTATCCGATCGCCTCCTATCTCCTGTGGTGAAGGCACTGGCCTAGACACCGAGTCTGCCCGAGAGCCGAAGCAAAAAGCAAAGCCTAACCTACCCCAGGAGATGGTAATAGACGTACAGTGCTATGCTAGGACACGCACGCTGCTGCAGGGTGGTGACTGTGTCTGCTGAGTTCGGCATAGCAAGGTGAATCCCGCGCGTACACTCGGAGCCCAGGATATCACTTCCCAAGAGGCACCAGCTCTCCCGCGGCTCTTCTTCCCTACCGTGCAGAGTGAACATCCAATGCCTTTCTGAGGAAGCAGCAGCGAAGTGCGGTACCTGCCAAGCTGAAAACGTCTGCAAAAGCATAGCAGTCGCTGGGAAATCAGAGTCGGGATTCAGGGCTGCTGTTGCTGCTTGCCTTAGCCTAGTATTCGCAGCACTATTGGAGAAAATCGCATAGAGCGAAAGCTTCTTTGCCCTGGCATCCCCTCTGGCAAAGCACAGCATTCTTTGGGAAATCAGAGTCCGGTCTGAGGGATGCTCCTGTTTGCCTGAGCTGGTCTCCTCAGCACGGTGTAATAAACCCGCATGGAGCGAAACCCTCTATGCCTCGGAAACTCCTCTGCCTGAGAGAGAAGCGCGGTGGCCCCTGTGGAAAGAGCCTTAAGGAAAAGGGACACGTTTTTCACTGCACTCCCCAGGAGCATGTCTGCGGAAGGTGAAGTACGCTGTCCGGGGAGAAGAGCAGGAGCCGTTGGCCTTCTGGTCTGGAAACGGTTGTGAAGCAGGAGAGCCGGCAATACAAGTATCAGCCGCGCCCAGTGCAGAGAGACAGAAGCCTGGCTGCTAAGGAGACAGGAGGTGATGAGTAGGGCAGGGTGCGTGCTCCACTCTTAGGAAGGAGTCTGGGCAGAGAACATGCCTGTCCTGAGGGACTGGGCCCAAGGAGACAGCAGCTCTTGGCCACCTGTCCCGGGGGCAGACATGCACTAGCCACCAGGCGCCTACTCTGAACTCGCAGAAACAGCTCCCTGAAATAACGGGGTGTCAGATGCCGTCTTCCTCCAGGATGTGGAAGCTTGGAGGAGGCACGGGGTTTCAGTGGAAGGAGTGGGGACAGTTCCCCAAAGCTCCCTATTCAGAGCTGGTGCGGTGGACAGGGATCCTGTCACCTCTACTTTCCTGTGGGGAGGGCACTGGCCTAGTCCGAGAATCCGCCTGAGCGCCAGAGTAAAAGGCCAAGCGATGCATACACTGGGAGATGGGAGTGTGCCTAGAGTGCCATCCTAGGTTACGCACGCTACTGCGGGGTTGTGGCTGTGTCTGCTTAGTGAGGCCTGGCTGGGTGAACCCAGGACGCGAACATGGAGCCCGGGAAAGCAAGGCCCAAGAGGCACCAGCTCTCCCGCAGCTCTTCTTCCCTGACGCGACTGAAGCCTTGCTGAGGAAGCAGCAGCAAAGTGCTGTTGGCTCCAAGCCAAAGCCTCTGCGAAAGCACAGCATTCGCTGAGAAATGTTCTGCGGGCTGCTGCTGCTTGCCTGAGCCCAGTCTCGCGGTGGGAGAAACCCGCACACAGCGAAAGCCTCTTTGCCTGGGCATCTCCCCTGGGAAAGCACAGCGTTCCTTGGGAAATCAGAGTTGGGTTTGGGGATGCTGCTGCTGCTTGCCTGAGCTCGTCTCCGCAGCTCTGTGGAAGATACACGCATGGAGCGAAATACTCTTTGCCCTAGCATCCCGTCTGCCTGAGAGAGAAGCCAAGTGTGGGGAAGGCATAGCATGCCGCCCCCGGAGAAGAGAACGAGCCGTTGGCCTTGCGGTCGGGAAACGCTCGGAAAGCAGGATAGGCTGCCGTGGCACGAACAGCAGGCCGGTGGCAAGACAAGTGTCACCCGCTCCCTGTGCGGAGAGATGGAAGCCTGGCTGCTAAGGAGACATGAGGGGTCGACTAGGGCAGAGGCGCGTGTTCCACGCTGAGGAAGGAGTCTGGGCAGATGGCAGACCTGTCCTGGGCCTCTGGTCCCAAGGGGAGAGCATCTCCTTGGCCACCTGTCCCAAGGGCAGACTTGGGCTTGCCACCAGGTGCCATACCCGGAACTCACAGAAACAGCCACATGGAGAAACGGGCAGACCGATACGTCTTCCACCAAGATGTGGCAGCGATGTGGGTGGGAGGGGGTGTGCCGGAGAAAGAGTGGAGACAGTCCCCCACGGTTCCCCATCCGAGTGCACGGGCGGTGTGCAGTGACCCTGTCGCCTTCTCCCTCCTGTGGTGAAGGACAGGCGTAACCCCGAGTCTGCCTGAGCAACAGAGCAAAAGGCAAAGCCTTACCGCCCCAGGAGATGGTAATAGGCATAGAGTGCCATGCTAGGACATGCACGCTGCTGCAGAGTTGTGACTGTGTCTGCTTAGTTCGGCATAGCAAGGTGAACCCCGGGCTTGAACTTGGAGCCCCGGAAAGCAAGTCCCAAGAGGCCCCAGCACTCCCGCGGCGCTTCTTCCCTGCCGCGCAGAGTGAACACCCAACTCCTTTCTGAGCTAGCAGCAGCGAAGTGCGGTTTGTGCCAAGCTGAATACGTCTGCGAAAGCATAGCAGTCGCTGGGAAATCAGAGTCGGGATTGAGGGCTGCTGTAGCTGCTTGCCTTAGCCTAGTATTCGCAGCACTATTGGAGAAAACAACATAGAGCGAAAGCCTCTTTGCCCTGGCATCCCCTCTGGCAAAGCACAGCATTCTTTGGGAAATCAGAGTCCGGTCTGAGGGATGCTCCTGTTTGCCTGAGCTGGTCTCCTCAGCACGGTGTAATAAACCCGCATGGAGCGAAACCCTCTATGCCTCGGAATCTCCTCTACCTGAGAGAGAAGCGCAGTGGCCCCTGTGGAAAGAGCCTTAAGGAAAGGGACACGTTTTTCACTGCACTCCCCAGAAGCATGTCTGTGGAAGGTGAAGTACGCTGTCCGGGGAAAAGAGCAGGAGCCGTTGGCCTTCTGGTCTGGAAACGGTTGTGAAGCAGGAGAGCCGGCAATACAAGTATCAGCCGCTCCCAGTGCAGAGAGACAGAAGCCTGGCTGCTAAGGAGACAGGAGGCGATGAGTAGGGCAGGGTGCGTGCTCCACTCTTAGGAAGGAGTCTGGGCAGAGAACATGCCTGTCCTGAGGGACTGGGCCCAAGGAGACAGCAGCTCTTGGCCACCTGTCCCTGGGGCAGACATGCGCTAGCCACCAGGCACCTACACTAACCTCGCAGAAACAGCTCCCTGAAATAACGGGGAGTCAGATGCCGACTTCCTCCAGGATGTGGAAGCTTGGAGGAGGCACGGGGTTTAAGGGGAAGGAGTGGGCACAGTCCCCCAATGCTCCCTATTCAGTTCACGGGCCTTGTGCAGGTATCCGATCGCCTCCTATCTCCTGTGGTGAAGGCACTGGCCTAGACACCGAGTCTGCCCGAGAGCCGAAGCAAAAAGCAAAGCCTAACCTACCCCAGGAGATGGTAATAGACGTACAGTGCTATGCTAGGACACGCACGCTGCTGCAGGGTGGTGACTGTGTCTGCTGAGTTCGGCATAGCAAGGTGAATCCCGCGCGTACACTCGGAGCCCAGGATATCACTTCCCAAGAGGCACCAGCTCTCCCGCGGCTCTTCTTCCCTACCGTGCAGAGTGAACATCCAATGCCTTTCTGAGGAAGCAGCAGCGAAGTGCGGTACCTGCCAAGCTGAAAACGTCTGCAAAAGCATAGCAGTCGCTGGGAAATCAGAGTCGGGATTCAGGGCTGCTGTTGCTGCTTGCCTTAGCCTAGTATTCGCAGCACTATTGGAGAAAATCGCATAGAGCGAAAGCTTCTTTGCCCTGGCATCCCCTCTGGCAAAGCACAGCATTCTTTGGGAAATCAGAGTCCGGTCTGAGGGATGCTCCTGTTTGCCTGAGCTGGTCTCCTCAGCACGGTGTAATAAACCCGCATGGAGCGAAACCCTCTATGCCTCGGAAACTCCTCTGCCTGAGAGAGAAGCGCGGTGGCCCCTGTGGAAAGAGCCTTAAGGAAAAGGGACACGTTTTTCACTGCACTCCCCAGGAGCATGTCTGCGGAAGGTGAAGTACGCTGTCCGGGGAGAAGAGCAGGAGCCGTTGGCCTTCTGGTCTGGAAACGGTTGTGAAGCAGGAGAGCCGGCAATACAAGTATCAGCCGCGCCCAGTGCAGAGAGACAGAAGCCTGGCTGCTAAGGAGACAGGAGGTGATGAGTAGGGCAGGGTGCGTGCTCCACTCTTAGGAAGGAGTCTGGGCAGAGAACATGCCTGTCCTGAGGGACTGGGCCCAAGGAGACAGCAGCTCTTGGCCACCTGTCCCGGGGGCAGACATGCACTAGCCACCAGGCGCCTACTCTGAACTCGCAGAAACAGCTCCCTGAAATAACGGGGTGTCAGATGCCGTCTTCCTCCAGGATGTGGAAGCTTGGAGGAGGCACGGGGTTTCAGTGGAAGGAGTGGGGACAGTTCCCCAAAGCTCCCTATTCAGAGCTGGTGCGGTGGACAGGGATCCTGTCACCTCTACTTTCCTGTGGGGAGGGCACTGGCCTAGTCCGAGAATCCGCCTGAGCGCCAGAGTAAAAGGCCAAGCGATGCATACACTGGGAGATGGGAGTGTGCCTAGAGTGCCATCCTAGGTTACGCACGCTACTGCGGGGTTGTGGCTGTGTCTGCTTAGTGAGGCCTGGCTGGGTGAACCCAGGACGCGAACATGGAGCCCGGGAAAGCAAGGCCCAAGAGGCACCAGCTCTCCCGCAGCTCTTCTTCCCTGACGCGACTGAAGCCTTGCTGAGGAAGCAGCAGCAAAGTGCTGTTGGCTCCAAGCCAAAGCCTCTGCGAAAGCACAGCATTCGCTGAGAAATGTTCTGCGGGCTGCTGCTGCTTGCCTGAGCCCAGTCTCGCGGTGGGAGAAACCCGCACACAGCGAAAGCCTCTTTGCCTGGGCATCTCCCCTGGGAAAGCACAGCGTTCCTTGGGAAATCAGAGTTGGGTTTGGGGATGCTGCTGCTGCTTGCCTGAGCTCGTCTCCGCAGCTCTGTGGAAGATACACGCATGGAGCGAAATACTCTTTGCCCTAGCATCCCGTCTGCCTGAGAGAGAAGCCAAGTGTGGGGAAGGCATAGCATGCCGCCCCCGGAGAAGAGAACGAGCCGTTGGCCTTGCGGTCGGGAAACGCTCGGAAAGCAGGATAGGCTGCCGTGGCACGAACAGCAGGCCGGTGGCAAGACAAGTGTCACCCGCTCCCTGTGCGGAGAGATGGAAGCCTGGCTGCTAAGGAGACATGAGGGGTCGACTAGGGCAGAGGCGCGTGTTCCACGCTGAGGAAGGAGTCTGGGCAGATGGCAGACCTGTCCTGGGCCTCTGGTCCCAAGGGGAGAGCATCTCCTTGGCCACCTGTCCCAAGGGCAGACTTGGGCTTGCCACCAGGTGCCATACCCGGAACTCACAGAAACAGCCACATGGAGAAACGGGCAGACCGATACGTCTTCCACCAAGATGTGGCAGCGATGTGGGTGGGAGGGGGTGTGCCGGAGAAAGAGTGGAGACAGTCCCCCACGGTTCCCCATCCGAGTGCACGGGCGGTGTGCAGTGACCCTGTCGCCTTCTCCCTCCTGTGGTGAAGGACAGGCGTAACCCCGAGTCTGCCTGAGCAACAGAGCAAAAGGCAAAGCCTTACCGCCCCAGGAGATGGTAATAGGCATAGAGTGCCATGCTAGGACACGCACGCTGCTGCAGAGTTGTGACTGTGTCTGCTTAGTTCGGCATAGCAAGGTGAACCCCGGGCTTGAACTTGGAGCCCCGGAAAGCAAGTCCCAAGAGGCCCCAGCACTCCCGCGGCGCTTCTTCCCTGCCGCGCAGAGTGAACACCCAACTCCTTTCTGAGCTAGCAGCAGCGAAGTGCGGTTTGTGCCAAGCTGAATACGTCTGCGAAAGCATAGCAGTCGCTGGGAAATCAGAGTCGGGATTGAGGGCTGCTGTAGCTGCTTGCCTTAGCCTAGTATTCGCAGCACTATTGGAGAAAACAACATAGAGCGAAAGCCTCTTTGCCCTGGCATCCCCTCTGGCAAAGCACAGCATTCTTTGGGAAATCAGAGTCCGGTCTGAGGGATGCTCCTGTTTGCCTGAGCTGGTCTCCTCAGCACGGTGTAATAAACCCGCATGGAGCGAAACCCTCTATGCCTCGGAATCTCCTCTACCTGTGAGAGAAGCGCAGTGGCCCCTGTGGAAAGAGCCTTAAGGAAAGGGACACGTTTTTCACTGCACTCCCCAGAAGCATGTCTGTGGAAGGTGAAGTACGCTGTCCGGGGAAAAGAGCAGGAGCCGTTGGCCTTCTGGTCTGGAAACGGTTGTGAAGCAGGAGAGCCGGCAATACAAGTATCAGCCGCTCCCAGTGCAGAGAGACAGAAGCCTGGCTGCTAAGGAGACAGGAGGCGATGAGTAGGGCAGGGTGCGTGCTCCACTCTTAGGAAGGAGTCTGGGCAGAGAACATGCCTGTCCTGAGGGACTGGGCCCAAGGAGACAGCAGCTCTTGGCCACCTGTCCCTGGGGCAGACATGCGCTAGCCACCAGGCACCTACACTAACCTCGCAGAAACAGCTCCCTGAAATAACGGGGAGTCAGATGCCGACTTCCTCCAGGATGTGGAAGCTTGGAGGAGGCACGGGGTTTAAGGGGAAGGAGTGGGCACAGTCCCCCTATGCTCCCTATTCAGTTCACGGGCCTTGTGCAGGATCCGTTCGCCTCCTATCTCCTGTGGTGAAGGCACTGGCCTAGACACCGAGTCTGCCCGAGAGCCGAAGCAAAAAGCAAAGCCTAACCTACCCCAGGAGATGGTAATAGACGTACAGTGCTATGCTAGGACACGCACGCTGCTGCAGGGTGGTGACTGTGTCTGCTGAGTTCGGCATAGCAAGGTGAATCCCGCGCGTACACTCGGAGCCCAGGATATCACTTCCCAAGAGGCACCAGCTCTCCCGCGGCTCTTCTTCCCTACCGTGCAGAGTGAACATCCAATGCCTTTCTGAGGAAGCAGCAGCGAAGTGCGGTACCTGCCAAGCTGAAAACGTCTGCAAAAGCATAGCAGTCGCTGGGAAATCAGAGTCGGGATTCAGGGCTGCTGTTGCTGCTTGCCTTAGCCTAGTATTCGCAGCACTATTGGAGAAAATCGCATAGAGCGAAAGCTTCTTTGCCCTGGCATCCCCTCTGGCAAAGCACAGCATTCTTTGGGAAATCAGAGTCCGGTCTGAGGGATGCTCCTGTTTGCCTGAGCTGGTCTCCTCAGCACGGTGTAATAAACCCGCATGGAGCGAAACCCTCTATGCCTCGGAAACTCCTCTGCCTGAGAGAGAAGCGCGGTGGCCCCTGTGGAAAGAGCCTTAAGGAAAAGGGACACGTTTTTCACTGCACTCCCCAGGAGCATGTCTGCGGAAGGTGAAGTACGCTGTCCGGGGAGAAGAGCAGGAGCCGTTGGCCTTCTGGTCTGGAAACGGTTGTGAAGCAGGAGAGCCGGCAATACAAGTATCAGCCGCGCCCAGTGCAGAGAGACAGAAGCCTGGCTGCTAAGGAGACAGGAGGTGATGAGTAGGGCAGGGTGCGTGCTCCACTCTTAGGAAGGAGTCTGGGCAGAGAACATGCCTGTCCTGAGGGACTGGGCCCAAGGAGACAGCAGCTCTTGGCCACCTGTCCCGGGGGCAGACATGCACTAGCCACCAGGCGCCTACTCTGAACTCGCAGAAACAGCTCCCTGAAATAACGGGGTGTCAGATGCCGTCTTCCTCCAGGATGTGGAAGCTTGGAGGAGGCACGGGGTTTCAGTGGAAGGAGTGGGGACAGTTCCCCAAAGCTCCCTATTCAGAGCTGGTGCGGTGGACAGGGATCCTGTCACCTCTACTTTCCTGTGGGGAGGGCACTGGCCTAGTCCGAGAATCCGCCTGAGCGCCAGAGTAAAAGGCCAAGCGATGCATACACTGGGAGATGGGAGTGTGCCTAGAGTGCCATCCTAGGTTACGCACGCTACTGCGGGGTTGTGGCTGTGTCTGCTTAGTGAGGCCTGGCTGGGTGAACCCAGGACGCGAACATGGAGCCCGGGAAAGCAAGGCCCAAGAGGCACCAGCTCTCCCGCAGCTCTTCTTCCCTGACGCGACTGAAGCCTTGCTGAGGAAGCAGCAGCAAAGTGCTGTTGGCTCCAAGCCAAAGCCTCTGCGAAAGCACAGCATTCGCTGAGAAATGTTCTGCGGGCTGCTGCTGCTTGCCTGAGCCCAGTCTCGCGGTGGGAGAAACCCGCACACAGCGAAAGCCTCTTTGCCTGGGCATCTCCCCTGGGAAAGCACAGCGTTCCTTGGGAAATCAGAGTTGGGTTTGGGGATGCTGCTGCTGCTTGCCTGAGCTCGTCTCCGCAGCTCTGTGGAAGATACACGCATGGAGCGAAATACTCTTTGCCCTAGCATCCCGTCTGCCTGAGAGAGAAGCCAAGTGTGGGGAAGGCATAGCATGCCGCCCCCGGAGAAGAGAACGAGCCGTTGGCCTTGCGGTCGGGAAACGCTCGGAAAGCAGGATAGGCTGCCGTGGCACGAACAGCAGGCCGGTGGCAAGACAAGTGTCACCCGCTCCCTGTGCGGAGAGATGGAAGCCTGGCTGCTAAGGAGACATGAGGGGTCGACTAGGGCAGAGGCGCGTGTTCCACGCTGAGGAAGGAGTCTGGGCAGATGGCAGACCTGTCCTGGGCCTCTGGTCCCAAGGGGAGAGCATCTCCTTGGCCACCTGTCCCAAGGGCAGACTTGGGCTTGCCACCAGGTGCCATACCCGGAACTCACAGAAACAGCCACATGGAGAAACGGGCAGACCGATACGTCTTCCACCAAGATGTGGCAGCGATGTGGGTGGGAGGGGGTGTGCCGGAGAAAGAGTGGAGACAGTCCCCCACGGTTCCCCATCCGAGTGCACGGGCGGTGTGCAGTGACCCTGTCGCCTTCTCCCTCCTGTGGTGAAGGACAGGCGTAACCCCGAGTCTGCCTGAGCAACAGAGCAAAAGGCAAAGCCTTACCGCCCCAGGAGATGGTAATAGGCATAGAGTGCCATGCTAGGACACGCACGCTGCTGCAGAGTTGTGACTGTGTCTGCTTAGTTCGGCATAGCAAGGTGAACCCCGGGCTTGAACTTGGAGCCCCGGAAAGCAAGTCCCAAGAGGCCCCAGCACTCCCGCGGCGCTTCTTCCCTGCCGCGCAGAGTGAACACCCAACTCCTTTCTGAGCTAGCAGCAGCGAAGTGCGGTTTGTGCCAAGCTGAATACGTCTGCGAAAGCATAGCAGTCGCTGGGAAATCAGAGTCGGGATTGAGGGCTGCTGTAGCTGCTTGCCTTAGCCTAGTATTCGCAGCACTATTGGAGAAAACAACATAGAGCGAAAGCCTCTTTGCCCTGGCATGCCCTCTGGCAAAGCACAGCATTCTTTGGGAAATCAGAGTCCGGTCTGAGGGATGCTCCTGTTTGCCTGAGCTGGTCTCCTCAGCACGGTGTAATAAACCCGCATGGAGCGAAACCCTCTATGCCTCGGAATCTCCTCTACCTGTGAGAGAAGCGCAGTGGCCCCTGTGGAAAGAGCCTTAAGGAAAGGGACACGTTTTTCACTGCACTCCCCAGAAGCATGTCTGTGGAAGGTGAAGTACGCTGTCCGGGGAAAAGAGCAGGAGCCGTTGGCCTTCTGGTCTGGAAACGGTTGTGAAGCAGGAGAGCCGGCAATACAAGTATCAGCCGCGCCCAGTGCAGAGAGACAGAAGCCTGGCTGCTAAGGAGACAGGAGGCGATGAGTAGGGCAGGGTGCGTGCTCCACTCTTAGGAAGGAGTCTGGGCAGAGAACATGCCTGTCCTGAGGGACTGGGCCCAAGGAGACAGCAGCTCTTGGCCACCTGTCCCTGGGGCAGACATGCGCTAGCCACCAGGCACCTACACTAACCTCGCAGAAACAGCTCCCTGAAATAACGGGGAGTCAGATGCCGACTTCCTCCAGGATGTGGAAGCTTGGAGGAGGCACGGGGTTTAAGGGGAAGGAGTGGGCACAGTCCCCCAATGCTCCCTATTCAGTTCACGGGCCTTGTGCAGGTATCCGATCGCCTCCTATCTCCTGTGGTGAAGGCACTGGCCTAGACACCGAGTCTGCCCGAGAGCCGAAGCAAAAAGCAAAGCCTAACCTACCCCAGGAGATGGTAATAGACGTACAGTGCTATGCTAGGACACGCACGCTGCTGCAGGGTGGTGACTGTGTCTGCTGAGTTCGGCATAGCAAGGTGAATCCCGCGCGTACACTCGGAGCCCAGGATATCACTTCCCAAGAGGCACCAGCTCTCCCGCGGCTCTTCTTCCCTACCGTGCAGAGTGAACATCCAATGCCTTTCTGAGGAAGCAGCAGCGAAGTGCGGTACCTGCCAAGCTGAAAACGTCTGCAAAAGCATAGCAGTCGCTGGGAAATCAGAGTCGGGATTCAGGGCTGCTGTTGCTGCTTGCCTTAGCCTAGTATTCGCAGCACTATTGGAGAAAATCGCATAGAGCGAAAGCTTCTTTGCCCTGGCATCCCCTCTGGCAAAGCACAGCATTCTTTGGGAAATCAGAGTCCGGTCTGAGGGATGCTCCTGTTTGCCTGAGCTGGTCTCCTCAGCACGGTGTAATAAACCCGCATGGAGCGAAACCCTCTATGCCTCGGAAACTCCTCTGCCTGAGAGAGAAGCGCGGTGGCCCCTGTGGAAAGAGCCTTAAGGAAAAGGGACACGTTTTTCACTGCACTCCCCAGGAGCATGTCTGCGGAAGGTGAAGTACGCTGTCCGGGGAGAAGAGCAGGAGCCGTTGGCCTTCTGGTCTGGAAACGGTTGTGAAGCAGGAGAGCCGGCAATACAAGTATCAGCCGCGCCCAGTGCAGAGAGACAGAAGCCTGGCTGCTAAGGAGACAGGAGGTGATGAGTAGGGCAGGGTGCGTGCTCCACTCTTAGGAAGGAGTCTGGGCAGAGAACATGCCTGTCCTGAGGGACTGGGCCCAAGGAGACAGCAGCTCTTGGCCACCTGTCCCGGGGGGTAGACATGCACTAGCCACCAGGCGCCTACTCTGAACTCGCAGAAACAGCTCCCTGAAATAACGGGGTGTCAGATGCCGTCTTCCTCCAGGATGTGGAAGCTTGGAGGAGGCACGGGGTTTCAGTGGAAGGAGTGGGGACAGTTCCCCAAAGCTCCCTATTCAGAGCTGGTGCGGTGGACAGGGATCCTGTCACCTCTACTTTCCTGTGGGGAGGGCACTGGCCTAGTCCGAGAATCCGCCTGAGCGCCAGAGTAAAAGGCCAAGCGATGCATACACTGGGAGATGGGAGTGTGCCTAGAGTGCCATCCTAGGTTACGCACGCTACTGCGGGGTTGTGGCTGTGTCTGCTTAGTGAGGCCTGGCTGGGTGAACCCAGGACGCGAACATGGAGCCCGGGAAAGCAAGGCCCAAGAGGCACCAGCTCTCCCGCAGCTCTTCTTCCCTGACGCGACTGAAGCCTTGCTGAGGAAGCAGCAGCAAAGTGCTGTTGGCTCCAAGCCAAAGCCTCTGCGAAAGCACAGCATTCGCTGAGAAATGTTCTGCGGGCTGCTGCTGCTTGCCTGAGCCCAGTCTCGCGGTGGGAGAAACCCGCACACAGCGAAAGCCTCTTTGCCTGGGCATCTCCCCTGGGAAAGCACAGCGTTCCTTGGGAAATCAGAGTTGGGTTTGGGGATGCTGCTGCTGCTTGCCTGAGCTCGTCTCCGCAGCTCTGTGGAAGATACACGCATGGAGCGAAATACTCTTTGCCCTAGCATCCCGTCTGCCTGAGAGAGAAGCCAAGTGTGGGGAAGGCATAGCATGCCGCCCCCGGAGAAGAGAACGAGCCGTTGGCCTTGCGGTCGGGAAACGCTCGGAAAGCAGGATAGGCTGCCGTGGCACGAACAGCAGGCCGGTGGCAAGACAAGTGTCACCCGCTCCCTGTGCGGAGAGATGGAAGCCTGGCTGCTAAGGAGACATGAGGGGTCGACTAGGGCAGAGGCGCGTGTTCCACGCTGAGGAAGGAGTCTGGGCAGATGGCAGACCTGTCCTGGGCCTCTGGTCCCAAGGGGAGAGCATCTCCTTGGCCACCTGTCCCAAGGGCAGACTTGGGCTTGCCACCAGGTGCCATACCCGGAACTCACAGAAACAGCCACATGGAGAAACGGGCAGACCGATACGTCTTCCACCAAGATGTGGCAGCGATGTGGGTGGGAGGGGGTGTGCCGGAGAAAGAGTGGAGACAGTCCCCCACGGTTCCCCATCCGAGTGCACGGGCGGTGTGCAGTGACCCTGTCGCCTTCTCCCTCCTGTGGTGAAGGACAGGCGTAACCCCGAGTCTGCCTGAGCAACAGAGCAAAAGGCAAAGCCTTACCGCCCCAGGAGATGGTAATAGGCATAGAGTGCCATGCTAGGACACGCACGCTGCTGCAGAGTTGTGACTGTGTCTGCTTAGTTCGGCATAGCAAGGTGAACCCCGGGCTTGAACTTGGAGCCCCGGAAAGCAAGTCCCAAGAGGCCCCAGCACTCCCGCGGCGCTTCTTCCCTGCCGCGCAGAGTGAACACCCAACTCCTTTCTGAGCTAGCAGCAGCGAAGTGCGGTTTGTGCCAAGCTGAATACGTCTGCGAAAGCATAGCAGTCGCTGGGAAATCAGAGTCGGGATTGAGGGCTGCTGTAGCTGCTTGCCTTAGCCTAGTATTCGCAGCACTATTGGAGAAAACAACATAGAGCGAAAGCCTCTTTGCCCTGGCATGCCCTCTGGCAAAGCACAGCATTCTTTGGGAAATCAGAGTCCGGTCTGAGTGATGCTCCTGTTTGCCTGAGCTGGTCTCCTCAGCACGGTGTAATAAACCCGCATGGAGCGAAACCCTCTATGCCTCGGAATCTCCTCTACCTGTGAGAGAAGCGCAGTGGCCCCTGTGGAAAGAGCCTTAAGGAAAGGGACACGTTTTTCACTGCACTCCCCAGAAGCATGTCTGTGGAAGGTGAAGTACGCTGTCCGGGGAAAAGAGCAGGAGCCGTTGGCCTTCTGGTCTGGAAACGGTTGTGAAGCAGGAGAGCCGGCAATACAAGTATCAGCCGCTCCCAGTGCAGAGAGACAGAAGCCTGGCTGCTAAGGAGACAGGAGGCGATGAGTAGGGCAGGGTGCGTGCTCCACTCTTAGGAAGGAGTCTGGGCAGAGAACATGCCTGTCCTGAGGGACTGGGCCCAAGGAGACAGCAGCTCTTGGCCACCTGTCCCTGGGGCAGACATGCGCTAGCCACGAGGCACCTACACTAACCTCGCAGAAACAGCTCCCTGAAATAACGGGGAGTCAGATGCCGACTTCCTCCAGGATGTGGAAGCTTGGAGGAGGCACGGGGTTTAAGGGGAAGGAGTGGGCACAGTCCCCCAATGCTCCCTATTCAGTTCACGGGCCTTGTGCAGGTATCCGATCGCCTCCTATCTCCTGTGGTGAAGGCACTGGCCTAGACACCGAGTCTGCCCGAGAGCCGAAGCAAAAAGCAAAGCCTAACCTACCCCAGGAGATGGTAATAGACGTACAGTGCTATGCTAGGACACGCACGCTGCTGCAGGGTGGTGACTGTGTCTGCTGAGTTCGGCATAGCAAGGTGAATCCCGCGCGTACACTCGGAGCCCAGGATATCACTTCCCAAGAGGCACCAGCTCTCCCGCGGCTCTTCTTCCCTACCGTGCAGAGTGAACATCCAATGCCTTTCTGAGGAAGCAGCAGCGA
This sequence comes from Mustela lutreola, assembly GCF_030435805.1. Classification (NCBI taxonomy): domain Eukaryota; kingdom Metazoa; phylum Chordata; class Mammalia; order Carnivora; family Mustelidae; genus Mustela; species Mustela lutreola. The sequence goes on from NC_081291.1 coordinate 63,486,381, forward strand.
AGTGCGGTACCTGCCAAGCTGAAAACGTCTGCAAAAGCATAGCAGTCGCTGGGAAATCAGAGTCGGGATTCAGGGCTGCTGTTGCTGCTTGCCTTAGCCTAGTATTCGCAGCACTATTGGAGAAAATCGCATAGAGCGAAAGCTTCTTTGCCCTGGCATCCCCTCTGGCAAAGCACAGCATTCTTTGGGAAATCAGAGTCCGGTCTGAGGGATGCTCCTGTTTGCCTGAGCTGGTCTCCTCAGCACGGTGTAATAAACCCGCATGGAGCGAAACCCTCTATGCCTCGGAAACTCCTCTGCCTGAGAGAGAAGCGCGGTGGCCCCTGTGGAAAGAGCCTTAAGGAAAAGGGACACGTTTTTCACTGCACTCCCCAGGAGCATGTCTGCGGAAGGTGAAGTACGCTGTCCGGGGAGAAGAGCAGGAGCCGTTGGCCTTCTGGTCTGGAAACGGTTGTGAAGCAGGAGAGCCGGCAATACAAGTATCAGCCGCGCCCAGTGCAGAGAGACAGAAGCCTGGCTGCTAAGGAGACAGGAGGTGATGAGTAGGGCAGGGTGCGTGCTCCACTCTTAGGAAGGAGTCTGGGCAGAGAACATGCCTGTCCTGAGGGACTGGGCCCAAGGAGACAGCAGCTCCTTGGCCTCCTGTCCCTGGGGCAGACATGCGCTAGCCACCAGGCGCCTACGCTGAACTCGCAGAAACAGCTCCCTGAAATAACGGGGTGTCAGATGCCGTCTTCCTCCAGGATGTGGAAGCTTGGAGGAGGCACGGGGTTTCAGTGGAAGGAGTGGGGACAGTTCCCCAAAGCTCCCTATTCAGAGCTGGTGCGGTGGACAGGGATCCTGTCACCTCTACTTTCCTGTGGGGAGGGCACTGGCCTAGTCCGAGAATCCGCCTGAGCGCCAGAGTAAAAGGCCAAGCGATGCATACACTGGGAGATGGGAGTGTGCCTAGAGTGCCATCCTAGGTTACGCACGCTACTGCGGGGTTGTGGCTGTGTCTGCTTAGTGAGGCCTGGCTGGGTGAACCCAGGACGCGAACATGGAGCCCGGGAAAGCAAGGCCCAAGAGGCACCAGCTCTCCCGCAGCTCTTCTTCCCTGACGCGACTGAAGCCTTGCTGAGGAAGCAGCAGCAAAGTGCTGTTGGCTCCAAGCCAAAGCCTCTGCGAAAGCACAGCATTCGCTGAGAAATGTTCTGCGGGCTGCTGCTGCTTGCCTGAGCCCAGTCTCGCGGTGGGAGAAACCCGCACACAGCGAAAGCCTCTTTGCCTGGGCATCTCCCCTGGGAAAGCACAGCGTTCCTTGGGAAATCAGAGTTGGGTTTGGGGATGCTGCTGCTGCTTGCCTGAGCTCGTCTCCGCAGCTCTGTGGAAGATACACGCATGGAGCGAAATACTCTTTGCCCTAGCATCCCGTCTGCCTGAGAGAGAAGCCAAGTGTGGGGAAGGCATAGCATGCCGCCCCCGGAGAAGAGAACGAGCCGTTGGCCTTGCGGTCGGGAAACGCTCGGAAAGCAGGATAGGCTGCCGTGGCACGAACAGCAGGCCGGTGGCAAGACAAGTGTCACCCGCTCCCTGTGCGGAGAGATGGAAGCCTGGCTGCTAAGGAGACATGAGGGGTCGACTAGGGCAGAGGCGCGTGTTCCACGCTGAGGAAGGAGTCTGGGCAGATGGCAGACCTGTCCTGGGCCTCTGGTCCCAAGGGGAGAGCATCTCCTTGGCCACCTGTCCCAAGGGCAGACTTGGGCTTGCCACCAGGTGCCATACCCGGAACTCACAGAAACAGCCACATGGAGAAACGGGCAGACCGATACGTCTTCCACCAAGATGTGGCAGCGATGTGGGTGGGAGGGGGTGTGCCGGAGAAAGAGTGGAGACAGTCCCCCACGGTTCCCCATCCGAGTGCACGGGCGGTGTGCAGTGACCCTGTCGCCTTCTCCCTCCTGTGGTGAAGGACAGGCGTAACCCCGAGTCTGCCTGAGCAACAGAGCAAAAGGCAAAGCCTTACCGCCCCAGGAGATGGTAATAGGCATAGAGTGCCATGCTAGGACACGCACGCTGCTGCAGAGTTGTGACTGTGTCTGCTTAGTTCGGCATAGCAAGGTGAACCCCGGGCTTGAACTTGGAGCCCCGGAAAGCAAGTCCCAAGAGGCCCCAGCACTCCCGCGGCGCTTCTTCCCTGCCGCGCAGAGTGAACACCCAACTCCTTTCTGAGCTAGCAGCAGCGAAGTGCGGTTTGTGCCAAGCTGAATACGTCTGCGAAAGCATAGCAGTCGCTGGGAAATCAGAGTCGGGATTGAGGGCTGCTGTAGCTGCTTGCCTTAGCCTAGTATTCGCAGCACTATTGGAGAAAACAACATAGAGCGAAAGCCTCTTTGCCCTGGCATGCCCTCTGGCAAAGCACAGCATTCTTTGGGAAATCAGAGTCCGGTCTGAGGGATGCTCCTGTTTGCCTGAGCTGGTCTCCTCAGCACGGTGTAATAAACCCGCATGGAGCGAAACCCTCTATGCCTCGGAATCTCCTCTACCTGTGAGAGAAGCGCAGTGGCCCCTGTGGAAAGAGCCTTAAGGAAAGGGACACGTTTTTCACTGCACTCCCCAGAAGCATGTCTGTGGAAGGTGAAGTACGCTGTCCGGGGAAAAGAGCAGGAGCCGTTGGCCTTCTGGTCTGGAAACGGTTGTGAAGCAGGAGAGCCGGCAATACAAGTATCAGCCGCTCCCAGTGCAGAGAGACAGAAGCCTGGCTGCTAAGGAGACAGGAGGCGATGAGTAGGGCAGGGTGCGTGCTCCACTCTTAGGAAGGAGTCTGGGCAGAGAACATGCCTGTCCTGAGGGACTGGGCCCAAGGAGACAGCAGCTCTTGGCCACCTGTCCCTGGGGCAGACATGCGCTAGCCACCAGGCACCTACACTAACCTCGCAGAAACAGCTCCCTGAAATAACGGGGAGTCAGATGCCGACTTCCTCCAGGATGTGGAAGCTTGGAGGAGGCACGGGGTTTAAGGGGAAGGAGTGGGCACAGTCCCCCAATGCTCCCTATTCAGTTCACGGGCCTTGTGCAGGTATCCGATCGCCTCCTATCTCCTGTGGTGAAGGCACTGGCCTAGACACCGAGTCTGCCCGAGAGCCGAAGCAAAAAGCAAAGCCTAACCTACCCCAGGAGATGGTAATAGACGTACAGTGCTATGCTAGGACACGCACGCTGCTGCAGGGTGGTGACTGTGTCTGCTGAGTTCCGCATAGCAAGGTGAATCCCGCGCGTACACTCGGAGCCCAGGATATCACTTCCCAAGAGGCACCAGCTCTCCCGCGGCTCTTCTTCCCTACCGTGCAGAGTGAACATCCAATGCCTTTCTGAGGAAGCAGCAGCGAAGTGCGGTACCTGCCAAGCTGAAAACGTCTGCAAAAGCATAGCAGTCGCTGGGAAATCAGAGTCGGGATTCAGGGCTGCTGTTGCTGCTTGCCTTAGCCTAGTATTCGCAGCACTATTGGAGAAAATCGCATAGAGCGAAAGCTTCTTTGCCCTGGCATCCCCTCTGGCAAAGCACAGCATTCTTTGGGAAATCAGAGTCCGGTCTGAGGGATGCTCCTGTTTGCCTGAGCTGGTCTCCTCAGCACGGTGTAATAAACCCGCATGGAGCGAAACCCTCTATGCCTCGGAAACTCCTCTGCCTGAGAGAGAAGCGCGGTGGCCCCTGTGGAAAGAGCCTTAAGGAAAAGGGACACGTTTTTCACTGCACTCCCCAGGAGCATGTCTGCGGAAGGTGAAGTACGCTGTCCGGGGAGAAGAGCAGGAGCCGTTGGCCTTCTGGTCTGGAAACGGTTGTGAAGCAGGAGAGCCGGCAATACAAGTATCAGCCGCGCCCAGTGCAGAGAGACAGAAGCCTGGCTGCTAAGGAGACAGGAGGTGATGAGTAGGGCAGGGTGCGTGCTCCACTCTTAGGAAGGAGTCTGGGCAGAGAACATGCCTGTCCTGAGGGACTGGGCCCAAGGAGACAGCAGCTCCTTGGCCTCCTGTCCCTGGGGCAGACATGCGCTAGCCACCAGGCGCCTACGCTGAACTCGCAGAAACAGCTCCCTGAAATAACGGGGTGTCAGATGCCGTCTTCCTCCAGGATGTGGAAGCTTGGAGGAGGCACGGGGTTTCAGTGGAAGGAGTGGGGACAGTTCCCCAAAGCTCCCTATTCAGAGCTGGTGCGGTGGACAGGGATCCTGTCACCTCTACTTTCCTGTGGGGAGGGCACTGGCCTAGTCCGAGAATCCGCCTGAGCGCCAGAGTAAAAGGCCAAGCGATGCATACACTGGGAGATGGGAGTGTGCCTAGAGTGCCATCCTAGGTTACGCACGCTACTGCGGGGTTGTGGCTGTGTCTGCTTAGTGAGGCCTGGCTGGGTGAACCCAGGACGCGAACATGGAGCCCGGGAAAGCAAGGCCCAAGAGGCACCAGCTCTCCCGCAGCTCTTCTTCCCTGACGCGACTGAAGCCTTGCTGAGGAAGCAGCAGCAAAGTGCTGTTGGCTCCAAGCCAAAGCCTCTGCGAAAGCACAGCATTCGCTGAGAAATGTTCTGCGGGCTGCTGCTGCTTGCCTGAGCCCAGTCTCGCGGTGGGAGAAACCCGCACACAGCGAAAGCCTCTTTGCCTGGGCATCTCCCCTGGGAAAGCACAGCGTTCCTTGGGAAATCAGAGTTGGGTTTGGGGATGCTGCTGCTGCTTGCCTGAGCTCGTCTCCGCAGCTCTGTGGAAGATACACGCATGGAGCGAAATACTCTTTGCCCTAGCATCCCGTCTGCCTGAGAGAGAAGCCAAGTGTGGGGAAGGCATAGCATGCCGCCCCCGGAGAAGAGAACGAGCCGTTGGCCTTGCGGTCGGGAAACGCTCGGAAAGCAGGATAGGCTGCCGTGGCACGAACAGCAGGCCGGTGGCAAGACAAGTGTCACCCGCTCCCTGTGCGGAGAGATGGAAGCCTGGCTGCTAAGGAGACATGAGGGGTCGACTAGGGCAGAGGCGCGTGTTCCACGCTGAGGAAGGAGTCTGGGCAGATGGCAGACCTGTCCTGGGCCTCTGGTCCCAAGGGGAGAGCATCTCCTTGGCCACCTGTCCCAAGGGCAGACTTGGGCTTGCCACCAGGTGCCATACCCGGAACTCACAGAAACAGCCACATGGAGAAACGGGCAGACCGATACGTCTTCCACCAAGATGTGGCAGCGATGTGGGTGGGAGGGGGTGTGCCGGAGAAAGAGTGGAGACAGTCCCCCACGGTTCCCCATCCGAGTGCACGGGCGGTGTGCAGTGACCCTGTCGCCTTCTCCCTCCTGTGGTGAAGGACAGGCGTAACCCCGAGTCTGCCTGAGCAACAGAGCAAAAGGCAAAGCCTTACCGCCCCAGGAGATGGTAATAGGCATAGAGTGCCATGCTAGGACACGCACGCTGCTGCAGAGTTGTGACTGTGTCTGCTTAGTTCGGCATAGCAAGGTGAACCCCGGGCTTGAACTTGGAGCCCCGGAAAGCAAGTCCCAAGAGGCCCCAGCACTCCCGCGGCGCTTCTTCCCTGCCGCGCAGAGTGAACACCCAACTCCTTTCTGAGCTAGCAGCAGCGAAGTGCGGTTTGTGCCAAGCTGAATACGTCTGCGAAAGCATAGCAGTCGCTGGGAAATCAGAGTCGGGATTGAGGGCTGCTGTAGCTGCTTGCCTTAGCCTAGTATTCGCAGCACTATTGGAGAAAACAACATAGAGCGAAAGCCTCTTTGCCCTGGCATGCCCTCTGGCAAAGCACAGCATTCTTTGGGAAATCAGAGTCCGGTCTGAGGGATGCTCCTGTTTGCCTGAGCTGGTCTCCTCAGCACGGTGTAATAAACCCGCATGGAGCGAAACCCTCTATGCCTCGGAATCTCCTCTACCTGTGAGAGAAGCGCAGTGGCCCCTGTGGAAAGAGCCTTAAGGAAAGGGACACGTTTTTCACTGCACTCCCCAGAAGCATGTCTGTGGAAGGTGAAGTACGCTGTCCTGGGAAAAGAGCAGGAGCCGTTGGCCTTCTGGTCTGGAAACGGTTGTGAAGCAGGAGAGCCGGCAATACAAGTATCAGCCGCTCCCAGTGCAGAGAGACAGAAGCCTGGCTGCTAAGGAGACAGGAGGCGATGAGTAGGGCAGGGTGCGTGCTCCACTCTTAGGAAGGAGTCTGGGCAGAGAACATGCCTGTCCTGAGGGACTGGGCCCAAGGAGACAGCAGCTCTTGGCCACCTGTCCCTGGGGCAGACATGCGCTAGCCACCAGGCACCTACACTAACCTCGCAGAAACAGCTCCCTGAAATAACGGGGAGTCAGATGCCGACTTCCTCCAGGATGTGGAAGCTTGGAGGAGGCACGGGGTTTAAGGGGAAGGAGTGGGCACAGTCCCCCAATGCTCCCTATTCAGTTCACGGGCCTTGTGCAGGTATCCGATCGCCTCCTATCTCCTGTGGTGAAGGCACTGGCCTAGACACCGAGTCTGCCCGAGAGCCGAAGCAAAAAGCAAAGCCTAACCTACCCCAGGAGATGGTAATAGACGTACAGTGCTATGCTAGGACACGCACGCTGCTGCAGGGTGGTGACTGTGTCTGCTGAGTTCGGCATAGCAAGGTGAATCCCGCGCGTACACTCGGAGCCCAGGATATCACTTCCCAAGAGGCACCAGCTCTCCCGCGGCTCTTCTTCCCTACCGTGCAGAGTGAACATCCAATGCCTTTCTGAGGAAGCAGCAGCGAAGTGCGGTACCTGCCAAGCTGAAAACGTCTGCAAAAGCATAGCAGTCGCTGGGAAATCAGAGTCGGGATTCAGGGCTGCTGTTGCTGCTTGCCTTAGCCTAGTATTCGCAGCACTATTGGAGAAAATCGCATAGAGCGAAAGCTTCTTTGCCCTGGCATCCCCTCTGGCAAAGCACAGCATTCTTTGGGAAATCAGAGTCCGGTCTGAGGGATGCTCCTGTTTGCCTGAGCTGGTCTCCTCAGCACGGTGTAATAAACCCGCATGGAGCGAAACCCTCTATGCCTCGGAAACTCCTCTGCCTGAGAGAGAAGCGCGGTGGCCCCTGTGGAAAGAGCCTTAAGGAAAAGGGACACGTTTTTCACTGCACTCCCCAGGAGCATGTCTGCGGAAGGTGAAGTACGCTGTCCGGGGAGAAGAGCAGGAGCCGTTGGCCTTCTGGTCTGGAAACGGTTGTGAAGCAGGAGAGCCGGCAATACAAGTATCAGCCGCGCCCAGTGCAGAGAGACAGAAGCCTGGCTGCTAAGGAGACAGGAGGTGATGAGTAGGGCAGGGTGCGTGCTCCACTCTTAGGAAGGAGTCTGGGCAGAGAACATGCCTGTCCTGAGGGACTGGGCCCAAGGAGACAGCAGCTCCTTGGCCTCCTGTCCCTGGGGCAGACATGCGCTAGCCACCAGGCGCCTACGCTGAACTCGCAGAAACAGCTCCCTGAAATAACGGGGTGTCAGATGCCGTCTTCCTCCAGGATGTGGAAGCTTGGAGGAGGCACGGGGTTTCAGTGGAAGGAGTGGGGACAGTTCCCCAAAGCTCCCTATTCAGAGCTGGTGCGGTGGACAGGGATCCTGTCACCTCTACTTTCCTGTGGGGAGGGCACTGGCCTAGTCCGAGAATCCGCCTGAGCGCCAGAGTAAAAGGCCAAGCGATGCATACACTGGGAGATGGGAGTGTGCCTAGAGTGCCATCCTAGGTTACGCACGCTACTGCGGGGTTGTGGCTGTGTCTGCTTAGTGAGGCCTGGCTGGGTGAACCCAGGACGCGAACATGGAGCCCGGGAAAGCAAGGCCCAAGAGGCACCAGCTCTCCCGCAGCTCTTCTTCCCTGACGCGACTGAAGCCTTGCTGAGGAAGCAGCAGCAAAGTGCTGTTGGCTCCAAGCCAAAGCCTCTGCGAAAGCACAGCATTCGCTGAGAAATGTTCTGCGGGCTGCTGCTGCTTGCCTGAGCCCAGTCTCGCGGTGGGAGAAACCCGCACACAGCGAAAGCCTCTTTGCCTGGGCATCTCCCCTGGGAAAGCACAGCGTTCCTTGGGAAATCAGAGTTGGGTTTGGGGATGCTGCTGCTGCTTGCCTGAGCTCGTCTCCGCAGCTCTGTGGAAGATACACGCATGGAGCGAAATACTCTTTGCCCTAGCATCCCGTCTGCCTGAGAGAGAAGCCAAGTGTGGGGAAGGCATAGCATGCCGCCCCCGGAGAAGAGAACGAGCCGTTGGCCTTGCGGTCGGGAAACGCTCGGAAAGCAGGATAGGCTGCCGTGGCACGAACAGCAGGCCGGTGGCAAGACAAGTGTCACCCGCTCCCTGTGCGGAGAGATGGAAGCCTGGCTGCTAAGGAGACATGAGGGGTCGACTAGGGCAGAGGCGCGTGTTCCACGCTGAGGAAGGAGTCTGGGCAGATGGCAGACCTGTCCTGGGCCTCTGGTCCCAAGGGGAGAGCATCTCCTTGGCCACCTGTCCCAAGGGCAGACTTGGGCTTGCCACCAGGTGCCATACCCGGAACTCACAGAAACAGCCACATGGAGAAACGGGCAGACCGATACGTCTTCCACCAAGATGTGGCAGCGATGTGGGTGGGAGGGGGTGTGCCGGAGAAAGAGTGGAGACAGTCCCCCACGGTTCCCCATCCGAGTGCACGGGCGGTGTGCAGTGACCCTGTCGCCTTCTCCCTCCTGTGGTGAAGGACAGGCGTAACCCCGAGTCTGCCTGAGCAACAGAGCAAAAGGCAAAGCCTTACCGCCCCAGGAGATGGTAATAGGCATAGAGTGCCATGCTAGGACACGCACGCTGCTGCAGAGTTGTGACTGTGTCTGCTTAGTTCGGCATAGCAAGGTGAACCCCGGGCTTGAACTTGGAGCCCCGGAAAGCAAGTCCCAAGAGGCCCCAGCACTCCCGCGGCGCTTCTTCCCTGCCGCGCAGAGTGAACACCCAACTCCTTTCTGAGCTAGCAGCAGCGAAGTGCGGTTTGTGCCAAGCTGAATACGTCTGCGAAAGCATAGCAGTCGCTGGGAAATCAGAGTCGGGATTGAGGGCTGCTGTAGCTGCTTGCCTTAGCCTAGTATTCGCAGCACTATTGGAGAAAACAACATAGAGCGAAAGCCTCTTTGCCCTGGCATGCCCTCTGGCAAAGCACAGCATTCTTTGGGAAATCAGAGTCCGGTCTGAGGGATGCTCCTGTTTGCCTGAGCTGGTCTCCTCAGCACGGTGTAATAAACCCGCATGGAGCGAAACCCTCTATGCCTCGGAATCTCCTCTACCTGTGAGAGAAGCGCAGTGGCCCCTGTGGAAAGAGCCTTAAGGAAAGGGACACGTTTTTCACTGCACTCCCCAGAAGCATGTCTGTGGAAGGTGAAGTACGCTGTCCGGGGAAAAGAGCAGGAGCCGTTGGCCTTCTGGTCTGGAAACGGTTGTGAAGCAGGAGAGCCGGCAATACAAGTATCAGCCGCTCCCAGTGCAGAGAGACAGAAGCCTGGCTGCTAAGGAGACAGGAGGCGATGAGTAGGGCAGGGTGCGTGCTCCACTCTTAGGAAGGAGTCTGGGCAGAGAACATGCCTGTCCTGAGGGACTGGGCCCAAGGAGACAGCAGCTCTTGGCCACCTGTCCCTGGGGCAGACATGCGCTAGCCACCAGGCACCTACACTAACCTCGCAGAAACAGCTCCCTGAAATAACGGGGAGTCAGATGCCGACTTCCTCCAGGATGTGGAAGCTTGGAGGAGGCACGGGGTTTAAGGGGAAGGAGTGGGCACAGTCCCCCAATGCTCCCTATTCAGTTCACGGGCCTTGTGCAGGTATCCGATCGCCTCCTATCTCCTGTGGTGAAGGCACTGGCCTAGACACCGAGTCTGCCCGAGAGCCGAAGCAAAAAGCAAAGCCTAACCTACCCCAGGAGATGGTAATAGACGTACAGTGCTATGCTAGGACACGCACGCTGCTGCAGGGTGGTGACTGTGTCTGCTGAGTTCCGCATAGCAAGGTGAATCCCGCGCGTACACTCGGAGCCCAGGATATCACTTCCCAAGAGGCACCAGCTCTCCCGCGGCTCTTCTTCCCTACCGTGCAGAGTGAACATCCAATGCCTTTCTGAGGAAGCAGCAGCGAAGTGCGGTACCTGCCAAGCTGAAAACGTCTGCAAAAGCATAGCAGTCGCTGGGAAATCAGAGTCGGGATTCAGGGCTGCTGTTGCTGCTTGCCTTAGCCTAGTATTCGCAGCACTATTGGAGAAAATCGCATAGAGCGAAAGCTTCTTTGCCCTGGCATCCCCTCTGGCAAAGCACAGCATTCTTTGGGAAATCAGAGTCCGGTCTGAGGGATGCTCCTGTTTGCCTGAGCTGGTCTCCTCAGCACGGTGTAATAAACCCGCATGGAGCGAAACCCTCTATGCCTCGGAAACTCCTCTGCCTGAGAGAGAAGCGCGGTGGCCCCTGTGGAAAGAGCCTTAAGGAAAAGGGACACGTTTTTCACTGCACTCCCCAGGAGCATGTCTGCGGAAGGTGAAGTACGCTGTCCGGGGAGAAGAGCAGGAGCCGTTGGCCTTCTGGTCTGGAAACGGTTGTGAAGCAGGAGAGCCGGCAATACAAGTATCAGCCGCGCCCAGTGCAGAGAGACAGAAGCCTGGCTGCTAAGGAGACAGGAGGTGATGAGTAGGGCAGGGTGCGTGCTCCACTCTTAGGAAGGAGTCTGGGCAGAGAACATGCCTGTCCTGAGGGACTGGGCCCAAGGAGACAGCAGCTCCTTGGCCTCCTGTCCCTGGGGCAGACATGCGCTAGCCACCAGGCGCCTACGCTGAACTCGCAGAAACAGCTCCCTGAAATAACGGGGTGTCAGATGCCGTCTTCCTCCAGGATGTGGAAGCTTGGAGGAGGCACGGGGTTTCAGTGGAAGGAGTGGGGACAGTTCCCCAAAGCTCCCTATTCAGAGCTGGTGCGGTGGACAGGGATCCTGTCACCTCTACTTTCCTGTGGGGAGGGCACTGGCCTAGTCCGAGAATCCGCCTGAGCGCCAGAGTAAAAGGCCAAGCGATGCATACACTGGGAGATGGGAGTGTGCCTAGAGTGCCATCCTAGGTTACGCACGCTACTGCGGGGTTGTGGCTGTGTCTGCTTAGTGAGGCCTGGCTGGGTGAACCCAGGACGCGAACATGGAGCCCGGGAAAGCAAGGCCCAAGAGGCACCAGCTCTCCCGCAGCTCTTCTTCCCTGACGCGACTGAAGCCTTGCTGAGGAAGCAGCAGCAAAGTGCTGTTGGCTCCAAGCCAAAGCCTCTGCGAAAGCACAGCATTCGCTGAGAAATGTTCTGCGGGCTGCTGCTGCTTGCCTGAGCCCAGTCTCGCGGTGGGAGAAACCCGCACACAGCGAAAGCCTCTTTGCCTGGGCATCTCCCCTGGGAAAGCACAGCGTTCCTTGGGAAATCAGAGTTGGGTTTGGGGATGCTGCTGCTGCTTGCCTGAGCTCGTCTCCGCAGCTCTGTGGAAGATACACGCATGGAGCGAAATACTCTTTGCCCTAGCATCCCGTCTGCCTGAGAGAGAAGCCAAGTGTGGGGAAGGCATAGCATGCCGCCCCCGGAGAAGAGAACGAGCCGTTGGCCTTGCGGTCGGGAAACGCTCGGAAAGCAGGATAGGCTGCCGTGGCACGAACAGCAGGCCGGTGGCAAGACAAGTGTCACCCGCTCCCTGTGCGGAGAGATGGAAGCCTGGCTGCTAAGGAGACATGAGGGGTCGACTAGGGCAGAGGCGCGTGTTCCACGCTGAGGAAGGAGTCTGGGCAGATGGCAGACCTGTCCTGGGCCTCTGGTCCCAAGGGGAGAGCATCTCCTTGGCCACCTGTCCCAAGGGCAGACTTGGGCTTGCCACCAGGTGCCATACCCGGAACTCACAGAAACAGCCACATGGAGAAACGGGCAGACCGATACGTCTTCCACCAAGATGTGGCAGCGATGTGGGTGGGAGGGGGTGTGCCGGAGAAAGAGTGGAGACAGTCCCCCACGGTTCCCCATCCGAGTGCACGGGCGGTGTGCAGTGACCCTGTCGCCTTCTCCCTCCTGTGGTGAAGGACAGGCGTAACCCCGAGTCTGCCTGAGCAACAGAGCAAAAGGCAAAGCCTTACCGCCCCAGGAGATGGTAATAGGCATAGAGTGCCATGCTAGGACACGCACGCTGCTGCAGAGTTGTGACTGTGTCTGCTTAGTTCGGCATAGCAAGGTGAACCCCGGGCTTGAACTTGGAGCCCCGGAAAGCAAGTCCCAAGAGGCCCCAGCACTCCCGCGGCGCTTCTTCCCTGCCGCGCAGAGTGAACACCCAACTCCTTTCTGAGCTAGCAGCAGCGAAGTGCGGTTTGTGCCAAGCTGAATACGTCTGCGAAAGCATAGCAGTCGCTGGGAAATCAGAGTCGGGATTGAGGGCTGCTGTAGCTGCTTGCCTTAGCCTAGTATTCGCAGCACTATTGGAGAAAACAACATAGAGCGAAAGCCTCTTTGCCCTGGCATGCCCTCTGGCAAAGCACAGCATTCTTTGGGAAATCAGAGTCCGGTCTGAGGGATGCTCCTGTTTGCCTGAGCTGGTCTCCTCAGCACGGTGTAATAAACCCGCATGGAGCGAAACCCTCTATGCCTCGGAATCTCCTCTACCTGTGAGAGAAGCGCAGTGGCCCCTGTGGAAAGAGCCTTAAGGAAAGGGACACGTTTTTCACTGCACTCCCCAGAAGCATGTCTGTGGAAGGTGAAGTACGCTGTCCTGGGAAAAGAGCAGGAGCCGTTGGCCTTCTGGTCTGGAAACGGTTGTGAAGCAGGAGAGCCGGCAATACAAGTATCAGCCGCTCCCAGTGCAGAGAGACAGAAGCCTGGCTGCTAAGGAGACAGGAGGCGATGAGTAGGGCAGGGTGCGTGCTCCACTCTTAGGAAGGAGTCTGGGCAGAGAACATGCCTGTCCTGAGGGACTGGGCCCAAGGAGACAGCAGCTCTTGGCCACCTGTCCCTGGGGCAGACATGCGCTAGCCACCAGGCACCTACACTAACCTCGCAGAAACAGCTCCCTGAAATAACGGGGAGTCAGATGCCGACTTCCTCCAGGATGTGGAAGCTTGGAGGAGGCACGGGGTTTAAGGGGAAGGAGTGGGCACAGTCCCCCAATGCTCCCTATTCAGTTCACGGGCCTTGTGCAGGTATCCGATCGCCTCCTATCTCCTGTGGTGAAGGCACTGGCCTAGACACCGAGTCTGCCCGAGAGCCGAAGCAAAAAGCAAAGCCTAACCTACCCCAGGAGATGGTAATAGACGTACAGTGCTATGCTAGGACACGCACGCTGCTGCAGGGTGGTGACTGTGTCTGCTGAGTTCCGCATAGCAAGGTGAATCCCGCGCGTACACTCGGAGCCCAGGATATCACTTCCCAAGAGGCACCAGCTCTCCCGCGGCTCTTCTTCCCTACCGTGCAGAGTGAACATCCAATGCCTTTCTGAGGAAGCAGCAGCGAAGTGCGGTACCTGCCAAGCTGAAAACGTCTGCAAAAGCATAGCAGTCGCTGGGAAATCAGAGTCGGGATTCAGGGCTGCTGTTGCTGCTTGCCTTAGCCTAGTATTCGCAGCACTATTGGAGAAAATCGCATAGAGCGAAAGCTTCTTTGCCCTGGCATCCCCTCTGGCAAAGCACAGCATTCTTTGGGAAATCAGAGTCCGGTCTGAGGGATGCTCCTGTTTGCCTGAGCTGGTCTCCTCAGCACGGTGTAATAAACCCGCATGGAGCGAAACCCTCTATGCCTCGGAAACTCCTCTGCCTGAGAGAGAAGCGCGGTGGCCCCTGTGGAAAGAGCCTTAAGGAAAAGGGACACGTTTTTCACTGCACTCCCCAGGAGCATGTCTGCGGAAGGTGAAGTACGCTGTCCGGGGAGAAGAGCAGGAGCCGTTGGCCTTCTGGTCTGGAAACGGTTGTGAAGCAGGAGAGCCGGCAATACAAGTATCAGCCGCGCCCAGTGCAGAGAGACAGAAGCCTGGCTGCTAAGGAGACAGGAGGTGATGAGTAGGGCAGGGTGCGTGCTCCACTCTTAGGAAGGAGTCTGGGCAGAGAACATGCCTGTCCTGAGGGACTGGGCCCAAGGAGACAGCAGCTCCTTGGCCTCCTGTCCCTGGGGCAGACATGCGCTAGCCACCAGGCGCCTACGCTGAACTCGCAGAAACAGCTCCCTGAAATAACGGGGTGTCAGATGCCGTCTTCCTCCAGGATGTGGAAGCTTGGAGGAGGCACGGGGTTTCAGTGGAAGGAGTGGGGACAGTTCCCCAAAGCTCCCTATTCAGAGCTGGTGCGGTGGACAGGGATCCTGTCACCTCTACTTTCCTGTGGGGAGGGCACTGGCCTAGTCCGAGAATCCGCCTGAGCGCCAGAGTAAAAGGCCAAGCGATGCATACACTGGGAGATGGGAGTGTGCCTAGAGTGCCATCCTAGGTTACGCACGCTACTGCGGGGTTGTGGCTGTGTCTGCTTAGTGAGGCCTGGCTGGGTGAACCCAGGACGCGAACATGGAGCCCGGGAAAGCAAGGCCCAAGAGGCACCAGCTCTCCCGCAGCTCTTCTTCCCTGACGCGACTGAAGCCTTGCTGAGGAAGCAGCAGCAAAGTGCTGTTGGCTCCAAGCCAAAGCCTCTGCGAAAGCACAGCATTCGCTGAGAAATGTTCTGCGGGCTGCTGCTGCTTGCCTGAGCCCAGTCTCGCGGTGGGAGAAACCCGCACACAGCGAAAGCCTCTTTGCCTGGGCATCTCCCCTGGGAAAGCACAGCGTTCCTTGGGAAATCAGAGTTGGGTTTGGGGATGCTGCTGCTGCTTGCCTGAGCTCGTCTCCGCAGCTCTGTGGAAGATACACGCATGGAGCGAAATACTCTTTGCCCTAGCATCCCGTCTGCCTGAGAGAGAAGCCAAGTGTGGGGAAGGCATAGCATGCCGCCCCCGGAGAAGAGAACGAGCCGTTGGCCTTGCGGTCGGGAAACGCTCGGAAAGCAGGATAGGCTGCCGTGGCACGAACAGCAGGCCGGTGGCAAGACAAGTGTCACCCGCTCCCTGTGCGGAGAGATGGAAGCCTGGCTGCTAAGGAGACATGAGGGGTCGACTAGGGCAGAGGCGCGTGTTCCACGCTGAGGAAGGAGTCTGGGCAGATGGCAGACCTGTCCTGGGCCTCTGGTCCCAAGGGGAGAGCATCTCCTTGGCCACCTGTCCCAAGGGCAGACTTGGGCTTGCCACCAGGTGCCATACCCGGAACTCACAGAAACAGCCACATGGAGAAACGGGCAGACCGATACGTCTTCCACCAAGATGTGGCAGCGATGTGGGTGGGAGGGGGTGTGCCGGAGAAAGAGTGGAGACAGTCCCCCACGGTTCCCCATCCGAGTGCACGGGCGGTGTGCAGTGACCCTGTCGCCTTCTCCCTCCTGTGGTGAAGGACAGGCGTAACCCCGAGTCTGCCTGAGCAACAGAGCAAAAGGCAAAGCCTTACCGCCCCAGGAGATGGTAATAGGCATAGAGTGCCATGCTAGGACACGCACGCTGCTGCAGAGTTGTGACTGTGTCTGCTTAGTTCGGCATAGCAAGGTGAACCCCGGGCTTGAACTTGGAGCCCCGGAAAGCAAGTCCCAAGAGGCCCCAGCACTCCCGCGGCGCTTCTTCCCTGCCGCGCAGAGTGAACACCCAACTCCTTTCTGAGCTAGCAGCAGCGAAGTGCGGTTTGTGCCAAGCTGAATACGTCTGCGAAAGCATAGCAGTCGCTGGGAAATCAGAGTCGGGATTGAGGGCTGCTGTAGCTGCTTGCCTTAGCCTAGTATTCGCAGCACTATTGGAGAAAACAACATAGAGCGAAAGCCTCTTTGCCCTGGCATGCCCTCTGGCAAAGCACAGCATTCTTTGGGAAATCAGAGTCCGGTCTGAGGGATGCTCCTTTTTGCCTGAGCTGGTCTCCTCAGCACGGTGTAATAAACCCGCATGGAGCGAAACCCTCTATGCCTCGGAATCTCCTCTACCTGAGAGAGAAGCGCAGTGGCCCCTGTGGAAAGAGCCTTAAGGAAAGGGACACGTTTTTCACTGAACTCCCCAGAAGCATGTCTGTGGAAGGTGAAGTACGCTGTCCGGGGAAAAGAGCAGGAGCCGTTGGCCTTCTGGTCTGGAAACGGTTGTGAAGCAGGAGAGCCGGCAATACAAGTATCAGCCGCTCCCAGTGCAGAGAGACAGAAGCCTGGCTGCTAAGGAGACAGGAGGCGATGAGTAGGGCAGGGTGCGTGCTCCACTCTTAGGAAGGAGTCTGGGCAGAGAACATGCCTGTCCTGAGGGACTGGGCCCAAGGAGACAGCAGCTCTTGGCCACCTGTCCCTGGGGCAGACATGCGCTAGCCACCAGGCACCTACACTAACCTCGCAGAAACAGCTCCCTGAAATAACGGGGAGTCAGATGCCGACTTCCTCCAGGATGTGGAAGCTTGGAGGAGGCACGGGGTTTAAGGGGAAGGAGTGGGCACAGTCCCCCAATGCTCCCTATTCAGTTCACGGGCCTTGTGCAGGTATCCGATCGCCTCCTATCTCCTGTGGTGAAGGCACTGGCCTAGACACCGAGTCTGCCCGAGAGCCGAAGCAAAAAGCAAAGCCTAACCTACCCCAGGAGTTGGTAATAGACGTACAGTGCTATGCTAGGACACGCACGCTGCTGCAGGGTGGTGACTGTGTCTGCTGAGTTCGGCATAGCAAGGTGAATCCCGCGCGTACACTCGGAGCCCAGGATATCACTTCCCAAGAGGCACCAGCTCTCCCGCGGCTCTTCTTCCCTACCGTGCAGAGTGAACATCCAATGCCTTTCTGAGGAAGCAGCAGCGAAGTGCGGTACCTGCCAAGCTGAAAACGTCTGCAAAAGCATAGCAGTCGCTGGGAAATCAGAGTCGGGATTCAGGGCTGCTGTTGCTGCTTGCCTTAGCCTAGTATTCGCAGCACTATTGGAGAAAATCGCATAGAGCGAAAGCTTCTTTGCCCTGGCATCCCCTCTGGCAAAGCACAGCATTCTTTGGGAAATCAGAGTCCGGTCTGAGGGATGCTCCTGTTTGCCTGAGCTGGTCTCCTCAGCACGGTGTAATAAACCCGCATGGAGCGAAACCCTCTATGCCTCGGAAACTCCTCTGCCTGAGAGAGAAGCGCGGTGGCCCCTGTGGAAAGAGCCTTAAGGAAAAGGGACACGTTTTTCACTGCACTCCCCAGGAGCATGTCTGCGGAAGGTGAAGTACGCTGTCCGGGGAGAAGAGCAGGAGCCGTTGGCCTTCTGGTCTGGAAACGGTTGTGAAGCAGGAGAGCCGGCAATACAAGTATCAGCCGCGCCCAGTGCAGAGAGACAGAAGCCTGGCTGCTAAGGAGACAGGAGGTGATGAGTAGGGCAGGGTGCGTGCTCCACTCTTAGGAAGGAGTCTGGGCAGAGAACATGCCTGTCCTGAGGGACTGGGCCCAAGGAGACAGCAGCTCCTTGGCCTCCTGTCCCTGGGGCAGACATGCGCTAGCCACCAGGCGCCTACGCTGAACTCGCAGAAACAGCTCCCTGAAATAACGGGGTGTCAGATGCCGTCTTCCTCCAGGATGTGGAAGCTTGGAGGAGGCACGGGGTTTCAGTGGAAGGAGTGGGGACAGTTCCCCAAAGCTCCCTATTCAGAGCTGGTGCGGTGGACAGGGATCCTGTCACCTCTACTTTCCTGTGGGGAGGGCACTGGCCTAGTCCGAGAATCCGCCTGAGCGCCAGAGTAAAAGGCCAAGCGATGCATACACTGGGAGATGGGAGTGTGCCTAGAGTGCCATCCTAGGTTACGCACGCTACTGCGGGGTTGTGGCTGTGTCTGCTTAGTGAGGCCTGGCTGGGTGAACCCAGGACGCGAACATGGAGCCCGGGAAAGCAAGGCCCAAGAGGCACCAGCTCTCCCGCAGCTCTTCTTCCCTGACGCGACTGAAGCCTTGCTGAGGAAGCAGCAGCAAAGTGCTGTTGGCTCCAAGCCAAAGCCTCTGCGAAAGCACAGCATTCGCTGAGAAATGTTCTGCGGGCTGCTGCTGCTTGCCTGAGCCCAGTCTCGCGGTGGGAGAAACCCGCACACAGCGAAAGCCTCTTTGCCTGGGCATCTCCCCTGGGAAAGTACAGCGTTCCTTGGGAAATCAGAGTTGGGTTTGGGGATGCTGCTGCTGCTTGCCTGAGCTCGTCTCCGCAGCTCTGTGGAAGATACACGCATGGAGCGAAATACTCTTTGCCCTAGCATCCCGTCTGCCTGAGAGAGAAGCCAAGTGTGGGGAAGGCATAGCATGCCGCCCCCGGAGAAGAGAACGAGCCGTTGGCCTTGCGGTCGGGAAACGCTCGGAAAGCAGGATAGGCTGCCGTGGCACGAACAGCAGGCCGGTGGCAAGACAAGTGTCACCCGCTCCCTGTGCGGAGAGATGGAAGCCTGGCTGCTAAGGAGACATGAGGGGTCGACTAGGGCAGAGGCGCGTGTTCCACGCTGAGGAAGGAGTCTGGGCAGATGGCAGACCTGTCCTGGGCCTCTGGTCCCAAGGGGAGAGCATCTCCTTGGCCACCTGTCCCAAGGGCAGACTTGGGCTTGCCACCAGGTGCCATACCCGGAACTCACAGAAACAGCCACATGGAGAAACGGGCAGACCGATACGTCTTCCACCAAGATGTGGCAGCGATGTGGGTGGGAGGGGGTGTGCCGGAGAAAGAGTGGAGACAGTCCCCCACGGTTCCCCATCCGAGTGCACGGGCGGTGTGCAGTGACCCTGTCGCCTTCTCCCTCCTGTGGTGAAGGACAGGCGTAACCCCGAGTCTGCCTGAGCAACAGAGCAAAAGGCAAAGCCTTACCGCCCCAGGAGATGGTAATAGGCATAGAGTGCCATGCTAGGACACGCACGCTGCTGCAGAGTTGTGACTGTGTCTGCTTAGTTCGGCATAGCAAGGTGAACCCCGGGCTTGAACTTGGAGCCCCGGAAAGCAAGTCCCAAGAGGCCCCAGCACTCCCGCGGCGCTTCTTCCCTGCCGCGCAGAGTGAACACCCAACTCCTTTCTGAGCTAGCAGCAGCGAAGTGCGGTTTGTGCCAAGCTGAATACGTCTGCGAAAGCATAGCAGTCGCTGGGAAATCAGAGTCGGGATTGAGGGCTGCTGTAGCTGCTTGCCTGAGCTCGTCTCCGCAGCTCTGTGGAAGATACACGCATGGAGCGAAATACTCTTTGCCCTAGCATCCCGTCTGCCTGAGAGAGAAGCCAAGTGTGGGGAAGGCATAGCATGCCGCCCCCGGAGAAGAGAACGAGCCGTTGGCCTTGCGGTCGGGAAACTCTCGGAAAGCAGGATAGGCTGCCGTGGCACGAACAGCAGGCCGGTGGCAAGACAAGTGTCACCCGCTCCCTGTGCGGAGAGATGGAAGCCTGGCTGCTAAGGAGACATGAGGGGTCGACTAGGGCAGAGGCGCGTGTTCCACGCTGAGGAAGGAGTCTGGGCAGATGGCAGACCTGTCCTGGGCCTCTGGTCCCAAGGGGAGAGCATCTCCTTGGCCACCTGTCCCAAGGGCAGACTTGGGCTTGCCACCAGGTGCCATACCCGGAACTCACAGAAACAGCCACATGGAGAAACGGGCAGACCGATACGTCTTCCACCAAGATGTGGCAGCGATGTGGGTGGGAGGGGGTGTGCCGGAGAAAGAGTGGAGACAGTCCCCCACGGTTCCCCATCCGAGTGCACGGGCGGTGTGCAGTGACCCTGTCGCCTTCTCCCTCCTGTGGTGAAGGACAGGCGTAACCCCGAGTCTGCCTGAGCAACAGAGCAAAAGGCAAAGCCTTACCGCCCCAGGAGATGGTAATAGGCATAGAGTGCCATGCTAGGACACGCACGCTGCTGCAGAGTTGTGACTGTGTCTGCTTAGTTCGGCATAGCAAGGTGAACCCCGGGCTTGAACTTGGAGCCCCGGAAAGCAAGTCCCAAGAGGCCCCAGCACTCCCGCGGCGCTTCTTCCCTGCCGCGCAGAGTGAACACCCAACTCCTTTCTGAGCTAGCAGCAGCGAAGTGCGGTTTGTGCCAAGCTGAATACGTCTGCGAAAGCATAGCAGTCGCTGGGAAATCAGAGTCGGGATTGAGGGCTGCTGTAGCTGCTTGCCTTAGCCTAGTATTCGCAGCACTATTGGAGAAAACAACATAGAGCGAAAGCCTCTTTGCCCTGGCATCCCCTCTGGCAAAGCACAGCATTCTTTGGGAAATCAGAGTCCGGTCTGAGGGATGCTCCTGTTTGCCTGAGCTGGTCTCCTCAGCACGGTGTAATAAACCCGCATGGAGCGAAACCCTCTATGCCTCGGAATCTCCTCTACCTGAGAGAGAAGCGCAGTGGCCCCTGTGGAAAGAGCCTTAAGGAAAGGGACACGTTTTTCACTGCACTCCCCAGAAGCATGTCTGTGGAAGGTGAAGTACGCTGTCCGGGGAAAAGAGCAGGAGCCGTTGGCCTTCTGGTCTGGAAACGGTTGTGAAGCAGGAGAGCCGGCAATACAAGTATCAGCCGCTCCCAGTGCAGAGAGACAGAAGCCTGGCTGCTAAGGAGACAGGAGGCGATGAGTAGGGCAGGGTGCGTGCTCCACTCTTAGGAAGGAGTCTGGGCAGAGAACATGCCTGTCCTGAGGGACTGGGCCCAAGGAGACAGCAGCTCTTGGCCACCTGTCCCTGGGGCAGACATGCGCTAGCCACCAGGCACCTACACTAACCTCGCAGAAACAGCTCCCTGAAATAACGGGGAGTCAGATGCCGACTTCCTCCAGGATGTGGAAGCTTGGAGGAGGCACGGGGTTTAAGGGGAAGGAGTGGGCACAGTCCCCCAATGCTCCCTATTCAGTTCACGGGCCTTGTGCAGGTATCCGATCGCCTCCTATCTCCTGTGGTGAAGGCACTGGCCTAGACACCGAGTCTGCCCGAGAGCCGAAGCAAAAAGCAAAGCCTAACCTACCCCAGGAGATGGTAATAGACGTACAGTGCTATGCTAGGACACGCACGCTGCTGCAGGGTGGTGACTGTGTCTGCTGAGTTCGGCATAGCAAGGTGAATCCCGCGCGTACACTCGGAGCCCAGGATATCACTTCCCAAGAGGCACCAGCTCTCCCGCGGCTCTTCTTCCCTACCGTGCAGAGTGAACATCCAATGCCTTTCTGAGGAAGCAGCAGCGAAGTGCGGTACCTGCCAAGCTGAAAACGTCTGCAAAAGCATAGCAGTCGCTGGGAAATCAGAGTCGGGATTCAGGGCTGCTGTTGCTGCTTGCCTTAGCCTAGTATTCGCAGCACTATTGGAGAAAATCGCATAGAGCGAAAGCTTTCTTTGCCCTGGCATCCCCTCTGGCAAAGCACAGCATTCTTTGGGAAATCAGAGTCCGGTCTGAGGGATGCTCCTGTTTGCCTGAGCTGGTCTCCTCAGCACGGTGTAATAAACCCGCATGGAGCGAAACCCTCTATGCCTCGGAAACTCCTCTGCCTGAGAGAGAAGCGCGGTGGCCCCTGTGGAAAGAGCCTTAAGGAAAAGGGACACGTTTTTCACTGCACTCCCCAGGAGCATGTCTGCGGAAGGTGAAGTACGCTGTCCGGGGAGAAGAGCAGGAGCCGTTGGCCTTCTGGTCTGGAAACGGTTGTGAAGCAGGAGAGCCGGCAATACAAGTATCAGCCGCGCCCAGTGCAGAGAGACAGAAGCCTGGCTGCTAAGGAGACAGGAGGTGATGAGTAGGGCAGGGTGCGTGCTCCACTCTTAGGAAGGAGTCTGGGCAGAGAACATGCCTGTCCTGAGGGACTGGGCCCAAGGAGACAGCAGCTCCTTGGCCTCCTGTCCCTGGGGCAGACATGCGCTAGCCACCAGGCGCCTACGCTGAACTCGCAGAAACAGCTCCCTGAAATAACGGGGTGTCAGATGCCGTCTTCCTCCAGGATGTGGAAGCTTGGAGGAGGCACGGGGTTTCAGTGGAAGGAGTGGGGACAGTTCCCCAAAGCTCCCTATTCAGAGCTGGTGCGGTGGACAGGGATCCTGTCACCTCTACTTTCCTGTGGGGAGGGCACTGGCCTAGTCCGAGAATCCGCCTGAGCGCCAGAGTAAAAGGCCAAGCGATGCATACACTGGGAGATGGGAGTGTGCCTAGAGTGCCATCCTAGGTTACGCACGCTACTGCGGGGTTGTGGCTGTGTCTGCTTAGTGAGGCCTGGCTGGGTGAACCCAGGACGCGAACATGGAGCCCGGGAAAGCAAGGCCCAAGAGGCACCAGCTCTCCCGCAGCTCTTCTTCCCTGACGCGACTGAAGCCTTGCTGAGGAAGCAGCAGCAAAGTGCTGTTGGCTCCAAGCCAAAGCCTCTGCGAAAGCACAGCATTCGCTGAGAAATGTTCTGCGGGCTGCTGCTGCTTGCCTGAGCCCAGTCTCGCGGTGGGAGAAACCCGCACACAGCGAAAGCCTCTTTGCCTGGGCATCTCCCCTGGGAAAGCACAGCGTTCCTTGGGAAATCAGAGTTGGGTTTGGGGATGCTGCTGCTGCTTGCCTGAGCTCGTCTCCGCAGCTCTGTGGAAGATACACGCATGGAGCGAAATACTCTTTGCCCTAGCATCCCGTCTGCCTGAGAGAGAAGCCAAGTGTGGGGAAGGCATAGCATGCCGCCCCCGGAGCAGAGAACGAGCCGTTGGCCTTGCGGTCGGGAAACGCTCGGAAAGCAGGATAGGCTGCCGTGGCACGAACAGCAGGCCGGTGGCAAGACAAGTGTCACCCGCTCCCTGTGCGGAGAGATGGAAGCCTGGCTGCTAAGGAGACATGAGGGGTCGACTAGGGCAGAGGCGCGTGTTCCACGCTGAGGAAGGAGTCTGGGCAGATGGCAGACCTGTCCTGGGCCTCTGGTCCCAAGGGGAGAGCATCTCCTTGGCCACCTGTCCCAAGGGCAGACTTGGGCTTGCCACCAGGTGCCATACCCGGAACTCACAGAAACAGCCACATGGAGAAACGGGCAGACCGATACGTCTTCCACCAAGATGTGGCAGCGATGTGGGTGGGAGGGGGTGTGCCGGAGAAAGAGTGGAGACAGTCCCCCACGGTTCCCCATCCGAGTGCACGGGCGGTGTGCAGTGACCCTGTCGCCTTCTCCCTCCTGTGGTGAAGGACAGGCGTAACCCCGAGTCTGCCTGAGCAACAGAGCAAAAGGCAAAGCCTTACCGCCCCAGGAGATGGTAATAGGCATAGAGTGCCATGCTAGGACACGCACGCTGCTGCAGAGTTGTGACTGTGTCTGCTTAGTTCGGCATAGCAAGGTGAACCCCGGGCTTGAACTTGGAGCCCCGGAAAGCAAGTCCCAAGAGGCCCCAGCACTCCCGCGGCGCTTCGTCCCTGCCGCGCAGAGTGAACACCCAACTCCTTTCTGAGCTAGCAGCAGCGAAGTGCGGTTTGTGCCAAGCTGAATACGTCTGCGAAAGCATAGCAGTCGCTGGGAAATCAGAGTCGGGATTGAGGGCTGCTGTAGCTGCTTGCCTTAGCCTAGTATTCGCAGCACTATTGGAGAAAACAACATAGAGCGAAAGCCTCTTTGCCCTGGCATCCCCTCTGGCAAAGCACAGCATTCTTTGGGAAATCAGAGTCCGGTCTGAGGGATGCTCCTGTTTGCCTGAGCTGGTCTCCTCAGCACGGTGTAATAAACCCGCATGGAGCGAAACCCTCTATGCCTCGGAATCTCCTCTACCTGAGAGAGAAGCGCAGTGGCCCCTGTGGAAAGAGCCTTAAGGAAAGGGACACGTTTTTCACTGCACTCCCCAGAAGCATGTCTGTGGAAGGTGAAGTACGCTGTCCGGGGAAAAGAGCAGGAGCCGTTGGCCTTCTGGTCTGGAAACGGTTGTGAAGCAGGAGAGCCGGCAATACAAGTATCAGCCGCTCCCAGTGCAGAGAGACAGAAGCCTGGCTGCTAAGGAGACAGGAGGCGATGAGTAGGGCAGGGTGCGTGCTCCACTCTTAGGAAGGAGTCTGGGCAGAGAACATGCCTGTCCTGAGGGACTGGGCCCAAGGAGACAGCAGCTCTTGGCCACCTGTCCCTGGGGCAGACATGCGCTAGCCACCAGGCACCTACACTAACCTCGCAGAAACAGCTCCCTGAAATAACGGGGAGTCAGATGCCGACTTCCTCCAGGATGTGGAAGCTTGGAGGAGGCACGGGGTTTAAGGGGAAGGAGTGGGCACAGACCCCCAATGCTCCCTATTCAGTTCACGGGCCTTGTGCAGGTATCCGATCGCCTCCTATCTCCTGTGGTGAAGGCACTGGCCTAGACACCGAGTCTGCCCGAGAGCCGAAGCAAAAAGCAAAGCCTAACCTACCCCAGGAGATGGTAATAGACGTACAGTGCTATGCTAGGACACGCACGCTGCTGCAGGGTGGTGACTGTGTCTGCTGAGTTCGGCATAGCAAGGTGAATCCCGCGCGTACACTCGGAGCCCAGGATATCACTTCCCAAGAGGCACCAGCTCTCCCGCGGCTCTTCTTCCCTACCGTGCAGAGTGAACATCCAATGCCTTTCTGAGGAAGCAGCAGCGAAGTGCGGTACCTGCCAAGCTGAAAACGTCTGCAAAAGCATAGCAGTCGCTGGGAAATCAGAGTCGGGATTCAGGGCTGCTGTTGCTGCTTGCCTTAGCCTAGTATTCGCAGCACTATTGGAGAAAATCGCATAGAGCGAAAGCTTCTTTGCCCTGGCATCCCCTCTGGCAAAGCACAGCATTCTTTGGGAAATCAGAGTCCGGTCTGAGGGATGCTCCTGTTTGCCTGAGCTGGTCTCCTCAGCACGGTGTAATAAACCCGCATGGAGCGAAACCCTCTATGCCTCGGAAACTCCTCTGCCTGAGAGAGAAGCGCGGTGGCCCCTGTGGAAAGAGCCTTAAGGAAAAGGGACACGTTTTTCACTGCACTCCCCAGGAGCATGTCTGCGGAAGGTGAAGTACGCTGTCCGGGGAGAAGAGCAGGAGCCGTTGGCCTTCTGGTCTGGAAACGGTTGTGAAGCAGGAGAGCCGGCAATACAAGTATCAGCCGCGCCCAGTGCAGAGAGACAGAAGCCTGGCTGCTAAGGAGACAGGAGGTGATGAGTAGGGCAGGGTGCGTGCTCCACTCTTAGGAAGGAGTCTGGGCAGAGAACATGCCTGTCCTGAGGGACTGGGCCCAAGGAGACAGCAGCTCCTTGGCCTCCTGTCCCGGGGGCAGACATGCGCTAGCCACCAGGCGCCTACGCTGAACTCGCAGAAACAGCTCCCTGAAATAACGGGGTGTCAGATGCCGTCTTCCTCCAGGATGTGGAAGCTTGGAGGAGGCACGGGGTTTCAGTGGAAGGAGTGGGGACAGTTCCCCAAAGCTCCCTATTCAGAGCTGGTGCGGTGGACAGGGATCCTGTCACCTCTACTTTCCTGTGGGGAGGGCACTGGCCTAGTCCGAGAATCCGCCTGAGCGCCAGAGTAAAAGGCCAAGCGATGCATACACTGGGAGATGGGAGTGTGCCTAGAGTGCCATCCTAGGTTACGCACGCTACTGCGGGGTTGTGGCTGTGTCTGCTTAGTGAGGCCTGGCTGGGTGAACCCAGGACGCGAACATGGAGCCCGGGAAAGCAAGGCCCAAGAGGCACCAGCTCTCCCGCAGCTCTTCTTCCCCTGACGCGACTGAAGCCTTGCTGAGGAAGCAGCAGCAAAGTGCTGTTGGCTCCAAGCCAAAGCCTCTGCGAAAGCACAGCATTCGCTGAGAAATGTTCTGCGGGCTGCTGCTGCTTGCCTGAGCCCAGTCTCGCGGTGGGAGAAACCCGCACACAGCGAAAGCCTCTTTGCCTGGGCATCTCCCCTGGGAAAGTACAGCGTTCCTTGGGAAATCAGAGTTGGGTTTGGGGATGCTGCTGCTGCTTGCCTGAGCTCGTCTCCGCAGCTCTGTGGAAGATACACGCATGGAGCGAAATACTCTTTGCCCTAGCATCCCGTCTGCCTGAGAGAGAAGCCAAGTGTGGGGAAGGCATAGCATGCCGCCCCCGGAGAAGAGAACGAGCCGTTGGCCTTGCGGTCGGGAAACGCTCGGAAAGCAGGATAGGCTGCCGTGGCACGAACAGCAGGCCGGTGGCAAGACAAGTGTCACCCGCTCCCTGTGCGGAGAGATGGAAGCCTGGCTGCTAAGGAGACATGAGGGGTCGACTAGGGCAGAGGCGCGTGTTCCACGCTGAGGAAGGAGTCTGGGCAGATGGCAGACCTGTCCTGGGCCTCTGGTCCCAAGGGAGAGAGCATCTCCTTGGCCACCTGTCCCAAGGGCAGACTTGGGCTTGCCACCAGGTGCCATACCCGGAACTCACAGAAACAGCCACATGGAGAAACGGGCAGACCGATACGTCTTCCACCAAGATGTGGCAGCGATGTGGGTGGGAGGGGGGTGTGCCGGAGAAAGAGTGGAGACAGTCCCCCACGGTTCCCCATCCGAGTGCACGGGCGGTGTGCAGTGACCCTGTCGCCTTCTCCCTCCTGTGGTGAAGGACAGGCGTAACCCCGAGTCTGCCTGAGCAACAGAGCAAAAGGCAAAGCCTTACCGCCCCAGGAGATGGTAATAGGCATAGAGTGCCATGCTAGGACACGCACGCTGCTGCAGAGTTGTGACTGTGTCTGCTTAGTTCGGCATAGCAAGGTGAACCCCGGGCTTGAACTTGGAGCCCCGGAAAGCAAGTCCCAAGAGGCCCCAGCACTCCCGCGGCGCTTCTTCCCTGCCGCGCAGAGTGAACACCCAACTCCTTTCTGAGCTAGCAGCAGCGAAGTGCGGTTTGTGCCAAGCTGAATACGTCTGCGAAAGCATAGCAGTCGCTGGGAAATCAGAGTCGGGATTGAGGGCTGCTGTAGCTGCTTGCCTGAGCTCGTCTCCGCAGCTCTGTGGAAGATACACGCATGGAGCGAAATACTCTTTGCCCTAGCATCCCGTCTGCCTGAGAGAGAAGCCAAGTGTGGGGAAGGCATAGCATGCCGCCCCCGGAGAAGAGAACGAGCCGTTGGCCTTGCGGTCGGGAAACTCTCGGAAAGCAGGATAGGCTGCCGTGGCACGAACAGCAGGCCGGTGGCAAGACAAGTGTCACCCGCTCCCTGTGCGGAGAGATGGAAGCCTGGCTGCTAAGGGAGACATGAGGGGGTCGACTAGGGCAGAGGCGCGTGTTCCACGCTGAGGAAGGAGTCTGGGCAGATGGCAGACCTGTCCTGGGCCTCTGGTCCCAAGGGGAGAGCATCTCCTTGGCCACCTGTCCCAAGGGCAGACTTGGGCTTGCCACCAGGTGCCATACCCGGAACTCACAGAAACAGCCACATGGAGAAACGGGCAGACCGATACGTCTTCCACCAAGATGTGGCAGCGATGTGGGTGGGAGGGGGGTGTGCCGGAGAAAGAGTGGAGACAGTCCCCCACGGTTCCCCATCCGAGTGCACGGGCGGGTGTGCAGTGACCCTGTCGCCTTCTCCCTCCTGTGGTGAAGGACAGGCGTAACCCCGAGTCTGCCTGAGCAACAGAGCAAAAGGCAAAGCCTTACCGCCCCAGGAGATGGTAATAGGCATAGAGTGCCATGCTAGGACACGCACGCTGCTGCAGAGTTGTGACTGTGTCTGCTTAGTTCGGCATAGCAAGGTGAACCCCGGCTTGAACTTGGAGCCCCGGAAAGCAAGTCCCAAGAGGCCCCAGCACTCCCGCGGCGCTTCTTCCCTGCCGCGCAGAGTGAACACCCAACTCCTTTCTGAGCTAGCAGCAGCGAAGTGCGGTTTGTGCCAAGCTGAATACGTCTGCGAAAGCATAGCAGTCGCTGGGAAATCAGAGTCGGGATTGAGGGCTGCTGTAGCTGCTTGCCTTTAGCCTAGTATTCGCAGCACTATTGGAGAAAACAACATAGAGCGAAAGCCTCTTTGCCCTGGCATCCCTCTCTGGCAAAGCACAGCATTCTTTGGGAAATCAGAGTCCGGTCTGAGGGATGCTCCTGTTTGCCTGAGCTGGTCTCCTCAGCACGGTGTAATAAACCCGCATGGAGCGAAACCCTCTATGCCTCGGAATCTCCTCTACCTGAGAGAGAAGCGCAGTGGCCCCTGTGGAAAGAGCCTTAAGGAAAGGGACACGTTTTTCACTGCACTCCCCAGAAGCATGTCTGTGGAAGGTGAAGTACGCTGTCCGGGGAAAAGAGCAGGAGCCGTTGGCCTTCTGGTCTGGAAACGGTTGTGAAGCAGGAGAGCCGGGCAATACAAGTATCAGCCGCTCCCAGTGCAGAGAGACAGAAGCCTGGCTGCTAAGGAGACAGGAGGCGATGAGTAGGGGCAGGGTGCGTGCTCCACTCTTAGGAAGGAGTCTGGGCAGAGAACATGCCTGTCCTGAGGGACTGGGCCCAAGGAGACAGCAGCTCTTGGCCACCTGTCCCTGGGGCAGACATGCGCTAGCCACCAGGCACCTACACTAACCTCGCAGAAACAGCTCCCTGAAATAACGGGGAGTCAGATGCCGACTTCCTCCAGGATGTGGAAGCTTGGAGGAGGCACGGGGTTTAAGGGGAAGGAGTGGGCACAGTCCCCCAATGCTCCCTATTCAGTTCACGGGCCTTGTGCAGGTATCCGATCGCCTCCTATCTCCTGTGGTGAAGGCACTGGCCTAGACACCGAGTCTGCCCGAGAGCCGAAGCAAAAAGCAAAGCCTAACCTACCCCAGGAAGATGGTAATAGACGTACAGTGCTATGCTAGGACACGCACGCTGCTGCAGGGTGGTGACTGTGTCTGCTGAGTTCGGCATAGCAAGGTGAATCCCGCGCGTACACTCGGAGCCCAGGATATCACTTCCCAAGAGGCACCAGCTCTCA